>NC_086325.1:87139925-87739925 GCF_036172605.1 Pelobates fuscus | reverse complement strand
GGACCTCTCCTCCGAGGGACTAGAACCCCAACGGCAAGCCTCACCTCGGCTCCGGTAGCCCGTGCGCATTGAGGGTCGTGGGTGCTCGTGTTCAGGCATTGATTTCTCCCACAACTGCTGATTAATGGGTCTGTTAGATCTCGTTGTGTGGGAGCTGGTCTTTCATGCGACCGCTCGGCTCGGCGGCCCGGCCCCGCCCCCCCGTCTAGGAAGAAATTGATTGCCTCACAGCCCCTACTATGTTCTATTGTTGTGTAGAGGCTGGTGACATCACTTTATCAGGAGATGATCGTCCTTCCATTCAAAATTCTTCGGTACATTTAGTAGACTCATAGAGTCCTGTAAATATGAAGGACAAGTCTTAACTAATGGTTGCAAATGGAAGTCGATATATTGGGACAGAGGTGATAAGACTGAGTTGATCCCCAAGACTACCGGATGCGCAGGAGGGTCAACCAAGCTTTTACGTAGCTTCGTTAAGACATAAATCACAGGGATCCTAGGGTGTTCCAGAAACAGAAAATAAAATTCCCCTTTATTTAGAATCTCTTTATCTATTCCAATTGTAATTAGTTTCTTATATTTCTGCTTGATCATACTCATAGGGTCACCATTTAATTTTTTTATAGGTACCGTATATACTCGAGTATAAGCCGACCCGAATATAAGCCGAGGCCCCTAATTTTACCCCAAAAAACTGGGAAAACTTATTGACTCAAGTATAAGACTAGGGTGGGAAATGCAGCAGCTGCTGGTAAATTTCTAAATAAAATTAGATCCTTAAAAAATTATATTAATTGAATATTTATTTACAGTGTGTGTGTATGAGAATGCAGTGTGTGTGTATGAGAATGCAGTGTGTGTGTGTAATGCAGAGTGTGATGCAGAGCCTTGGTGGGGGGTGGGCATTTTTATTTTTTAATTATTATTAATATATATACATTTTTTTCGTCCCCCCTCCCTGCTTGCTAGCTGACCAGGGAGGGGGGCTCTCCTTCCCTGGTGGTCCAGTGGATGGGCACTGTGTAGGAGGGGGCCGTGGGGGCTGCAGAGAGATGTTACTTACCTTTCCTGCAGCTCCTGTCAGCTCTCTCCTCCTCCGCCGGTCCGTTCAGCACCTCGGTCAGCTCCCAGTGTAAATCTCGCGAGATTTACACTGTGAGCTGACAGAAGAGCTGAACGGACCGGCGGAGGAGGAGAGAGCTGACAGGAGCTGCAGGAAAGGTAAGTAACATCTCTCTGCAGCCCCCACAGCCCCTGTCTGTATTATGGCAATGCAAATTGCCATAATACAGACAATTGACTCGAGTATAAGCCGAGTTGGGGTTTTTCAGCACAAAAAATGTGCTGAAAAACTCTGCTTATACTCGAGTATATACGGTAGTTATATCTTTTATATCAACAAAGGTGAAAGGTGAGAGCACTCAATACAAATTTACCCTTATTAGCACATAAAAAACAGCCTCCTCGCAAATCTGAAAGCAAAAATAAAGTGCATATAGAGTAATAACGCAACAGATAAATTGGTGTATAGTCTGTAACTGGTACAACTCACATGGTCTTGAGCCACTTATACAAGCTGGCTCCGACTAACAGCATATATCCTCAGTATCTGGATGTTGGTGCTTCAAATTGGATCCCCTCTTGGTCCTTAGATCTCTTTTGTTCCAATCACTCAGGATGCAAAAAGTGTTGTAAACAAAAGCTTTATTTGACACACTCTGGGTACCAAAATACAAATAAAATAAAGGTTACCACTTTCATAAATAAAGTCCTCTGGACATAAAAAACTCAACGCGTTTCGGCAATTCGCCTTTTTCAAGAGTTATTTTTCATCTTCCTTTTCGTCCGTTTAAATGTCCTCCTTTGGCGCCTTTTCGATGTATCCCACTTCCTTGTTCCGGTTTTCGGTCACGTCGGGCGTACCATCCATTGAAGATGACGGCATCGCGTAGCGTCCATTGTAGATGACGTCATGACGCTCTCTCCGTATCAATGTCATGACGTCCATATAGGGGCGGAGCTAACTGCCGTCCGGACTGCCCGATTTAAAAATGGCCTTTCAAGAGTTCAAAAGAGGGCACCAAATGCAATTTTACATTTAAAAGTCTCTACATACATCCTGTATTCCCTTTCTTTCTAAAAGGGTTTATTTATTAAAACATAATACAAAGACATAAAAAAGGACATATACATCAAGGGAAACTGGTTAAAAACATCAATTGGACCTATTTTATTGGAAGACAAAGTTGGGAAAGACAATTAGCATTCTTATTTAACAATCTTCTTTAAATTAAGCATCCTTAGGTAGATTTAAAAGTATATCCATATAGAATTTGAGATCAACCCAAAAATAATCCTTAAATTGAGTATAAACTCTACTACCTAAAATCAATTGAAAATTAATTGAAAATTAATTTGGACAAGTGAAAGCTATTATAAAAAATATAAATATAAAAAGGTATATAAATTATATACAATCCATTTTTTAAAAATCCTTTAAATAAAAAACCTTATTTGAAAAATAGGAAAAAGGGGATTAGAGATATGGGGTAATCTCAAAGTCTACGTTAAGTCCTTGTGGTTTTAAAGTGTCTAAATTAAAAATCCACTTCATTTCAGTTCTATTGAGTAAAGTGTCTTGATCTCCCCCTCTCCAATGAATATCTACTTTCTCTATTGCTATAAAGTTTAATTCTTTAGGGTCAATATAATGGTGTTCCATAAAGTGTTTTGAAACCCTATGATTAATGTATTGGCGATTAATGTTATAGATGTGCTCCCTAATTCTAATTTTGAGACTACGAGAGGTTCTCCCAATATACTGTAGTCCACATGGACATGTTAACATGTAAATAACATTTTTGCTATTACATGTTAAAAAAGATTTAATCTCATATTCTTTTTTAGTAGTGTTTTATTGGAATTTGACTACCTTTCTATTTTTACTTATTCTTAGTTTACATCCCCTACATGTTCCACAATATTAAAAGCCATTTGGTTGTTTTAAAAAAATATTTTCATCACTCAGTCTCAAAACTTTTAGTTAAAACTTGTTTAGGATTCCTAGCCCCCCTAAAAATAATTTTCGGCTTATCTTTGATAAAATTGGTTAGTTTATCATCCGTTTTTAACGGAATGGGGAGTACCCAAAATTTTTACTTTGGGTACTAAAATCGAAAACAAGGGATACTTCCTCTTCTCCACTTTGAACCGGGTTTTTATTTTTATATTGCAAAAGGGATTGTCTGTCAATTGTTTCAACTTCTTTAAACACTTTTTGTAAAGAGGTATTTTTGTAGCCTTTTTCCTCAAATTGCCCCATTAGTCTTTCTGTCTGTTGTACAAATTCTTCATTTTCAGTACAGTTTCTTTTAATTCTTAGCATTTGACCTTTTGGAATATTTTCCAGCCATGGTCTAAAATGGCAGCTCTCGCAATCAATGAAACTGTTGACGTCAACTGTCTTGAAATAGGTTTTACTTTTCATTTTCAGATTTTCTACATAAATTGTCAAATCTAGGAAATTAATTTTCTTGTTGCTAATATCATGTGTCAAAGTAATATTCCAATCATTATTATTAAGTTCTTTAAAAAGTATTTTAAGTGATTCCTCACTCCCTTTCCAAATTAAAAACACATCATCAATATAGCGTCTATATAGGACCAGATTTGCCCGATCTGTTCAATCCCAAAAATGAAGAGATTTTCCCAAAAAGACATAAAAAGTTTGCGTAACTTGGGGCAAATCTGGTCCCCATAGCCGTCCCTTTAACCTGTAAATAAAATTTATTTTCGAACCAGAAGAAATTGTTTTTAAGTATTATATTGATTCCTTCTATAATAAAGTTGATTTGGACATCTGACAGATCACTAAACGTTTTAAGAAAATAAATAGCAACTTCACACCCCCTTTCATGATCAATATTAGTGTATAGGCTGCTGACATCAGCAGTCGCCATTATGTAATTTTCTTCCCAATTAAAATTATCAATCATATTTAAAAGACTTATCGTATCCTTAAGATATGCTCTACACTTTTTTACCGGTTCTTGTAAAAATTGATCTATATATTTTGAAAGTGGAGCTAAAAGTGACCCTACGCCGGAGACTATAGGCCTCCCTGGTGGATTTTCCATGTCTTTGTGTATTTTCGGAAGTACATAAAAGACAGGGATTTTAGGAAATTGGACATTCAGGAACTCAAATTCTTTTTTGTTTAGAATCCCATTTTCAAATCCTTTATTCAAAAAGATCTGATATAATTCCTTTATATCCTTAAGGGGGTTATTTTTAAGCTCTTTATACGTACTGGAATCTTTTAATTGTTTATATATTTCTTCTAAATATTTATCCTTTTCCCAAAAGATTACTCCCCCTCCTTTATCCCCGGGTTTAACCACTATACTCTTGTATTTTTGTAAATCTTTAAGTGCCTTTCTTTCCTCTATTGTAAGATTATTTTGATATTTGTTTAGGGGTTTAATTTTTTTTAATTTCTTTTAGGCAGGATCTTTCAAATGTTCTTATCGAATCTGTCTTAAAATTATGTGGATAAAACGATGATTTATTTTTTTAAAAAGTGTGTTTAAAATCATCCTCCACTTTAGTTATGTTTTTCAGGGGCATGGTACTAAAAAAATTCTTTAAACATAGTTTTCTTGTGAACCTATTTAGGTCTATAAATGTTCTAAATTTATCTGCCGCACAACTAGGTGCAAACTTAAAACCTTTATTTAAAATTTGAATGTGCGAGTGAGTTAAAAATTTTTTCGGATAAATTAAAAATTCTAAAACCGCCTTCTTTTGTCTTACATCCTACCTCCTCCAACTCCTTTCTTCTCTCTTCCTTTTCTCCTCCTTGATGTTGTCTAGCTCCCCCTCTTCTAATTCTCTGCTTCTTTTCACGGGGGTGTATAATCTCCCTTTCCCCTCTATTGGTCTTTTGGTGCCCTGACCTAAAAAAGATTCCTCATTTTCCAAATTTCTCAGTCTATTAAACCTATTTGAGAGGTGGATTCTCGGGGTTCTGGATTCATACTCTTCATTATTTCTATTTTTTCTATATCCTTTTTATATCTTACTTCTGTCCATTCTTTATCCACTAATTTATTCATTTTTTCTTGATTTCTATATTGCAATTGATAATTTGGTCGTTCTTCACCATAGTATCTCCTTTTCTCATTTGAACTATTACCTTCAAACCTCTTTTTAACATATGAGTTCCTTTTAATTGGTTCTTTCAAGTTCCTCTTTTTAAGGGGTCTGATGTTTCCTGTTTTATAATCCTCTTGATCTCTTTTTAATTTTCGTTTTTTTGTTTTGATTATTGATGTCTCAATATCATTGATTTTCTTAATCATACTCTTAGTAATATTTTCAAACTCGTCTAGAGCAAAAACAGGTTCTAGTTGATCCTGGATTTTTTTTTAATTTTTTTCATCCAGTTCATGCAGGTTTAAAGTCCTATGATCTATAATGATCCTCATCATATGGAAAGAAAAAGAATCTAGGGCCCCATCCTAGATTCCCATAAAAATATCCATAACATGGCTTTTATTATTGTGGAACATATAGGGGATGTAAACTAAGAATAAGTAAAAATAGAAAGGTAGTCAAATTCTTATCAAACACTACTAAAAAAGAATATGAGATTAAATCTTTTTTAACATGTAATAGCAAAATACACTTTACTCAATAGAACTGAAATGGATTTTTAATTTAGACACTTTAAAACCACAAGGACTTAACGTAGACTTTGAGATTACCCCATATCTCTAATCCCCTTTTTCCTATTTTTCAAATAAGGTTTTTTTTATTTAAAGGATTTTTAAAAAATGGATTGTATATAATTTATATACCTTTTTATATTTATATTTTTTATAATAGCTTTCACTTGTCCAAATTAATTTTCAATTAATTTTCAATTGATTTTAGGTAGTAGAGTTTATACTCAATTTAAGGATTATTTTTGGGTTGATCTCAAATTCTATATGGATATACTTTTAAATCTACCTAAGGATGCTTAATTTAAAGAAGATTGTTAAATAAGAATGCTAATTGTCTTTCCCAACTTTTTCTTCCAATAAAATAGGTCCAATTGATGTTTTTAACCAGTTTCCCTTGATGTATATGTCCTTTTTTATGTCTTTGTATTATGTTTTAATAAATAAACCCTTTTAGAAAGAAAGGGAATACAGGATGTAGGTAGAGACTTTTAAATGTAAAATTGCATTTGGTGCCCTCTTTTGAACTCTTGAAAGGCCATTTTTAAATCGGGCAGTCCGGACGGCAGTTAGCTCCGCCCCTATATGGACATCATGACATTGATACGGAGAGAGCGTCATGACGTCATCTACAATGGACACTACGCGATGCCGTCATCTTCAATGGACGGTACGCCCGACGTGACCGAAAACCGGAACAAGGAAGTGGGATACATCGAAAAGGCGCCAAAGGAGGACATTTAAACGGACGAAAAGGAAGATGAAAAATAACTCTTGAAAAAGGCGAATTGCCGAAACGCGTTGAGTTTTTTATGTCCAGAGGACTTTATTTATGAAAGTGGTAACCTTTATTTTATTCATTTTATTTGTATTTTGGTACCCAGAGTGTGTCAAATAAAGCTTTTGTTTACAACACTTTTTGCATCCTGAGTGATTGGAACAAAAGAGATCTAAGGACCAAGAGGGGATCCAATTTGAAGCACCAACATCCAGATACTGAGGATATATGCTGTTAGTCTAAACCAGCTTGTATAAGTGGCTCAAGACCATGTAAGTTGAACCAGTTACAGACTATACACCAATTTATCTGTTGCGTTATTACCCTATATGCACTTTATTCTTGCTTTCAGATTTGCGAGGAGGCTGTTTTTTATGTGCTAATAAGGGTAAATTAGTATTGAGTGCTCTCACCTTTCACCTTTGTTGATATATTGTATTCATTTGTATGTGGATAAGTGACTCACATTTGGTGATTGGAGCACCGTGAAATCCATAATCTTCTAGCCTTAACTTCCTTTTTATTTTATTAGTTATATCTTTTAGTTGTCTCTCTTTCTCTTGTATATGTTTATCTGTATCTAAGTGTAGTGGTGTTATGGAGACAAGCTCAGGCACTGAGTGTAGCGGTTTTGTGGAGACAGGCACTGAGTGTAGCGGTTTTGTGGAGACAGGCTCGGGCCCTGATTGTAGTGGTGTTATAGAGACAAGCTCAGGCACTGAGTTTGTGGAACCACCATCCTCTATGTCAAAGTTGTGCAAGACTGCAGCCAATAACAAAAAGGATAAGGTAAGGCCTGATAGATAGCTATTGTGGTTGGGGAATTCTATCACAAGAGGTGTGGAGCTGGACAATAGTGGCCTTGTGAGATGTCTTCCTGGAGCTACTGCTCACAGAGACAAGAGACGAATTTGTAATATTGTTAAACTAGCGAAACAGGAAGGGGAATTGGATGTACTTGCCCATCTAGGAACAAATGACTTGGCTTGCAATGAGGTTTACATAGTAAAATAAGTTTTTAATGTTTTTGCCAATGATATATGGCAGGTTGCTTCCACACTGTCATTCTCTGAAGTTCTGTCTGTGCATAAAACTCAGAATGACAGGCAGATGTGTATTAGGGACTTTAACTTGTGGGTCGGTGAATGGTGTCAGGAGCAAGGATTTGGCTTCATTTCCCATGGTAGCTCTGTTTGGAATGGAAATAAACTGTACAAAAAAGATGGTTTGCATCTTTCTCAAAAGGGAATTAATGTTCTCAGTGAGCAGCTCAGAGGTTTTCTAGGACGTATTTAACCTAGGAGGTTAAATAGGGGGGAGCAAAAGGGTGATAAAACATCATTCCAATTGCCCCCAAAACAAGGACAGAACGTGTATTAAGTGTGTTAAAAAATGATAAGCTTAGAGTCGTGTCTACAAATGCTCGCAGTTTAGGGAATAAGATCCATGAACTTGTGGCAATAATGGTAACTGAGAATGTAGATTTAGTCACTGTTACTGAGACATGGTATAATGAACTGTCTGGGACCTATCAATACCAGGTTACTCTTTATTTAGAAAAGACAGGGAAGGCAAGAAAGGGGAAGGGGTGGCACTGTATGTGAAGGATAGCATAAAATATAGCCTAATAAAAGTTAGTGAGGCCAACATAGTGTCTGTTTGGGCTACATTAGAATTTGGTAATCACACAGTATTTGTGTAGGTGTGATTTATAGGCCCTCAGGGCAAATTGAGGAGTTAGATCATCTAATAGTTGAGAAAATAGCTAAATTGACAATGAAGGGGGAAGTTATCCTCATGGGTGACTTTAATCTTCCTGATGTGAACTGGAAAGCCAAAAGAGCTGCTTGTGCCAGGAGCACACATATTCTAAACTTCCTACTGGGATTGTATCTAAAACAAGCCATTGAGGAGCCAACTCGTAAGGAGGCCACACTAGATGTAGCGTTAACAAATGGAGATTTGGTATCAGATATTACTGTAGGTAAAAGTTTAGGATCCAGTGATCATCAGTCAGTGTGGTTTCATATAAGAACATTGAGTCACACCACACAAAAACAAAACATTTTAGACTTTAGAAAAATTGCCTTTTCTAAAATTAGAATATGTGTAAAGAAGTCATTATCAGACTGGAGCAGTTTAAATGGAGTACAGGAGAAATGGGATTATTTAAAAGTTGCACTGCAGAAGGCAACAGAAAATTGCATTAGGCTTGTCAGTAAAAGCAAACAATTTAAGAAACCACTGTGGTACACAGCAGATGTGGCCAAAATAGTACAAAAAAAAAATAAAAAAATGAGCATTTAGTAATTAAAAAAAACTAAAATGGAGTGAGGAAGATAGACAGATCTATAAGATTAGGCAGAAAGAGGCTATGCAAGTTATAAGAGCTTCCAAATCAAATACAGAAGAGAAAATAGCTATTAGGGACCAGGAACCAGACAGAGACAGAACATAGATGCTAAACACCTTTATTATAAATAGCAAATAATAAGATAAACCAAAAGCAAAGTTCAGGAGGCAAGCAGGGGTCAGGTACCAAAGCAGGTAGATAGACTTGTTCCTGACTCCACTGCTCTCCGTTCTCCTGATCCTGGCTAGACTAGCCAGGATCAGGAGAACGGAGAGCAGTGGAGTCAGGAACTAGTAATACACAAGAAAAGAGGAAGTCTTCTGGGAAACAGGAAACCACGCAAGGGCAAGGAGGTACTGGAACTTGCTGCTTAAATAGGCTGCACAGATTAGCAGCAGGGCTGGTTACTACAATCAGGGGAGTAACCATGGCAACATTAATGAAGGAGCTAATCGTTAAAATCTGATGAAAGCTCAGACACAGAGAAAGGAAGGGTTGCTGTTTACATCAGCAAAGAAACATTGATAATAGCACAGTCAGTAAAAAAAAGGGTGAAAAAAACATTTTTAGATAGATAAATGCAAAAAGGAAAGTTAAACAAGGTTTAGTTAGATTAAAAACAAAAGAAGGAAGTAATGTACAAGAGGATAAAGGTCTAGCTGACTGCCTCAATGAAAATGTGTGTTCAGTATTTACAGATGAAAATGAAGCAAAGGGACCTCATTTAGGAAAAAGGACAAATGAGTCATTTGTTACATGTGAGTTTACAGAGGAAGAAGTTCTATTTCAGCTGTCAAAAGTAAAGAAAAATAAGTCAATGGGGCCTGATAGAATACACCCAGATTTATTAAGAGCTTAGCGGGGTACTAGCAAAACCATAAACAAATTTATTTACCAATCATTATTAACAGGAGTAGTTGCAGAAGATTGAAAGTTAGCGAATGTTGTGCCAATTCACAAAAAAAGGTAGTAGGAAGGAGTAGGGCAACTATAGGCCAGTAAGCCTTACTTCAGTAGTGGGGAAAGTAATGTAAACCATGTTAAATGACAGGATTGTTGAATTCTAAAATCAAGATCAATCATGTTGTCTCTGATTTCTCTGATTTCAAGATCAGAGACAACATGGGTTTACTTCCGTGAGATAATGCCAAACTAATCTCTTTTATTTTTTTTGATTGGGTTACTAAAATAATAGATCAGGGTGGTGCAGTAGACATTGCTTACCTAGATTTCAGTTAGGCTTTTGACACTGTTGCACGTAGAAAGCTTATCAATAAACTGCAGTCTTTAAGTTTGGATTCCAATATTGTTGAATAGGTAAGGCCGTGGCTGAGTTAAAATAAAACAGAGGGTTGTAGTCAATGGAGTATATTTAAAGTATGGCCACCAGTGGGGTACCTCAGGGATCTTTACTTCAACTCATTCTCTTTAATATTTTTATTAGTGACATTGCAGAATGTCTTGATGGTAAAGTGTGTCTTTTTGCTAAGATATGTAACAGGGTTGATGTTCCAGGAGGGATAAGCCAAATGGTAAAATATTTAGGTAAACTATAAAAATGGTCAGAGCTGTGGTGTCACATGTTCATCCTCACCTTGTGGTATCTCTGGGGATAATTACCTTCCAGGTATTGGTGGAGAGGCTGGTCAGCAGCACTGTGCCATGGTGTCTGACTCCTGCAGCATACTGAAGAACACCGGCCGCTGCGGACCCATGCCAATTTGTAGCCCCACATCCACCTGCGGCATTGACGACATCAACATGCGTGTAATGTCACGCAAAGGACGCGCACACACGTTCTGGGGTCAGAGGCCGGGTGCGACCAATCGGATTTAAAGGAGACGTAGTTATACTCCTTTCTTGCCTTTCCTCATTGCCCTGTCATTGTTTCCCTTAGTGGTTGTCCGAGAGGGTGTTCATGAGCGTTTATTACGGGTTATTGAATTTGGCTTAGTTTTGACTACCTGTATTCTGGTACCCTTGACTTTTGGCTTTCCCTCATCGTTGTGTCTCATTCTGTGCCCCTGACCTCGGCAAGTATTCTGACTATTCTCAGGTACGTTTAGTCTGGTCATTCTAAGGCCCGGTAAGACGTTACCTTTAGTCCTAGGTGTTATACAGTTCTGCGTGCTGGATCTAATGTGGATAAGTGCAAGATAATGCATCTTGGACGTAAAAACCCAAGGGCAGAGTATATAATATTTATATAACATCTGAGGAAAGGGAATTAGGGGTATTTATTTCAGATTACTTAAAGGTAGGCAGACACTGTAATAGAGGAGCAGGAAATGCAAGCAGAATGCTTGGTTGTATAGGGAGAGGTATTAGCAGTAGAAAGAGGGAAGTGCTCATGCCATTGTACAGAACACTGGTGAGCAAACAATGGGTCGCAAGAGTATTCTGAGAACGGACAGCAGCTGAAATAGCCTGCCCTTCGGTGGGTCCCCGCTCAGAACTCAAGCTGGTTTTAGCTCATCTTGTGCTATTACAGAGAGAACATATCTG
Organism: Pelobates fuscus; assembly: GCF_036172605.1. Taxonomy (NCBI): domain Eukaryota; kingdom Metazoa; phylum Chordata; class Amphibia; order Anura; family Pelobatidae; genus Pelobates; species Pelobates fuscus. The sequence goes on along the minus strand of NC_086325.1, from coordinate 87,728,563 downwards.
AAGCATATCAGACTGGTCCCACCCATACAGGCAGTCCAGATCCAAAATGCCAGCAAGTTCTCTCTGCACGAGACACACAGCAACCCCAGACGATCATTTCAGCCTTGTTAGGCATCATCAGTGAGGCATAGCTGATATCTCTCTAGGCACTGTGAGCAAGGGGTCCACGTCTGGATTACCCTTTAAACTTGTGGAGAGCAAAAAACGGGTCGCAAGAGTATTCTGAGAACGGACAGCAGCTGAAATAGCCTGCCCTTCAGTGGGTCCCCGCTCAGAACTCAAGCTGGTTTTAGCTCATTTCGGATCTGGACTGCCCGTATGGGTGGGTCCAGTCTGAAATGTTTCAGAGATGTTCTCTCTGTAATGGCACACAAGATGAGCAAAAACCTGCTTGAGAACTGAGCGGGGACCCACCGAAGGGCAGGCTATTTCAGCTGCTGCCCGTTCTCAGTATTCTCTTGCGACCCATTTTTTGCTCTCCACAAGTTTAAAGGGATAATCCAGACGTGGACCCCTTGCTCACGATGCCTAGGGAGATATCAGCTATGCCTTACTGATGATGCCTAACAAGGCTGAAACGATCGTCTAGGGTTGCTGTGTCTGGTGAGACCTCACTTGGAGTATTGTACGCAGTAGTGGAGACCGTATCTCCAGAAGGATATTGATACTTTAGAGAGAATTCAGAGAAGGGCTGCAAAACTGGTTCATGGATAACGGGATAAAACACACAAGGAAAGGTTAAAGGATCTTAACATGTATAGCTTGGAGGAAAGGTGAGACGGGGGGGGTTATAATAGAAACATTTAAATACATAAAGGGAATCAACACAGTAAAGGAGGAGACTATATTTAAACGAAGAAAAACTACCACAACAAGAGGACATAGTCTTAAATTAGAGGGACAAAGGTTTAAAAATAATATCAGGAACTATTACTTTACTGTGAGGGTAGTGGATGCATAGAATAGCCTTCCAGCTGAAGTGGTAGAGGTTAACACAGTAAAGGAGTGGAAGCATGCGTGGGATAGGCATAAGGCTATCCTAACTATAAGATAAGGCTCGGGACTAATGAAAGTATTTAGAAAATTGGGCAGACTAGATGGGCCGAATAAATTCTTATCTACCGTCACATTCTATGTTTCTATGTTTCTTTCAAAATTATAGAGCATTCAAACAAAGCCTGAGTTAGTTTAATGCAATAGGTTAAGCATAAGCCTTTTTTGTTTACCCAGCTTAGTATATATCATTCAATTCTTTCTTTTTGCTCAAACATCCTACTAATTCCAGTATCAGCCCTTGGCATCTTTTTATGTATTATGCCACAATTTTCTAGCTACCAGTTACCATAATCGTATCATATACGTCTTTCTGTTCGTCAAGGCATTCTTTGCTTCCTCCCACAGAGATTTACATTTGAAATGAGGTACTTATAAAACATGAAACATGTTCATATTACTGTTTCTATTCTCTTGTTATTGTCTAATAAATTCTTCCGGAATACTCTTGCTAGTCCTATCTGAAGTGCGCTGATTTGATCAGAGAATTTTGAAATGACAGAATATCTCAAGGACATGAAATTTTTTTTGCATATCTTAAATGATGAAAGCCTTATCTGGCTTTGCACTAATTAAAACCAATGTCAACAAAATCTGTGTTTGATGAATGAAAATAATCTGATATGCATGCCACCAAGACTAATAGACCACGTGGTCAAGAGGATGCACATTAAGCGGTGTAAAGATCAGACGGACATGGTCAGGGCATAATTTGCTGAATATCGTACAAACTGCTGATTTGCAGGGATTTGTATTTTTATTAGACTAGAGTTCACAGAAAATGGTGCAAAAGAAAAAGAAAAATGCACTGAGCTTTTTTGTTTTCCTTTCTTTCTTCCGTGTGTGGGTGTGTATTAGGTGTGGGTAAGAAACCCTTTGCTCTCTCCGCCAACTCCCCCCATTCTTGAAGTAGGGAGTTGTCGGGAGTAGAAATCGCGAAGACAAGGCTGTTTAGGGTAAAAAAAAAAAGAGAATCTTGGCCTAGGCAAAATCTTCCTTTTTGGCGTAATTTTTGTTGTTTTGCACTTTGTATTCTGCCTACAAGATGTAACAATTTCTTAGCAAAATCACTTGCATTAGTTAAACTAAAAATATGATTTTTTACTTCAAGATATAAATAAGGCCTACTATGTGGTTTTGGGATGGACCACCATACTGAATTCTAACAGTGTTACACTCGTACAAGCTGATATACACATGCAATCGTTTTTTTCCTGTGCTTCTCTTTGAGCTGTAGTACAGTTTATTTATTAAAAGGGGGAAGGCAGGCACGTGCTAACACAGCTCACCTGCTGCTTTTCAAAACTCTGTGGACCGGAAGATGAAGAAACCTTCCTGGCTGATTGACAGGTGGAGAGGCCATTTAACAAAGGTATATGGAAATATATGTACAAAGGTATATAAAAATATGACAGCCTCCATATGTACAAAGGTATATAAAAATATGACAGCCTCCAGACACATAAAGTACTTCAGCTTTGGTTAAAGGAGTGTTCCTTTAAGCAAAAACACGCCAAACAACAAGGTAATTGATGGGCTTTTCAGTAAGATTGATAAGAAGAAAAGACTCTAGGTATATTCAACTCAGCATCTGTGGAAACACAGCAACACATTGTACCAGGTTACATGTATAAAATTAATGTAATCAATTAAATGGTCACAGTATGCTCTTGAATCACTTTATGTTAATGACCACAAGCCATGCCTATTTTGAAGGATGAGCACGGCAGTCATGGTGAACTTGTGTTGCAATATTTTGTTCCGAAGAAAGATACACATGACATGTGGCTGTTTTATGTGTAGTGCTTTTATTCAGTACAGACATCAAGACAAATTTCTCCTTCCACTGTTACTGAATGGGGCCTTTGTGGAGCAAGATCTGGGAAATATAAAGTGTGTTTCCTGAGGAAAAAGGACATCAAATGATCCCATAATCTGTACTGAGGTTCGGCTAAGGAATGTACCATGTGCCAGAAATGTCCTTAGGGAAGAAAATAAATAATTTCTTGTTCAAGGCAAAAGGTGTGTAAACAAAACCATAATTCAGCTGTTCCTGGCTATAACTTGGAAGGCTGTTTAACTATGATGACCTGGTGTTCCAGTGGCAGTCATCTAAAATTCATGCTTAAAGAGAGACAAAAAAATACAATAATGCTCTCTCAACAGTATCTCCTGTTGTTGTTGCCCTTTCGTTGTAGGAACTGATCCTATTATTGTCCGTAGCATCAAAATATAGGTGGAACATGCTTTTAGGGCCCTCTTTTCCGTTTTTAAAGGGACACTCTACTGCCCAAATACAAAATAAATACAAATCACTGTTCAGTAGATATATCCCCAGAAACAAAACATGCATGCATGCAATTATGCATTGTTTCACTGCGGGCATATCTAAAAACACCTTGCGAAAGCAGAAAGCTGCAGTTCTCTGGCTTAAAGCCTTTACTGGGCCTCACTTCTAAGCCTGCTCAGACTATCTGTGGCCGTCCAACCACAGACTTCCTAATGCAGCTAAGAGAAGTTTTTGCAAGGTAGATGCAATTGCTGCTCCTTGAGTTCAGAAACACCGAGCTAATAAAACCAGGAAGTAACCTGTTGTCTGCTTGAAAGCCTGGGAGTGTGACCAGGTTACTTTATAAAACTGTCAATTTCTAGGAAAGCTGCCTTTTTTATGCAAAATGAAAAAGAGAGAAAACACTCTTCACACATAAAGTTTTTTAGCAAGCTAAAGTGCTTTAGAGGTTTGGAATGTCCCTTTAATTTGACGTCCCAAAGTTGTAAAAATAATGGGAACGAGTAGAGATATGTTCCATTCTTAGTTGTTTAAGCTTTTTATCTTGAATTGTTGTAAGAAAGCATGAGAAAATAAAAGAAAGCAAAAAAGAAAGAAAGAGAAGTGCAAATGCCATTTTATTCAAATAAGCATTAGTTATGTGTTTTTTTGAATGCATCTTATTATAGAAGTAAGACATTCATATATATATTGTCTTACTTCAATAATAATCAAGGCTTCCAGGTGTTAAAGAGGTTAGAAAGATTAATCCATACTGGTTAACCCCTTCAGGACTGCTGACGGTTCAGGACCGTCAGCAGTAAAACGTGCATTTGGACCGCTGACGGTCCTGAACCGTCATAACGGTCTGGGGCTACTTACCTGATCGCCGTCGGTCCCACGGCGGCGATCAGCTCTCCTCCCGGTCCAGGGGGGTTGCCTGTCTGCCCGGGCAGCCCCCCCTCGGCAGATCAGGACCCCACGGCCATGTAATCACATGACCGCAATAGGTGTCTGTGTATCTGCCTGCAGGGGGACTGTCTGTGTTGACAGGCAGTCTCCCTGCAAGTGAAAAATCAAAAATAAAGTTACAAAAAAAAACAATCTGTGTAAAAAAAAATATTATATATATATATATATATATATATATCTGATATATATACATGTATTATATCTATATATACCTATATATAATATAGGTATATATATATCATATATATAATGTCATACTAAGTGTATTTTTATATTTATATATATGTATATTAATATAAAAATACACTTATATTTAAATTACACACGGATATATACAATATATATAATAACTATATATATATATGGTATATATATATTATTATAAAATACAAATAATATGTTAATAAAAATAAATAAAAAATACAAATAATTTTTAATAATTAAAAAAAATGATATATATATATGCAATTTTATTCTAACAGTATTTTGATATTGATATATATATATATTTATATCAAAATACACTTAGAATGTAATGATATATATATCTATGTATAAATAAAAATAATATGAAATATACATATGTCCACATACATAATTACATAAATAATTTCATAAATATACACGTAGACGTCAAATATATAAATATGTATATATATTAAAATTATACGTGCGTATTTATGTAATATTTTTACCTAATTAAGTAATTTTAATGATTGCAATTTGAGGGACCTGCCTGCCAACCCAGGCCGAAAGTCCAGATAATTTAATTTGCTAGCACTGTGTTTAACCCTGTAACTTTCTATGACACCCTAAATCCTGTACATGGGGGTACTGTTTTACTCGGGAGACTTCGCTGAACACAAATATTAGTGTTTCAAAACAGTAAAACATATCACAGCGATGATATTGTCAGTGAAAGTGAAGTTTTTTGCATTTTTCACACACAAACAGCTCTTTCACTGAGGATATTATTGCTGTGATATATTTTACTGTTCTGATACACTAATATTTGTGTTCAGCGAAGTCTCCTGAGTATAACAGTACCCCACATGTAGAGGTTTTATAGTTTTTGTGAAAGTTACAGGGTCAAATATAAGGCTTGATTTTACTTTTTTTTTTTATTGAAATTTGTCAGATTGGTTAGGTTGCCTTTGAGAGCGTATGGTAGCCAAGGAATGAGAATTAGCCCCATGATGGCATACCATTTGCAAAAGAAGACAACCCAAGGTATTGCAAATGGGGTATGTTCAGCCTTTTTTAGTAGCCACCTAGTCACAAACACTGGCCAAAGTTAGCGTTTTGGCATTTTTACAAACAAATATAAATGCTAACTTTAGCCAGTGTTTGTGACTAGGTGGCTACTAAAAAAGACTGGACATACCCCATTTTGAATATCCTGGGTTGTCTACTTTAAAAAAATATGTATATGTTAGGTGTGTTTCGGGGATTTATGACAGATAACGGTGTTACAATGTCACTATTGATACATTTAAAATATATATATATATATTGAAACAGCAATTTCCTACTTGTATTTATAGGCCTATAACTTGCAAAAAAAAGCAATAAAGCATGTAAACACTGGGTGTTTTTAAACTCGGGACAAAATTTTGAATCTATTTAGCAGTTTTCATTAGCTTTTGTAGATAAGTAAAAGATTTTTCAAGTAAAAGTCCAAAAACATGTTTTTTTTTACATTTTTCACCATATTTTTATTTTTTTTTAAATACAATATATGACATAATACAAATAATGGTATGTAAAGAAAGCCCTTCTCGTCGTGAAAAAAACAATATATAACTTGTATGGGAACCGTAAATGAGAGAGCGGAAAATTACAGCTAAACACAAACACCACAAAAGTGTTAAAACTGCTCTGGTCCTTAACGTACAAACATCGCAAAGGCAGGCCGGTCCTTAAGGGGTTAATACTTGTATGACATTGGCCCATAATAAAACGCATTGTGACATCTTGTAATCTTGAACTTCCTTTCCTGGAATAGTCATGGGGTAGGTGATGACTGTTTTATTTCTTTCCCACAATGGAGGATGGGTTATTAACTGTAAATTAAGACAACTATAAGAATATGAGAACTCTGAGAATGAAAAGAACCTATACCATTTGTATATCAGATTCCATTTTCTCATACCAAACTGATATCCCTCTGTCAGATGGAATCCAAGTGACGTTCACAAAAAGGTAATTTGAAGATGAGTACTCACTTAATCAAATATAACCTAGGGTTCTCTATGAATCAGCATGGGAATTGGCCCTGCTGGCAAAAATCTGTTAAAAACTCATTATTCCGTCATGGGTCCTTAAGGGTAGAAATTATCTTGCAATATCCATAATCATGCATCCTTAAGGGGTTATTTATTACTAGTATTTATAAAGCACCAAACATATTCCGCAGCGCTGTACAATTGGGAAAAAGACAATGCAATAAGAACAAACCGATACAACAGGTAGAGGGCCCTGTCCGTGTGCTTACAATCTAAAGGTAAACTGTGGAGGTGAGACAAAAGGTAGCAGATGAATTGATATGAGATGGCATAGTGAGTTAATGGTATTACTGCAGCAGCTGATAGCATGTGAAGGTAATAAGGAGGTGATTGGCTCTGGTTCTAAACTGTTAGAAGAGCATGCTATATTGGTACAAGGAACTAGGGTGGGAGGGAGGAGCGGTGGGTTTGTGGGTTGAGCCAAGTAAAATTAAATGGACTTCTTGCAGGGGTGGATGTAAAACTGGCCCTTAAGAGTAGAGAAACACAGTTATTTAAAGGAATTTATGGCTAGGAGTGGCAAGGGGGGAGAGGGGAAGGTGGAAGGGGGGAATGGTAGAGCAGGCCTGCAATTTGTCTAATAAAATTACAATATTTGCCAACCAGAATACTATCAGCCAGATTATTAATAATTACATGTAGCGGTAAATACAAAATTATACAGTGTTATACTACAGGTACAAATAGTAACATTGTTATAGTAAATTAATAATGTAGTAACTAAGATTAAGGAAATCCGGTAGAATAGCTTCTGATTCTCAGTCTGTACCTTTAAAATGCATTCTTCAAATTAAATGGGCTTTTTGCAGGGGTGGATGTAAAACTGGCCCTTTAAACCGCAGCCTTCATATTAAAACTCAATGTGTTCACTGAGCCTATAGTGGTATCAGCGGTATCTCAGTGGCAAGCCCCAAAGAAAGGCAACATGATTGCCCAGGGTTGGTGTAAATAAGGGAGAATATACACAAACTCTCAGTAAATGGGAAACACAAACTGGAGAGACGATAAGAAGTATTACTGGACCTTAGAGTGGCCAGACTTAACTTAATAAACAGAGCTAGACAAAGTCAGAAACTAGACAAGGTTAATAATCTAGATCATTGGAAATACGATAAACAAGGCAGGTCAAGATTACAGAGGTACTCAAATATCCAATAACTAGCCAAGGTCTAAACCAGAAATACAAACACTTGTAAGACTTATGGAATGCACTAATCAGGTACCAAGGTAGAGACCATGATAGGGCACTGAATAGGGATCGACCGATATTGATTTTTAGAGCCGATACTGATACCGATACTGATAATCTGTGAACTTTCAAGCCGATAGCCAATAACTTACCGATATTCTATGCATTTACCATTTTGAAAAAATAAACTATTTCTACACAAATCTACTGTTAACTGAACATATTTAATATTTATTTTTTTGCAAATCTTTTTTTTATTAAGGTAAATGCACAAAATATACATCAGTCAGCCAGTCAGAATGTTTTATGTTTTCAAGAATATATGTGTGTGTAGTGGATGCAGTGAGAGTATTTGATTAGTGAATGCAGTGTGTGTTTGTGTAGTGGATGCAGTGGATGTTTGTGTAGAGGATGCAGTGTGTGTGTTTGTGTAATGTGTGTGTGTGTGTAGTGGATGCAGTGTGTGTGTTTGTGTAGTGTGTATATAATGAATGCAGAGTGTGTGTGCTTGTGTAGTGTGTGTATAGTGAATGTAGTGTGTGTAAAGTTAATGCAGTGTGTGTGCGTAAAGTTAATGCAGTGTGTGTAGTGTGTGTATACATAATGCGGTGTGTGTGTGTTTGTGTAGTGTGTGTATAATGAATCCAGAGTGTGTATATAATAAATGCAGAGTGTGTGTGTGTGTGTGTGTGTGTGTGTTTGTGTAGTGTGTGTATAATGAATGCAGAGTGTGTGTACATAATAAAATGCAGAGTGTGTGTGTGTGTATAGTGAATGCAGTGTGTTTGTGTAGTCTGTATGTATTTGTGTAGGTATGCAATGTGTGTAAAATGGGGGGGGGGCATTTTTATTTTAACCCCTTAAGGACACATGACATGTCATGATTCCCTTTTATTCCATAAGTTTGGTCCTTAAGGGGTTAATGTTTTTTTTTTTTAATATTTATTTATTTATTTATTTTTGCCCCCCCCCCCTGCTTCTTATTTGACATGGGGGGGGGGTGGCATTCCCTGGTGGTCCAGTGGCATGGACTGTGCAGTGGTAGCCCAACAAGCTCTTACTTACATTCCCAGCAGCTCCCTTCAGCTCCCCTGTCTGTGTGCCTTGCAGAGCGTTGCCATGTTAACCCATGGCAATGCTTTGACGGCCGCGGGACTCGCAAGATTTGACAGGGGAGCTGAAGGGAGCTGCTGGGAAGGTAAGAGCTTACTGCAGGCCCTCCAGGACTGCCGGGCTTGTCATGGGCCCAGCGGTCCTGGGCAGCATTATTGGCAATATCAGTATCTCTGTAAGCCAATACCGACATTGCTGAAAATACCGAATATCGGCCGATAATATCGGCCAGATCGATAATAGATCGATCCCTAGCACTGTACTAGGGTCAAAACAGTATTTGATCGATTATAAGTCAAGGTTTTTTTCAGATAAAAAACTTCAGAAAAAACGACTTTGTCTTATAATCAAGGTCATCTTATAATCAGACCTCAGATCAGCAACACACAGTGATAGGAATGGGGAATGAAGCCCAGTTTTACAGATGCACTGCCCTCTTCCTGTAACTCTGCCCACCACATGTTTGAGCTCTGACTCCCTCCAATCCGGATCGGGCAGCGCTCGCTCAAAGTATACACTGTGCGAACACGGCCAACTCAAACTTCCACTGAGCAGAGAGTTACCGCCCGTGTCTGAGCACGTAAACAGCCCGTGTCTGAGCACTCTGTGCTATAAGTTTGTGGATGTGGATCCAGGTGTGGACTAAGGACACATGGGAGACCCACTGCATTGACTCCCTGTCCAAACTGACCAAACCGGAAGAACTGTGGCAGAGAATCCATGAGGTGTTCGGGGTGGACATGGAGAGACAATGTCTGATTTACAGAGAGAAACAGGCAGGGAGATAATATATAGAATCTCCACACAGGATGCAATGAATGCCAAGTGTAGATTATACCCCTTCTGTTTTTATTATTATTATTATTATTGCCATTTATATAGCGCCAACAGATTCCGTAGCGCTTTACAATATTTTGAGAGGGGGGGATGTAACAATAAATAAGACAATTACAAGAAAACTTACAGGAATAATAGGTTGAAGAGGACCCTGCTCAAATGAGCTTACAGTCTATAGGAGGTGGGGTATTAGAAACATTAGGATAGGAAATATCAAGTAGGAGTGAAGCAGAGCTGGAGGAGAGAGCAAAACACTATCCCATAGGAGAGCAAGAGACAGGTATGTAAGGGAGAGATTACTCTGGGAGGCCATACGCTTTCCTGAAGAGATGGGTTTTAAGGCCCTTCTTAAATGATTGAAGACTAGGGGAGAGTCTGATGGCAGTAGGCAAGTTATTCCATAGGAGAGGAGCCGCCCGTGAGAGGTCCTGCAAGCGTGAGTTGGCCGTACGAGTGCGAGCAGCGGTCAGGAGGTGGTCGCGGGCAGAGCGGAGGATACGAGGAGGGGCATACCTCTGGATCAGTGAAGAGATATAAGAGGGGCTGGAATTGTTCAGTGCTTTAAATGTATGGGTTAGCACTTTGAATTGACTCCTATAGGATACAGGGAGCCAATGTAAGGACTGGCAGAGGGGCGAGGTGTGAGAGGACCTACTGGATAGGAAAATCAGTCTAGCTGCAGCATTCATTACAGACTGTAGCGGGGCAGTACGGCTTTTGGGGAGACCAATCAGGAGAGGGTTACAGTAATCCATGCGGGAAATTACTAGAGCATGGACAAGCTCCTTGGTAGCATCTTGCGTAAGAAAGGGGCGGATGCGGGCTATGTTTTTGAGTTGGAACCTACAGGACTTGGCAACAAACTGGATGTGAGACTCAAAGGTGAGACCAGAGTCAAGTATGATGCCAAGACAGCGCGCTTGTAGGGATGGACTTATGTGGATATCACTGACTTGAAGGGAGAGTGAGAGAGGAGGATCAGTATTAGGAGGAGGAAAGACAAGGAGTTCAGTTTTAGAGAGGTTAAGTTTGAGAAAGCGTGACGACATCCAGTCAGAGATGGAAGAGAGGCAAGCAGTGACACGTTGCAGGACGGCCGGGGAGAGGTCTGGTGAGGAGAGGTATATCTGAGTGTCATCAGCATACAGGTGGTAGTTGAATCCAAAAGAGGCAATACGTTTTCCAAGAGAGGCAGTATAAAGAGAAAATAGAAGGGGACCAAGGACAGAGCCTTGGGGAACTCCAACCGAGACAGGGCGAGGGGAGGAGGTATCCTTGGAAAAGGAGACACTAAATGAGCGTTGGGAGAGATAGGAGGAAAACCAAGAGAGGACAGAGTCACAGAGACCGAGTGATTGAAGAGTTTGAAGGAGGAGAGCATGATCAACTGTGTCAAAGGCAGCAGAGAGGTCAAGGAGAATTAATATGGAGTAGTGACCTTTGGATTTAGCGGAGATTAGGTCATTAGTCACTTTGATAAGAGCGGTCTCAGTAGAGTGGAGAGGGTGGAAGCCAGACTGAAGAGGGTCAAGGAGAGAGTTGGAATTAAGGAAGTGGAATTAAGGAAGCTTTGATGAGTAAGGGAGCAGGGATATGGGCCGATAGTTAGAGGGGGAGGACGGGTCAAGAGATGGTTTTTTCAGGATAGGTATTACAGTGGCATGTTTAAGGTCAGCAGGAACAGTGCCAGAAGAGAGAGAGCAGTTAAAGATATGTGTTAGGATAGGCACAAGACAAGTGGAGAGAGATCTGATGAGGTGAGATGGGACAGGATCAAGTGGGCAAGTGGTGGGGCGAGAGGAATGGAGAAGTGCAGCCACCTCTTGTTCAGTAGCTGGGGAGAAAGTCTGAAGGGTAGGGAAAGCATGATTTATGTGTGGTTGAGAAAGAGAAACTACATATCTCTAAGGCTGGAAATGCTCTGTAGTAGTTGTGGTTGTTAGCAGCCAGATACTCTAGGTTAGTTAGATCTATAATCAGTGTGTGTCTGAGTATTTGTGTGTATCTGTGTTTCAAAGTGTGTTTATCTTTGTGTAAAAGTGTATGTATCTGAGTGTTTGTGTGTGTGTGTCAAGGTGTTTGTATTTGTCAGTGTGTGTATCTGAGTGAGTGTATGTGTGTGTGTCAATGTGTGTATGTGTCAGTGTGTGTATCTGTGTATCTGTGTGTGTTTCAGTGTGTGTATGTCAAGGTGTGTGTGCTTATCTGTGTGCATGTGTCAGAGTGTATGTGTTGGTGTATACCATAGGTTAGTCTTGTATTCAGGGTCATCAAAATTTGGGGGTGTCGTCTTATAATCAGGGTCATCTTATATTCGAGCAAATATGATATAAGGTTATCTATGTTTTGATTGGACCACATCACTTCTGTGACTCCAAAAAGTAGGAAAATTAGGTCATCTAGATGACGTGGACACTTCTGAATTGGAAAAAAACATCACATGCCTGAACATATTCTTTTGACTTTCCCTTTAAGAGACAGCCACCAAATGTTACGTGATATCAAGGAAGTAGTCTTACTTACATCCGGCTTCCCTGCAGACTTGTCTATCCTCTGGTGTGATGTATAATTTGTCTTGAGTTTAGTTGTAGAGGACTCATGGTGCGTAGACCGTTTATGATCTAACAATGAAGACAAAATGGAAAGAATAGAGGTAGCAATGATTCTTTCAGGAGGAATATAGGATTTTATTCCTCTCTATTTTCTTTGGTATACTCAAATCGACTTGATAAAGCATTTGCTTTAGAATTTCTCAAAACAGGTCAATACAGTATCAGGAAATTGAAACAGGAGAGAAAAAGAGATTATCTTTTAACCTCTCCTATATATGACAGATTTTTATGGTCAGTTAATATAATAATAGGATCTTTAGAGCCTTCTAGGAGATATCTTTACTCTTTTAATGCTGCTATGATGGCTAATAGGTCTCTGTTTCCAATGTCATAATTTCATTCAGCCTGTGATAGTTTTTTGGAATAAAATCCACATGGATGTAAGAGTTTGTCAATAATCTAGATGTCTGAGAATAGCAGCAGAAGCAAAAGCCATCTTCATTTTCTCAAAAGCATAAAAGCCTCAGGGGGCCATACATGGTAATTGGAACCCTTTTTGGTGTGACTGGTAATGGGGGCTATCACAAAACAAAAGTATTTAATACATCTTTAGTAGTAGTTAGCCAAACTAGAAACTGTATATAAGATGTAATAGGTTTCAAACCTTGGGGTAAAGACCACTCTAACTTAGCTGACAGTTTCTTAGGGTCCATTCTGAACCCTTTCTTCAACTATAAACAGTAGGCCAACCAAAAGGTTAGCCACCTTTACCAGTTATGTGAGAAGGGTAAGCTTTAGATTTTAAATTAATTTTCCTACCTACAATTAAAATCGTACTTGGAGAAACAATCTCCCCCTGGAGGCACAATTCTCTGTTACGAATATCTAACCATATTTGAAAAAGATTTGTATGAGCATATGTCCACTTGTAAAGCCAATGTTGATCTTTTATGCATTTGTGATTAGGAATGTGTCTCCCCAGGACTTAAGCTTCATGAAAGCTTGGCAAAAAGACTTTAAAAAAAAAAGTTACTTTAAGAGAGTTGGACAGTGATTTCCAGGCACATAAAGGCCTCACCTCCTGTGCCTCACACTTGGAAATTATTAGAAAGATACTCCATATTGTCTAGTTCCAGTAAGATTGTCCACTCTGTTCCCTTCTTGTTTAAAAAGATGCTGGAGATGCCTACAAGCTCCCAGAAGCATACTCCACATCTTGTGGACGTGCCCATTCATCACTTCCTTCTGTTGCGAGGTGGACTTTTTAATATCCACCCTAATACAGAGGAAAATAGACCTAAACCCAGAGGTTTTTTTTTCCTTTTTCCATGCCCCAAAAATTTACCTTTCATAGATCAAAAATTCATATTTCATGTGTTACTTGTGGCCTCCACTATCATAGGAAGAGCTTGAAAGTTCACATTCATACTGAGCATGAACATATTGCTAAGGTTGATTGGTCAATTGGTCAATTGGTCATAAAATGTAATGGGTCTGTCTCAAATCTCTCAAAATCAAAAAAATATAGAGGCAGTGAAAAGGTTTGACTCATTCCTACAAAGCTATTCTGCACATAACTGTGTTGCTAACCAGAACATTGTCAGTTCTGAGCCAGGAAATGTGGATAGGTTATCATTAAAGTAAAAAACAAGAAGATATTCAGCTCTTTACAAATATTTATATAGTCCAAAATGCAGCTTAATCACCAAAGTCGGGGTCTCTCCCATACAAAAGCAGATGAAAACCCAGAGGGCAGTGCTGCACCACCCTCTGTATTATAATTAAAGTAAGTTTACAATTGTAATAAGATGATTTCACACAATGTCGGTACATCACAATTTGATGATTGCTGACATGATATAAAGGCAAGAAAATATACAATGCACACAGGATATACAAAATAAAATAAATGTACAGGGTGATTAAATTAAATATAAATGATGCTGTGCAGGGTAGAGTCTTAGTGTGGTCTTCCAGAAGGCTTCCTTTACTTATTGCAGACGAGCACCTGATGGAGCTCAGACTTTCTTACAGCAGTATTGGGGTTTCAAAGTTGAAACTGTTGAAAGTTATAAGAAGAAATTGCAGAACCCGTGAAACCAATGTTATGCTTGGAGGATCGGACACATCCTCACCTATACTCTATTTCAATTTCTCAATTTCCCATTTCTCTCTACCTTCTTCTTCCTTTTTTCTTTTCTTCTTCTATGTTTCTTTGTTGGATCCACTGATCAAAACTCGAAATTCATTTACGAGATCTAAAACGATAATTTGTAGTGTGCAAAATGTATTGTATACAATTAAATTGAACATGAATACAAATAAGTAAAACGAAAAATAATAATTATTATTTTAACAAAAAGTAAGGCCATCAGCTTCTTCTAACCAAGTCTATGGAGGTAGCAAGCATAACCACTCCATGAGATTTAGCCAGGCATGGTGAAAAAACGACCATAAAAGGCATTTTAAAACACTACCCCCATATGTTAGAATACTTTAAGAAATAGCAAAGAACTAAATGTAATTTGCATGTGTTGAGGTTGCAGGCATAGTCCTATCCTATAAGTTGAAAATATATATATTTTTTTATTTACAAATTCACAGATGCTACAGATAAGGTGTGAGGGGAAACTTTATTATTGTCAGGGTGGAATGGGTGAGTGAATAGTCAATTGCCCACTGACTTTATCTTTTTTTGTTTTGTTTAATATAAATCCAGTATTTTCAGCATGAATTGTCTCCTGCTCCCAATTTTTCATTAGATAGCAAAGGGGAAAATAGTGCAATCAATTAGTATAAAACTAAGTTATTCCACCTTGTTTTTTTTTATTAATCCAGATATATAATCATCTAATTTGGAGAAGTCAGAATTGTCATTGCAAAAATGGCTAATGATTCACCAAAATTCACCAAGCCGGACAAAGGCATATAGTAAATATTTAAAAAAAAAAAATGTTGTACCTGCCAAAGTGTTTGGGAAGAACTGAAATATTTCACCCTACACAAGTCTATTAATGGGTATCAACATAATTCTATCAGGGGCCTTATCTAAAGTCTTTCTATAAGGGTAATCTCAACTTTGTTATAATTTTAACAAATAATAATGATATTTATCTTTAAATATCTTTACCTTTCCCAGCCCAGGATATGAAACATATGCAATAATTTCTAAAGAGACCAAAAAGTACTGAGTTGATGTAATGCAGGACCTCCTATTAATGTTAATGTAAGCACTGTTGTACCACATGAACTTTTGCTGTTTAGCAGGTGTTTCTTGATACATATGCTGGTCATAGTAACCAAGTGACCAAGCAAGGGTTAACTTTCCTATATATTCCTTAACCAGTGATATAATAGTCTAATCCTTAAACTATATACCAAAATAGCTTTATTAAGCTAAAGTTGTTTTGGTGACTATAGTGTCCCTTTAATTGTTTCATGTTCACTTAAAGGGACTCTGGAACATATTGTTGGACTTCATTCCATGGCCATGTCATTAATTCCAATGATGTTGTCCTGGTGCCCAGCGTGTTCCTTTAAGCAGTTATCAAGAAACATTTTGTGTTAACAATAAAAAATTGCTAATCTTTGTTTCTAAGTAAAATATCCCGTAATTGCATTTCTTTATGGATTTGCACACAGCTGGAAAATGTTCCTAGGAAGCCCCATTTATATCAATGATGTGTGTACAGAGACTAACAAGGTTGTATAATTACACTCAGACATCCAGACTTTAATGAACAGCCTGTTGTCTTGATTGGAAGCAGGAAGTAAAAAAACATGCACTGCTTGGTCGTCCATAAAGAAGCATGCTGATGACAAGGATGAAACACATTAGATTTCTCTGTCCACCTATTTAGGTAGAAGTGGCATTTCAAATGTTCTAAATGATTTTCAACACTTAACAAAATAGAAGAAGAATTAACATAACATGGTGTGTAAGATTTCAGGAAAATGCTATCTTAATGCTGATCCTTAAATATATAATATTTTTATCACGAAGACGCGTTTCACAAATAAAAAAGACAGAAGTAGTAAATAAGCACATATTCTATATCTATTGTATTTTTATTTCTGTAGGTGACAAATTAGTTTAATCAGTTAACAGTGAGTTTTGGAATACTGACAGCAACGTTTAGACCAATTTAGCTTGGCTATTTTGGCCTAACTTGCTATTAGAATGCCAGTCCTCTCCAACTCATTTTACTGCTAAACTTATCCTTGTTTTACAAAAAGATGCTAAGTATGTATTTTGAAACAATTTCTTCTTAAAATTGACCTATGACTCACAATGATTTGTAATATTACCGTATATACTCGAGTATAAGCCGAGTTTTTCAGCACATTTTTTGTGCTGAAAACCCCCAACTCGACTTAAACTCGAGTCAGTGTGTGTATTATGGCAATTTGCATTGCCATAATACAGACAGGGGGCTGTTGGGGCTGCAGAGAGTTTACTTACCTCTCCTGCAGCTCCTGTCAGCTCCCTCCTCCTCCGCGCCGGTCCGGTCAGCATCTCTGTCAGCTCCCAGTGTAAGTCTCGTGAGAGCCGCGGGGTCATAGTGCGGCTATCGCGAGACTTACAGTGTGAGCTGGCAGAGGGAACTGCACGGACCGGCGCAGAGGAGAAGGGAGCTGACAGGAGCTGCAGGGGAGGTAAGTAAGAGCTCTGCCAGCCCCCTCCTACACAGTGCCCATCCACTGGACCGCCAGGGAGTGAGAGCTCCCCTCCCTGCCATGTATCAAGCAGAGAGGGGGGACGAAAAAATTAATAAAAATATAAATAATAATAATAATAATTAAAAAATAATAATTAAAAAAAAAAATAATTTAGCAAAAACAATTATTAAAATAATAATAAAAAAAATTATAAAAATGCCCACCCCCCACCAAGGCTCTCATACACACTGCATTCATACACACACACACTGCATTCATACACACACACTGCACTCATACACACACTGCACTCATACACACACTGCACTCATACACACACACTGCACTCATACACACACACACTGCATTCATACACACACTGCACTCATACACACACACTGCACTCATACACACACTGCATTCATACACATACACTGCTTTCATACACACACACTGCACTCATACACACACACTGCACTCATAAACACACAGCATTCATACACACACTGCATTCATACACACACTGCATTCATACACACACACTGCACTCATACACACACACTGCATTCATACACACACACTGCATTCATACACACACTGCACTCATATACACATACTGCATTCATTATATACACACACTGTAAATAAATATTCAATTAATATAATTTTTTTAGGATCTAATTTTATTTAGAAATGTACCAGTAGCTTCTGCATTTCCCACCCTAGTCTTATACTCAAGTCAATAAGTTTTCCCAGTTTTTTGGGGTAAAATTAGGGGCTTTGGCTTATATTCAGGTCGGCTTATACGCGAGTGTATATGGTATGTTTACTTGCTTAACAAATATATGTTTGGGGGGGTATGAGAAATAAAATGAAATGCAGAAACAGTTTTATTTATTTCTGTCCTGGAATTTAGTGCCAACATCGGGTCCTCTAGCCAATCATTGTTGGAAGCTTTGCACTTTTTGTCATGTTTCTGCTCCTCCTCCGTCAAAGGACAGTTTGTATGGACTAAAATGTAAAGCATTACCGCAACATAAACTGCAAAATCACTAGTTATAAACAATGTTATTTTTAAAAGATAAAACAAAACAAAAAAACACTGCCTGAAGTAGTACACATTTTTTAAAAAGTCCGCCTTAAGTCTCAGCTCAATGGATTAAAAATAATTTTACCACATATTAAGATTATTATGCTTTTTATGTGTGTTGCATTGACTTTTCATATATACTGCAATCGATAGCTTACATATACTGCACTATTGTGACACTTTTTATTTTGAGGTTCACCCACAGTGAATGTTGAGGATTACCACAAAAGGGTGAGTTGGAAATACTAAAGACACCAAAGGTTTCTCCAGTTTGAGACAGGCAATATATTGAGAGTGTAAAATCCACAGTCATTAATTAATTTAATTCAATTTATTTTGTTGTAAGTTTTATGTGCTTTACGTGATTTTTTTTTACTTTTCAAGCACGTTCTAGATATTATTGCCTAACAAGGTAACATCATATATTCACAAACATTTCACTGCACAAACATTTTTTTTTTGCTTATTATTGATCTCATGTTCTTTTGTGTGAGTCCTCTTGGGCTCTTTTTTTAGCTTGTCAGTCTGAAGCTTAAAATTCCTGGGCTTTATATAGATATATTTGAATTTTGTGGTTTTCAGATTATTTGTGTTCAGGTTTCTAAGTACAGCAATACCTAAAGCCTATGGCTTGAGGCTGAAAATGTTCATTCTCAGTCATGTGCTCTGACAGGGAAACAAGAAGCATGTGGTTTGTTAAGGCTGAATTAAACTTTATGAAGCCTCATCAAAGCACTATTTTTAAACTGAAAACAGAGTTTTCAGTAAAAAGAAAAATATATATCCTTGTGGTCTGCATAAGTACATGTGATTAACAAAATGTTTGTCTAGCTGAATCCCAGTGGAACACAAACAGGATGGAATTTCAGCTAATCAAATACTATTTTTCAATATTAAATATCTACCCAGAGACTGCAGATAGATCCGGTAATGGATTAATTACAATGCTAGTTTTAGTGATAAATATAGATTTCGTTTAATATATGCATGTAATATAATATATTGCCTTTCACATGATAGCATCTAGAATTAATTCTGGTCTTTGCAGGTACTCTGATGTTTCAAAGGTCTTCATGCTGAAGGAAAAGTTGAGGATGAGAACAGTAGAAATGAACGTTTGCCTGAACTACAATAGCTTAATATCATTTATAACAATTATATTAAAAAAAAAAATGTGTTGTCTTTCCTAGATCTTTGGTTGTTAATGTTTTGAGTTGAAATCATTAACATTTTGTATAGATAGATTGTGTATGTCTTGGGGATGTAGTGTGTATCTGTGTGATATGATTTGGCTCCCTATGTGCAGCACACTGTGTGTGCACTGTAGCCAATCATGACACTTACCCTTGCTGTACCACGTTGGTGGGTCTTCTGACTGCAGTGGAGTCTGGAATGATTCCTAGAGCTCCGCTCCTCATGTCACAGCTTCTTCCCCAGTCCTAATGCCTCCTGCCCTGCTTCTGGCTGACATCTCAAACTAGGAGCTCTGTGCATCTTACTCCTGTGCTGTTCTCCTCCTCCATGTCTGGCCATCTGCCTCTCCAACCTGAGAGACAGATCAGCCAGCCCACAGCTCTGCCACAAAGTATGGAACTAAAGAAAACCACCGAAGCAAGTAATGTCAGAGTGCCGGAACTTGAGTGAGAAACTTGTCCAACCCCAGGTCAGCCTACCCCTCCCGGCGATCCTGATTCTTTTACAATTTTTGGTGGCCTCCCAGCAGGAGCGGATCCATAGTTTGGTCTCAGGAGTGGCACTGCCAATTGTTTTGTGGCGGCAGACATAAAATAATGTGTTGCTTATGGAATTATTTTACTAGAGCATGATAAACACAGATTTGTTTTTCTATTTGCAGGTTTGTTTTAGGTCTATTAATATTAAAATTATCCTGTGAAATAGGGCCATATCATGATTAGTCCAGTAGATGAACTGTATGAATGGCCTGCGAAATACCAGGTGTACTGCCAGCTCTCCCTACCTAGAAAAGTGAGTACCTCCTGGTGGCCCTGCTGCCATCCACCTATTTCTCTGTGAGGTTCTTGTCTGGACCCAGTAGGTATGGTGTGTGGAATGGTTCAAAAGAGTGCAGATTTAAAATAAACTATATGTACAAAAAAGGCAGATGGGTATCACCCAGCCTACCCCAGACAGCAACATTGTGCCCGGGCAGGCAAACACCTCCTATAGTTCCACAGGATGCTACCAATGGATGAGGAAAGAAAGGAAGTCACAGACAACCATGGCAGTATTGGGAATTAAAAGCAGGCCTGGACAAAGTTTTATACCAGCCCCATAATGCATTGCAGCAGTACAATATATAGATATACAGGTGGACAAAAAAAAAATTATTTCTCCAGCATGAAGGAGTGCACTCAGAAATAAAGATTTATTTTAAGCAGATGTGCAACAGAGCAGCCATATGTTATAATATGTTTCGTAATTGGACTTTATGACGTTAATGACCGCCTCATTAATTATATCATAGGTAGGTCGACACCAGAACAAGACTAGCAAAAAAGGTAGATGGGTTGGATTATTTTCTAAACTCCAAAATTTTGTAAATGTAGATCTAAAGTACACAATGTAGGCTACAACTGATTATCTGTGTTTTTAGCCAAGTTGGAGAATGTTTCATGATTTGGACCATTTTGGCCTAAATATTGCTAGTTGAATTTCCATTTATAGTTTTTAGTTTAGTGAATAACCCTGTGTGGAGTTTGAAGCCCATGTTGCTTATTATTAATACACATTTAAACTTACTATATACACAGATATAAATATAAATACACAAAATGCATGCATATATATGTAAATCTTTGAAATCATATAAATTAAAGGCACACTATAGTCACCAGAACAACTACAGCTTAATGTAGTTTAACAACTACAGTTTAATGTAGTTCTTCTTGTGAGTAGAGTCAGTCCGTGGAGGCTTTTTCTATCAAAACATTGCCTTTTCATAGAAATGACAGTGTTTATATGATAGTATAGCAATACCTCTAGTGACAACTCCTCTGACAGCCACTAGATGTGATTCCTGGGGTGGTGTTGCATATTATGCCGGTCAGCGTCTCCGTGCTGTCCCTGAAGACATTGAACGCTCCCAATAGAAATGCATTGAATCAAAGCATCTCTATGAGGAGATTTTTCTTTTTTTTTTATTATGAACTTTGTCCTTTTATTGACCCATATTCATGCACACATTCACACTGACCCATACAGATACTCAGTCACACGGACACAGTGACCCATATACACAAAACACACTCTCTCACAGACCCATATACACACACTAAGTGGCCCATACAGAAACACACAAACACTCAAGGATCTATACACACACTCAGTGACTCATACACACACTCAGACACACACTCAGTGACCCATACAGAAATTTACACTTAATGAACAAACACATACACTCAATGATTTATACACAAATTGACCCATGAAGACACTGACACACATTGAACCATGCTGAAACACACATACAAACACAGCATGTCCCCTTCACTTTACTAGAGTCCTTCAGATAGTATCGGCTGCCAAGATATGACATCATGATATTTCCCAGCAGGCTTCAGCTCTGTATAGAGCGAGTAGCGACTATGGGCCATCAATCCTCACACATCCCTCACTCCTGGCAGCTACAGTGATTTTAAGTAGATACCTTTTGGGCCAGTTGGGTGCTGCAGACAGCTAGGAACAAGCTTGTCAATGCAATGAGTGGGCAGTGGGTAACAAGACAGTGTGGACACAGTTATTGTAGACAGCAGCACTTGTGTCGGCTGCCTGGTGCCCCTGTTGCAATGGCACTCTGTGTGGCCACACAGCTCACACTCCCCTAAGACCTGCCCTGGCACTATTTTCTCGGGGGAGGGGGCAATTACCTTGTTGTCCCTGCTCTTGATCGTTCCCTGCATCCCAGCATGTCCCAGCAGAGGTGCTGATCGGGGAAGGCACCTTCCCTAACTCATGTTAGCTAATAATTTGAATCATTCTTCTCTCTTTGAAGTTCCCAGTGTTTAAAATGTTTATGTGATGTTTGTTAACCCTCCAACAGGTTTGCATGAATCGAAAAACCCTGAGGCATCTCGACAGTATTGTTTTTTTTAGTAAAATAAACAGAATCCAAGTTGTTTTTTTAAAAAAATATAATAAACCTACATACACTATAAATCTTGTTATATGGATTTTCTGTGTAACTTTCCTTCTATTTACTGTTAAATATAACTAGTGTCACATTATTATTTTTAAATCATGATATATATATATATATATATATATATATATATATATATATATATATATATATATATAAAACCACTGCAATTAGAAGTGTTATAGTCTTTCAGGAACCCTATTGCAACACAATTATTAAAATCAGGTCACTGATCTTATATATATATATATATATACATTTACCAACAGATTACAAGCTCTGTAAGGTGGAAGAATTGGATTTATTTTGATCTGTGCATTTCTACAAAGGAATCAGAAGAGTAAATTATTCAAGCCTGCGTGTTAGTGTCACAAAATGTGTGAATTTCACTTCAGTCAGAGGGGAAAGATCTACAGCAAAGCTAAGCCTTAGGCAACACAACATCGAGGAGATTGTTGTGTTAGTAATGGCTCAATGGGTCAAAGCTGTTCAACAGAAATTAAATCTAGGGGCTATACCATGTTCCTGTTGCATTCTGGATATTCCCCTGTTTTATTTCAGATTCTCGCTTATATCTATCTATTTAAATTGTGTTTCGAAAGTAGCATAAGAAAAGGTGGATGATTTTCACTTATATCTATCTATATAAATCTTGTTTTTTTACTAATGCTCAGGGAGGTCTGATTCTTTAACAGTTTTCGTGCCCAAACAAGAATAGAGAACAGAGTGAACAGTTTGCACTGAAATGGTTAAGATGTATTTACACAGCAGAGAAATTAATTGGTTGTCCTGCCACCAGACACTCAGATGCTCAATTGGCACTCTGCTGAGAGGTAGGAAGTTGTTATATTACCAACTGGTACAAAGTCCTATTTCTTGTTTGAAGGAAATACTGACGTGAGTAGCATTGATAAAGAGTTAGGCTTTCATCTCCCATTTGAGTGACAGCTCACTTGGTAATCTGATTGATTGCTTGCCGAGATAGCACTGTGCAATATAATGAACGTTGAAAAGAGTGCTGTAGGTGTTTGAATTGGGAAATAACACAGAGAAGCTGGACTGAATATAACTGGGTTTCATTTAGTCTCATTGTAATAAAACTCAGACAATTTCCAAGCAAACATAATTTTAAGCAATAACAAAGATTGTCCGTTTAAAGTGCCAATCCGCCATATAAATTATGCAGTATATATAAATTTCAAATATTATACTTAACTTCAATTGTCATGGAAATAAACTATGGGAGGTGATTACATTGGTGAGAGAGGACAAGTGGACAGTATCCTGAAATGATGGCTTAATATATTTTATTTCTAATGGAACTCTGACTCTTTAGCAATTATGCTTCTAAACAATTCTAGACAGCAAATCTGATGACAAGGGCAATATTTGGCCTGTGAGATGCTCTACACCATGGGGAGATTATATCATTTAAATATTTAGATTTAATTTTAAAACCGTGCAGTTGGTAGATTGACCTCTGAGGGGAATTTACCAAGGCATGTCTTAATCACAGTAACTTTTTAAAGAGAGCGTCCCCGAATGAAAGACACTGCCTCAGCAATAGCTGTCTAACTCAACTTATTCTTGGACATAAGTCTAAATTAAAAAAAAAAAAAAATCGTCATGACTTGGTTGCATGGCTAAAAGGCTATGTTTTTTGATGATCACAATCTACTGTATAAAGTGCATTGTACTAGATATTGAAGCTCTCCTACGATCAAAATATTTGTCTGAGCTTGACACTCTGATATCACACCCTATGACCTCAATTTAATATGTTTGTATATAAATTTTGAAAATGATTTAACATTTTGAAAAATGTTTTAGTATTCTGGTATTTTTTACATAATGAAATATTTTTTATATATATGATATGTTTTTGACAATGTAATATTAAGAACGTTTTAAAAGTTTAAGCAAAAGTATTAAATCATTTGAAAAGCTTATCCAGATGTATTTAATCAAGGCTTATATAAGAAGTGGCAAATAGTTATTAAAGGATCCGTAAAGTTGCATATTTTCTCATGGCTATTTGGAATATAATTATCTTTAATGACAAATCTCTCTAATGCCATATGTTTTTTCTGAGAACCATCATAAAGTGCCAACACGTTCTTTGATAAAGCATCCTAGCCCATTTAAAGTTTCATGGTGAAGGCGTGTAGAATGCCCTACTTGACACCTTTAATACAGTTTGCATTGGGGAGATTTTCAATCCTAGTGGCAGTGGATACAGACAAACCAATAAGTGTAATATCATTCGCTCATTTTTCCTCGTTTTTGGAAATTCACGGAACCCAGTAAACATAGTCTTGAAGCAAATTGGCTTACTTAGAAAAACGATCTCCAAAAATAATATTCTGGGATTTCTTTTATTTTGAAGTATGTCCTAGAGAAACAAAGTACAATAATTACATATTTAAATATTTATACAAACTGTCATAAACATATAAAACACTACTAATGAACGCTAACATCTTCATTTAATAATGGGAGGGAAAATTTCTTAGCAGCAAAAATGAAACAAACTCGGAAGGGAGCAAAATGGTCTATGATGTTTACTAGAAAGCTAACTCCTGAGAGTAACTCAACTTTCCGAAAAAATATATCTACAGAGGGAAAAAATGGGACAACTCATAGAATAGTATGTCAAAACCAGTACATATTCATACTTCAAGGTTACACTCACACTAATAAGTTGATTGTAGGCATGTCAAAATTTATGAAGATAGTATAGAGCTGTTGTGAATGCTTCAAACTCCAAGAGAGGGCGTGTGGGAAACAAAAAATATAAATAGCAATAAGTGCAGATTTTAACCCCTTAAGGACCGGACTTTTTTTGCGATGTT
This sequence comes from Pelobates fuscus, assembly GCF_036172605.1. NCBI lineage: Eukaryota > Metazoa > Chordata > Amphibia > Anura > Pelobatidae > Pelobates > Pelobates fuscus. The sequence goes on along the minus strand of NC_086325.1, from coordinate 87,703,530 downwards.
GTACATTTGCGACCAGGCATCTTTTTGACACTTTTGTGGTGTTTGTGTTTAGCTGTAATTTTCCGCTCTCTCATTTACTGTTCCCATACAAATTATATATTGTTTTTTTCAGGACAAAAGGGGCTTTCTTTACATACCATTATTTATATAATCTCATGTAATTTAATTTTAAAAAAATGAAAAAATATGATGAAAAATTGAAAAAAATACATGTTTTTTGACTTTTATGTGAAAAATCTTTTACTCATCTACAAAAGCGAATGAAAAAACTGCTAAATAGATTCAAAATGTTGTCCTGAGTTCAAAAATACCCAGTGTTTACATGCTTTTTGCAATTTTTTTGCATGTTATAGGGCTATAAGTACAAGTAGGATATTGCGGTTTCAAAACATACATTTTTAAAATGTATCAATAGTGACATTGTAACACTATTATCTGTCATAAATTGCTAAATAACACCCCACATGTACATATTTTTTTAAAAGTAGACAACCCAGGGTATTCAATATGGGGTATGTCCAGACTTTTTTAGTAGCCACTTAGTCGCAAACACTGGCCAAAGTTAGCGTTCATATTTGTTTGTGTGTGAAAAAAGTAAAAAACGAAATTGAACGCTAATTTTGGCCAGTGTTTGTGACTAAGTGGTTACTAAAAAAGACTGGACATACCCCATTTGCAATACCTTGGGTTGTCTTCTTTTGCAAATGGTATGCCATCATGGGGGTAATTCTCATTCCTGGTCTACCATACGCTCTCAAAGGCAACGTAACCAACCTGGCCATTTTCAATGTAAAAATATTTGACCCATATATTTGACCCTGTAACTTTCAAAAACGCTATAAAACCTGTACATGGGGGGTCCTGTTCTACTCAGGAGACTTTGCTGAACACATATATTAGTGTTTCAAAACTGGAAAATGTATCACAACAATTATATCATCAGTAAAAGTGCTGTTTGTGTGTGAAAAATGCAAAAAAAGTCACTTTCACTGACAATATCATCGCTGTGATATGTTTTACTGTTTTGAATCACTAATATTTGTGTTCAGCGAAGTCTACCGAGTAAAACAGTACCCCCCATGTACAGGTTTTAGGGTGTCGTAGAACGTTACAGGGTAAAATACAGTGATAGCAAATTAAATTCTCTGGACTTTCGGCCTGGGTTGGCAGGCAGGTCCCTTAAATTGCAATCAATAAAATAACTTAATTATGTAAAAATATTACATAAATACGCACGTAGAATTTAAATATATATGCATATTTATATATTTGAAGTCTACGTGTATATTTATATAATTATTTATGTAATTTTGTATATGGACATATGAATAGTTTGCATTCTTTTTATTTATTTATATATACATAGATATATATACAATTTCATTCTAAGTGTATTTTGATATAAATATATATATATATATATATATTAATATCAAAATACAGTTAGAATAAAATTTCGTAAAGATTTTTTTTTTTTAATTTTTATCATTATTTTTAATTTTTTTAATTTTAAATTATTTATTATTCATATTTTATAATAACATATATATACAATATATATAGTTATTATATATATTACCGTATATAATCGAGTATAAGCCAAGTTTTTTAGCACATTTTTTGTGCTAAAAAAACCCAACTCGGCTTATACTCGAGTCAATAGTCTGTATTATGGCAATTTGCATTGCCATAATACAGACTTGGGGAGAGGGGGGCTGGCAGAGCTGTTACTTACCTGTCCTGCAGCTCCTGTCAGCTCTCTCCTCCTCCGCGCCATCCGTTCAGCACCTCGGTCAGCTCCCAGTGTAAATCTCGCGAGAGCCGCGGCTCTCGCGAGACTTACAGTGTGAGCTGACAGAGGGAGCTGCACGGATGGCGCGGAGGAGGAGAGAGCTGACAGGAGCTGTAGGACAGGTAAGTTACAGCTCTGACAGCCCCCTCTCCCCCACTGAACTGCCAATGCCACTGGACCACCAGGGAAGGAGAGCCCCCCTCCCTTCCATGTATCAAGCAGGGAGGGGGGACGAAAAAAAAATAATTAGTAATAATAAAAAAATAATAATTAAATAATAAATAATAATACAAAAGTAATAATAATTAAATAAAAAACATAATAAATAATAATAATAAATAAAATAATAATAAAAAAATTAAAAAAAATTGCCCACCCCCCACCAAGGCTCTGCAACACACACACACACACACACACACACTGCATTCATACACACACTGCATTCATACACACACACTGCATTCATACACACACACTGCATTCATATACACACACTGCACTCATACACACACACTGCACTCATACACACACACTGCACTCATACACACACATTGCACTCATACACACACGCTGCACTCATACACACACGCTGCACTCATACACACACGCTGCACTCATACACACATGCTGCACTCATACACACATGCTGCACTCATACACACACGCTGCACTCATACACACACGCTGCATTCATACACACACACTGCATTCATTATACAGACACTGTAAATAAATATTCAATTAATATATTTTTTTTAGGATCTAATTTTATTTCGAAATTTACCAGTAGCTGCTGCATTTCTCACCCTAGTCTTATACTCGAGTCAATAAGTTTTCCCAGTTTTTTTGGGTAAAATTAGGGGCCTCGGCTTATATTCGGGTCGGCTTATACTCGAGTATATACGGTATATATATACACGTGTGTAAATTAATTATAAGTGTATTTTTATATTAATATATGTACATATTAATATAAAAATACACTTAGCATGACATTATATATATGATATATAGACATATATTATATAGGTATAATATATGTTTATATATCATATATATACACATATATAATAATATTTTTTTTTTATTAACTTTCACTTTACATTTTTTTTTTTATTTTACAGTTGCAGGGAGACTGCCTGTCAGCACAGACAGTCCCCCTGCAGGCAGAGACTAGGACACCTATTGTGACCATGTGGTCGCCCTGTTGGGCGATCACATGGCCACAGGGGTCCTAAACCGCCATGGGGAGACTGTCTGGGCTGCAGGCAGTCTCCCCACACCGGGAGCACCGCTGATCGCCGCCGGGGGAACGACGGCGATCGGGTAAGTACATTGGATGGTTAGGACGGTTCAGGACCGTCACCGGTCGGCAACGCAAAAATGCCGATGACAGTCCTGAACCGTCCTCCGTCCTTAAGGGGTTAAAGACCATCCACTGCGCTTAAATTAAATAACACTTACAAACTTGAAGTGATGTTCAGGCATATAATGGTCTCAAGAGGCTGTTATTCCAATGATGGAAATTCACTGCTTGCTGATGGTATCAGAAATTTATTAAGTATAACAAAAACAAGATAATCAAAAGATTAAAATCCAATATGAATCCCACAGGGGCCCAACCCTATGCGTTTCGTCCGGTAATCCGGACTTCCTCAGGGGTAATGTCTGTTAAGTCCTCCGTGTGAAGTCAATCTGATGGTTCTTCGATATCCGCTTCTTTTTAAATCCGCTGGCCACTCCTCTTTCTACCCGTGGACCAATCCGGCGTTACAAACCACGGCTGTGTATCATCGCTCCAAAATTGAATGACGTCATACGCTCATACGGGTGGACGTATGCGTGTGCGTTCCACAGTGCGTTCCATCTGTATGAGGACTTATACAGTTCTTGCGGCTCATTGCTCGCATTGAGTTGATTCATTCATCTTATATTAGCTCGTAATTAGAAACAATATTACAATAAAAGAAAAGATGTTACAAGAAGTTAAAACCAAAAGATATTTATGTTTCAAACATTTCTTTAGACATGCTCTACCAGTATTATAATAACATCGTTCCTTCATTCTTAAATCAATGGAAAATTATTATTACTCTTATTAAAAAAATTCATACTCTCAGAAGGATTTACTTAGAATAGGGAAATATATTCAAAAGACATACAATTCATAGATAAAGAAGAGGTTATGTACAATCCATAATGTAAGCTCAAAACAATAACAATTAGATGATAAACCCCCAAAATATAAAAAAGATAAATCTTATAAAAAATCATAAAACCTGTATTACAAAAATTCCTATATTAAAAAATTCCTATATTAAAAAACACACTAAATCAAAATCTACATTCAAGCCTCTAGGTTGCAAAGTTTTTAGTTTATGAATCCAGAACCCTTCTCTTTTCCTTAATTTTAACATAATGTCACCCCCTCTTTCATCTAAAAATACCTGTTCTATAACTATAAAATTAAGATTATTGGTGAAAAGTGGACAAGAGTTACAGTGTGCGGGAACTGAAAGAGTGGTAATTCGCTTCCGTACATTATTGTAATGTTCTAAACATCTAACCTTTGCTTTTCTAAGTGTTCTCCCCACATCATTACCCCTGAGGAAGTCCGGATTACCGGACGAAACGCGTAGGGTTGGGCCCCTGTGGGATTCATATTGGATTTTATTTTAATCTTTTGATTATATTGTTTTTGTTATACTTAATAAATTTCTGATACCATCAGCAAGCAGTGAATTTCCATCATTGGAATAACAGCCTCTTGAGACCATTATATGCCTGAACATCACTTCAAGTTTGTAAGTGTTATTTAATTTAAGCGCAGAGGATGGTCTTTAAAATCTGCACTTATTGCTATTTATATTTTTTTGTTTCCCACACGCCCTCTCTTGGAGTTTGAAGCATTCACAACAGCTCTATACTATCTTCATAAATTTTGACATGCCTACAATCAACTTATTAGTGTGAGTGTAACCTTGAAGTATGAATATGTACTGGTTTTGACATACTATTCTATGAGTTGTCCCATTTTTTCCCTCTGTAGATATATTTTTTTCTGTTTGTATTTTCTGTGAGGACTGGGAGGAGTCCTTTTTATCTACATTGTGGGAGATACATATAGGTAAATTATCCTATATATGTTATTCACCGTTTGGTGTATGTTTGTTCCACTTTAAAGGGTATATACTATATATATACTAATTTAACTTTCCCTGTGAAATATTTTACCAACATCAGTACCGAGATTGCACTTCGCTGAGATAAAAATCTGGCATGAATGTTTGAATTTATAGCTGCTAAAAGCAGCATTTCATCTCTGTTTCCAGTGATAACAAGAATAAATATATGATGTAGTCTATGAGATTCCAACATGTAAAAACCACATGCACCGAGAAACAAACCCTTTTAGTACACAATGACGCTCTCTTCTTTGGCACTAATAGTGAAACTATATATATGTAGAATTCATACTGGGGTCTGTAAATCCTCAACATATGAGATGAAAAAGCCCTTTCTAAACCTTTTATTAAACATGTAAAAATAAAACAGTATGACCTGCCATGTTCTTCCACCCATGAGTGCAGGAGTCAAAGGTGATATCATTGAGGAGTAGTGGGGTCTCCAGGCCCCCTGCCCCAAAAGGTATTAGGGCCAGAGATTGCTAGTGATTAAGTGATTGAGGTGCTGGGAGTGTTGCTTTAAGTCCCATGTAACCGTGACGGAATGATGCTGGCATGTGACAGGAAGGGGTTCAGAATTAAAATTTTTACTTGGAAAGCAAAACCAGTATTAATGCACATTTATGCAGAGAGTCATAGCCTATTATGGTTTAAGCTGTTTAAGGAGTAGAACCGGTCTAAGGGGTACATTTCTGGTTGTGTCTAGGAGAATTCAGTAATGTAAGTTCAATAAATAAGGTATTAGAAAACAATGTAATAATTTATCATTTAGCATGTGGATAACAGGATGAATATTGCTACTCATAAAGCATTGTGCGTAAGATTAAGTATAATCATTTCAGTACCAAGGCCTAGGCCTCGAAGGCATTAGAAAAGGTTATTGAGAAGCCATCATGATTTGCTTCATAAATCTTAGTGATGAAAAACAGTCTTAACTGCCTTCTAAAAATCTCAAATTATGCTTGTCGTAATGTGAAATTAGGATTGTCCTTTTCCTGTTCTGAAATGATTCATACTGATTTATGGTTAAATGTTCTAAATACAGATGTAGGTTTTTAGCAGTTTTCTAAAGTTCTACATTGTTCGTACAATACATACTCGTTTGAGGGTAGCTAAGAGTTAGCCCTCCTTCAAATGAAGAAAAAAACTTAATGATAGCTTGTGAATCTGGCATTATGAAGGTTGTACCTTTTCAACATAAATGGTGACTACGTAATGCATAGTTGTTTATGAGCTGTAAAATGGTGACAGATAAATAGTGATGCTTAAATGTCAAATACCAGGTGTCCACCAAAAGTAAGTAATAAGAATAAAAAAATTAAAAAACAACTTTGCATTAAAGTAGAACATAGCTGTAGAGTATTACGATGGCACCACCTAGTGGTACAACACAGTAATGAAGTTCAACAAAAAAACTTTTCTTTTGCTATCTAACTCACATTCGTCTTCACTTAAAGATTGATATAAGCGGAAAAAAATAATATGCATACTGTGCAAATAAAAATATGTCCAATGAAGCAGTCAATACCTGTCAATACAGTTTATTGTGTGGATAACATTTCAGCACTAAAGATATTTTTAAGAATTGATTTCAAATTACCAGCTTTACAACGAATTACTTCCTGGGTAATTTAGGTGCTCGTCTTAACCACCTCTTCTTTCCTGTCTCCTACAGACACGATTATCCAGTTATAAATGATTCAAAATGATATACACCATACAATTAATATACAAACTGGGAAGGAACATCTTGTGGATGCAATATATGCGGTACTATATTGCATATTATATTTATAGTGCAAAATATACTTAATGTGCATGTTATTAGAAATAACAGTAGAGAATATGTGTTCACAATATAACAAAATATTGTTGAGTTATTTTTGTTTTATTTCAGTTTGTTCAAGTGCTGGTTTAGCTTTAGAGATGAGATACTTGCTTTAATAGAAGCAAAAGCTAATATTAAAATGCAATAATGTAAAATGAGAAAGCGTATTTGTAGAAGAGGTGGGAGTTGTACAATTTGGTAGCTGACATTGTCATAATATGTATTCCCCAGCAAAACACTAGCTGTAGGCGACCATGGAGCAATATTTCTATCATGGCTACTGTATATCTCCTAACATTGGGAGGTAAACAGATCGGGGCCTGGAGGACTGAAGGGGCCTCTCTGGCCAGCCCCCATCCTTGTTGGACCTTGTAGAGAGTGCTGCTGATGACCTAAATGGCCATCAGGGAACTATAGCGTTAGGAATACACATTTGTCCCTTTAATACTTTTTTCTTTAAATGATATATAACAATGTAATACCCGAGCTTGTGTACAGGCTATTTACTACAGAAAAACAACTAGGGAAAAAGAGAAAAGCCCAATAAACTAAAATAGCCCCACATACAATAGGGCTGTTTTGGTTCAAAGGAGTTTTCTCTTTTTTCCCTAGTTGTTTTACTTTTGTAAATGTGTTAATTTACAGGGGTTACCCCCAAGCTTAAAATATACATACATGTATATTTTGTGTATTTTATAGAGGTGGTTTAGGGGATACCACTCAAGGTGTTTTGAGCTCCTTTAAATTATTTCTTACTATGCACTTTTCTGTAGTACTGTTGCCCCCAAGCTTGTTCTAACAGCCTCTAGCCCAACCAGTTACCAAGCGGCATTGCCTATTAATTCAATATAGCCTGCATTTCCTGTGCAGCTTCAATGTAAGATACTGTGTACCCGTCATGGCAGATCAATGCGATTTGCATGATGTGCAACCTACAGCTGATCTCAGATGGTCTTACATGATAATAAACACTCAATAGGAGTACCTATACTATACCCTATATGAACTTACAAATTACCTAACATCCAAGTGTTCCAGTTGACTCTTTGCCTCCAATAATTATCCTGAATCCCGGTTTCCTTATTTTGTTATGTTGATGGGCTATACTGTATTCTGGGTTCCAGATTTGGTTGCACAATTTACGCAATCTGGCACACTTGGTTTATACACATTGTATGTTATTTACCTGTTGGCAGGCAGATTTGTATAGTTTTGTAACATCTCGAGAGTTTTCTTCTCCAGTTGAGCATGACCCGTTTTGATAATACCTCTTATTGCCCCTTTACCCCTTTCTGCAGAAAGATGTCTGTCATACCTGTGCATTTACTGTTACACCAACTCCAACAAGAAAAAGTGTTCTTATGTTCTCATGTTGCGGTTGGATGTCATGTGGCCAATCTATGATTAAAAAATGAAGGAGTTAGTACAATGAAAATATCAAGTAACTCTGTGTCATTGTTGCAAAATACAAACAGTTCTTTTGTGACAGTAGTTATAAAATGACATATTTTTTTATAGCTTAGCCCAACATGAAATGTGAATATTAATTGACAAAGGGGGTTAATCATTCTAATTTGACCAGTATACGCAGATAGGAGACATGTGCTAATTACATTTTATCTCAATGTATTGCTTGAATTTGCAGTTTTATATTTGTCTGCCGAAAGTTCTGTAATATGTGCAATCTTTTCGCCTCACTGGGAAATACTACAATCCTGTAAAGCAAATGATCTGCTTCTGAGGCAAGGCAGAAGATGACATGGGCTTGCAATTTCCTCATGTGAAAACATAGGCCCCTGCTCCATCAAAAGCTATTAAAAAAATAAAAATGTACTGTTTAAAACCAAATTGAGTAGTACCATTACATAGAGCCTTTGGATATATGTTGTTTTTTTTTTTTATTATTTTACTGAAAATAACACAAGGAATTGGAAATATGTCAAAGTATAGAAATATTTTAACATAGGCTATCACCATTTTAGCTACAGTTTCCAATACATAATGCTAATAGTGCCACAAGTACTCATTTGCCATTCCCTCCAAATATTTGGTAAAATTGTCTATTCATTGCATGAGTTCTATTCTTGATGTGGGCACATGATGCTTGAGGGCAATGGTTTGCATTGACATTTTCATGGGAAAAGTTGTTGTTCCACACATTAAGTGTGTGTTTTTGTTGTAAACAGAGGAATAAACCTAATTTTAAACCCACTATGTATGTCTGATGTGTTTGCTAAGTTTTATATAATGCCATGACTTTTAATATAAAACAGTTATTGATACCAATAAACTAGATAGAACACAAGCATCTCTTCATTTAGAAGTAATAAACAATTCTGAGCTAGAATTCCTCATATCTGCCAGTATTGGGGGCAATCAGGAACAATGAAGGAATGGCTAATCAAAGTGGCATGTCAGTCCAGCACACATGCCACTGATGCTACCACACTCATTGTCAACCAAGCAGGCATGTCTTTCATAAAATACTGAAGAACTCTTCTATGTATGCAGAGTATTGTAGAAGCCCTTACATGTGTCTTTTTCTGTACGCCCGTACATGTCGTTTTTATTTTTACGTATTATTTTTCAATGGTTTTCCCCAAAAGAAATGAAAAGGATGATGAGACTGGGGTCCCAAATCATTACTGAGCAATTAGTAGTAGAATGCTGATGCTGTTTACATTCCTACAGAATTTATAAGGTAAAGCTTTGTTTTATTAAGACATGTCGATGGAGATGGGAGATGTATCTCTTTCATCCTGTGGCTTCCAATGAAAGTCAATGAAAGCTCCCATTCTTTTCACGTGATGGTAGAATGCCATACAGCTAAGCTTTTACAAATGCAGCTCAGGAATAAGGAAAGTTGTCCTTATGTTCTCATTTTGGTATGTTTAAAAATATGACATATTGCATGGTTGAAAGAATGTAAATTGCAGCAAATGTATAACATTTAATGGAAATTATAGTACCCAAAAGTGAACCATCTCTACATTACTGTGATAATAGAGATGTTCCACAACCAGGTGTGCACAAACAAGAGCCATTAGTATAGGTTGTTTAATGTATCATGTGATGTAAATTGCTATCTTAATTTATTTACATATTCTTACCTTTGCTTGTTATGCTGTAGATTGCAAGACGTGTAGATTGCCAGTTATAGCTTCTTCTTAGTCATTATTTCTGTGTCGTTTTTTCAAGTGGATGGCACACATCCCTTACAGAAAACATCTTAGTGATCTAGATATGCATTATTACAGATGATAGAGTGCATCTCCATGGCCGATTTGTATTAGTTTCTGCCAATCACATTCACCGTCCTGTTTCACAGCAATTCCTGGAAGTGAGAATTCAATTTTTTGGGGGTCAGGCAAGGACACAAACAGCAAGATAGTCAAGGGATAGCCAAAGTCAAAGGATGCCAGAGGTCAGGATCAACGATGTCAGAAGCTGGGGGTCAATATGAAGTAGTAAATCAATAAACAGGAACACTGGAACGGAACACACACAACAGGATCAAAGACTTGATAGAGTTCACAGGGCGAGAATGTGTTATATACCCCGCTGATCTCTGATCAGGGTCAGGTGAAGCACAGCAATTGTCAAGGTCCAGCCCCCAGTGCTGCAGACAAGCCAGGATGAACAGGACTGGAATAGCTTGAAAATAAACAAAGCTGCTGTGGCTCAAAGGTAGAAAGCAGACCCAGGACCGCCAAGTTCAAATCCCCTGCTGGGCACTTCTGGGGCGACCATGTCTGGCTGTCTGGATGTCACGGTGAGAACCCTGACACATGGTTACCGCAATAAAGAATAAAGCCCCCAAACTATGTGTCCCAATAGTGCATTTATATTAACCCCTTGTAAAGTCTGGTATTTGACTCAGCTTTACTAACTCTAACTATTCTGACTTCCTTGACCTGGCTTTGTCTTTTGTACAATACATGTCTGGCATTTCTTGACCTTGGCTTGTTTTGACCTTTCTATTTGGTATTATATTACACTTGGTCTCTGTCCCTCTCTGGTAGGTTCATATACTGCATTTTTGGTTATATATAGCCATGACAAGTTCATTTGTTAATTTTTACATAGGATACATGATCTACAGAAAATGTACTTTGCTATGAACTTCGATATGTTATCTCTTTTACTTGTGGGATGGTCAAACTGTACTAATATCCTTATTTCATTACAAATTAGTTGTGCCGATTTTTTTTACATTTCAAGCCTACTCCTGTCTACTAAAATTATTGAAATTAATTATGTGAAACCTCTGTTTTCTTCTCTACCAAATGTCTACCATCCAAATTGCCCTGACATAGTATACATGGAGAGGCTGTGGCCAGTGACAACTTGATAAACCTAAAAAAGGCTGCTGGGATAACCACAACTGGGGAGATATAAATCAAGAAGAGACCACCACTAGTTTTAAATTACTGTTTCTGAAGTTACTCCCTATACCTATGTGGCAAGAATTAATCCACATCATATTTTCCTCCACTTTTAACCCCCTTTTTTTTTTCTTTTTTCTTTTTTTATTATTTTTCACTGTAAGCTGTCTTGTTATCTCTTGCACAAAGCCACAATGGCTTGTGCAAACACATTGATAACATTGTTGAAAATTCTTGTGGCTTTTAAAGTAGTAGCACAAAATTTTAATAAGTAGTTATAGTCAAGTAGTATAACACATTGAATTATAAATCTCAGTGATGTAAACAAGTGGTAGGAACATTGGGTTATATGGCTCATTCTTAGTAAAATAACTGTTGCTTGCCCTACATATCTAGTAAGGCTGCGTTTGTGGTATGAAGAATATTTTAGCGGTTCTAGCAGATCCTGCAGCCGGTGCAGTGCAGTAAAACTGACAGGATTCATGTTAACTCTAGGCTTTACCTTAGTGATATTATGCCTGCCTATATATAAAACATACAAGCAAAACAAGCCATCTAGATGCACAATCTTTCAAACATGGTAATAGTTAGGTCATGCCTGTTATGCTGCCGTGTGAGTTTCAAGAGAAATAAAAAAGGCGAAGGCATCATAAAGTAAAATATCGCTTTGGAACTATTGCTAGTGTCAATGCTACCTAGAGAGGGGGTCAGAGAGAAGCAACATGGGGACTCAAGGGAAACATAAAGGAAATCAGTGGGGTTCTGCCTTAAACACTGGGGTTAGGAGCTTAACGCGGAGCCTCTCAGGGTGCCTGGCGATCACCTCACCCAACGCCCTTGACAGTCCAGGCACGGGCATAGTAGTTCCTCACAGGCCTGTCCTGTATCTCCTCCAGTCAGCTGCTATGCGTGTTCTGCGAGTGGAGTGGGCCTTCCACCCACTGTCTCCTGCAACCATTGCTCCGGGTTTGAAGGGGGGCTCCCGCCCTATGTCCATGGATCCGCCTACTGCCAGTGGCTCGATCCTGTGCCCTCAGGGTCTCTGTGCCTCTGGTGCCCCCTAGGGTGTATGGACGGCAGCCTGGTTTGTGTTCCAGGTGGGCCCCCGGCCCGGAAAAGTGGCAGGAGGCTGGCAAGGCTGTGGGCTTTAAAGCAGTGGTACCTGGAGGGGTAAGTGTCCGCTTTGCCTCTATGCCTGTGCAGTGGGTCGCTGTCCTGGTCGCTGGTGTTCCATCACATACTGCGGGTGTTCCACGGGCCTGATGCTTAATTTTGAGTAGCTGTGCTTTGTGAGCTGCTCTCAGCCGGTGCGCTGGGTATTTCCCGCCTCGCGGCCATTTTGGGCCCTTTATCCGTGCCGAGATTGCAAGCATCCGTCGCTTGTTCAGTTGCTTGTTTAGTGGCTCCTGTTGAGGTGAGTGCTCGATTGATTTATGTTGGGCTTGGAGCTGCAGCCTCTCTTCTAGCTTTCGCCATAATGTTGTGAAGGCTTTGTCTATTCTGACCTCTATGTCTGTAGTGTCTGGGTTCCTCGTGGCATCCGCCATGTTGGTTGAGTCGGTAGATGTGCTCAAAGTTATAATCCCTCCGTTCCCCTTGTGTTGTGGGTCGGAGTAGTCCCGCAGGGTTAGACCGGGATAACCCCCGCCGGTCCAGAGTTGTCAGGGCTCCACGGGCAGCGGTGAGGGGAGGCTGCAATCCTCTCGCAGCACTCACCCTCGGTCCGTCGCTGCCCGCGGTCCCCCCTCCTCTTACCGGTCGGCGAGCGGCGTCCTCTCCCCTTGACACGCCGCTCGCGTCCTCTTCTCCTCCTCCCAGCGGCAGCATGTCTAACGCTGCACGCTGGGAGCCGGCACTGATATCAGTATGCCGGGGTCGCTCACGTGACCTGGTGTTAAAGCGACAGTGCAACAATCACCGTGGGGGGTATAGATATCCCCCACGTGTGTTTGTTAATTCTGATTGGAAGTTATCCAATCAGAATTAAGGCAAGGATATATATATTTACCTTTCCTGTCTCTCAGTGCCCTGTTGTGGTCTTTGCTTTATAGTATTGATACTGAACGTGTGCTTTCTGGTTACGTACTCTCTGGCTTGTTATACTGACTTTGTGACTTTCTCCTACCCTTTGACCTCGGCTTGTTTCTCGTTATTCTGTTTTCTGGTTCCCCTTACTCGGCTTGTCTCCTGACTATTCTGTGTGTGCTTAGCCCGGCAACTCTAAGGACCGGTACTGCACACTTTCTGTGTGTGTGTCTGTGTGTGTGTGTTAGCGTGTTGGGTTTCCCGAATCGTGACATTACAACAGGGCCATAATGGAACCTGCTGACATACCACAGCTCCTAGTTAATCAGGAGGCTAGAATGGATGGCTTGGACCACCGTATGGATCAGTTTGCTCAATCTTTGCAGACCATACTGGCTCGTACTGCACACTTGCAGCCTGCCGTCCAGGAGGCGGCTGCTGCTTTGCCCGAACCCATTGCCACTCCAGTACCCGTTCCTGCTCATGTAGTCCATATGACACCGCCACAGCGCTATAGTGGTGACCCAGCTTTGTGTCGTGGTTTCCTCAATCAAATCGACATCCATTTGGTGATGAATCCACGTTCCTATCCCACCGACAGATCCAAAATTGCCTTTTTGATAAACCACCTGTCCGGGAGAGCTTTAGCATGGGCAAACCCCATGTGGGAGAATATGTCTCCTATGTCCTTTGCAGATTTTTTGTCAGCATTCAAACGCACGTTTGATCAACCCGGTAGGGTTGCCTCTGCTGGCAAAGCTCTGCTTAGGGTTCGACAGGGTAACAGATCTGTAGCGGATTATACTATCGAATTCCGCACTCTAGCAGCTGAAGTGGTTTGGAATAACGACGCCCTCGTAACAGCCTTTCAGGAGGGTTTGGCCGCTTACATACTGGATGAGAGCATCCAGGGAACTGCCTGTCCTTCTAGATGATGTTATAGACTATGTAATCCTTATTGATAACCGCATTAGAGAGAGACGTAGTCAAAGACGGCTGGGTACACGGGTGTTACCTGCTCTACCCAGTACTGCATTACTAGCGTTACCCGCTCCTAGGCAACCATCCCCCGAACCCATGCAATTGGGTGCTACAGGGTTAACTGAGGCTGAAAGAACGTATCGTAGAAGGGAGGGGTTATGTCTTTATTGTGGAAAGAGGGGGCACCACTGTAATACCTGCCCTAAATTACACGGAAACTCCAGCACCTAAGGCCTAGAGAGGGGTCGGCCTTGGGTGTTATGACTTTGTCCCCTCATGTGTCCATCTCCAGACCATTTATTACGGTTTCTCTTTTGGTCAATAAAACCACTATAAGAACCAAAGCCTTGATCGATTCAGGTGCGGCAGACAACCTTATGGATGAGAACTTTGCCAAAACCGCAGCCTTGACTTTGATCCAAAAGGCCACACACTTGGCCGTTGAGGCCATAGATGGTAGACCACTTGAGAAGCCTCTGGTGAGCCATGAAACCCAAGATATAGTTATGTCTGTGGGTGCTTTACACAAGGAAAGGTTAACCTTCCAAATAATTGACTCCCCTACTGCTTCCATCGTTCTGGGTTTTCCCTGGTTAGTTAAACACAACCCAGTACTTGACTGGGGATGTTTAGACATACTCTCCTGGGGGGAATCCTGTCAACGAGACTGTATGGCCCATGTACGTCCCGTTTGTTTACTCAACGTGCCCACGGCTAAACCACTTTCTGTTTCTGTCCCTTCTGTGTATGCAGACCTTGCATTGGTTTTCGAAAAAAGGGAGGCAGATAAGCTACCCCCACATCGTGAGTATGACTGTGCCATAAACCTATTACCGGGTACTATTCCTCCTAGGGGTAAGGTCTACCCTCTTTCTGAGAAAGAAAACCAGGTTATGGAGGAGTACATACGGGAAGCCTTAAGTAAAGGTTTTATTAGAAGGTCCTCCTCTACTGCTGGTGCTGGTTTCTTTTTTGTGGCTAAGAAGGAGGGCAATTTGAGAGCGTGTATAGACTACAGAGCTCTAAACAATATAACGATTAAAAATGCCTATCCGATCCCTCTCATTACTGAGTTGTTTGATCGTGTCAAAGGTTGTAAATATTTTACAAAACTAGACCTCAGGAGGGCTTATAACCTTGTTCGTATCAAGGAGAACGATGAATGGAAAACGGCGTTCAATACACGTAGTGGGCATTACGAGTATCTGGTCATGCCTTTTGGATTGTGTAATGCTCCTGCCGTATTTCAGGATCTCATAAACAATGTCCTTAGAGATCTACTGCATGTCTGTGCCATAGTCTACCTTGATGACATACTTGTATATTCTCCGGATTTGAAGACACATCATACTCATGTTAGGATGGTGCTTAAGAGGTTGTTTCAGAACGGTCTTTATTGTAAATTAGAAAAATGCTTATTCGACCAAACTTCTGTACAATTCCTGGGTTATGTTATTTCTGAACAAGGGTTCAGCATGGATCCTTCTAAATTGGAAGCTATACTGTCCTGGCCCCTTCCCCAAGGACTTAAGGCAATACAGCGATTTATAGGGTTTGCCAATTATTATAGAAAGTTTGTTAAAAACTTCTCGTCCATTATTTCCCCTATCACTAAACTGACTAAAAAAGGTTTACACCCCAGGGTTTGGAATCCTAATGCTATTGTGGCCTTCGAGACACTTAAAAAGGCATTTGCCACTGCCCCTGTGTTACACCATTCTGATCCTTCCCTTCCCTTTGTACTGGAAGTAGACGCCTCTGAATCAGGTATAGGAGCAGTGTTGTCACAAAGACAATCGTATGACGAACCCCTCCTTCCCTGTGGTTACTTTTCTAAACGCTTGTCAGAGTCTGAAAAGAATTACGACGTCGGGAACAGGGAATTATTAGCTATAGTGATGGCATTTAATGAGGTACTTGTTAGAAGGAGCTAGACATAAGATTCTGGTTATAACCGATCATAAAAATCTATCCTATATCGCAGACGCTAAAAGGTTATCCTCTCGACAAGCTAGATGGTCTTTATTTCTCTCACGTTTTCAGTACATAATCATATACAGGCCTGGATATCGAAATGTCAAGGCTGATGCTATCTCCCGCCAGTACGAACCTGTAGATTCTATTACCTCCACTCCTGAGCCCATTGTACCCACAACTAATATAATAGCGACTACCCGTTTGGTTATTTTGTCTCTTTTTCTTGATGGTATCAAGTCATACCAATCCAAAGCACCCCCTGAGACTCCTATTGGCAAGCTATACGTGAAAGTAAAAGACAGAAAGAAGTTGTTGTCAGGGACCAGGAACCAGACAGAGACGGAACTAGATGCAAACACACCTTTATTAATAAATAACAATTACATAACAAAAGCAAAGTCCAGGAATCAAGCAGGGGTCAGTCACCAGAGCGGGTAGTCAGACAAGCCAGGATCAGGAGCACGGAGAGCAGCGGAGTCAGGAACAAGGCCGGAGTCAGGAACCAGGAACAAACAGGAAACACAGGAACAAGGAGACTTCTGGGAAACAGGAAACCACGCAAGGGCAAGGAGGTTCTGGGATTTGCTGCTTAAATAGGCAGAACTGATTAGCAGCAGGGTTGATTACTATTCTCAGGTGAGTAACCGTGGTAACAAGCAGAAGGAGCTCATAGTAATTGCAGCTGAAAACTCATTCACTGAAACAGAAAGGGTTGCTGTTTACAACAGCAAAGAAACCCTGACAGTACCTCCCCCTCAATGACTCCCCCCATCTCTGCTGGTGGGTCCGTCCGGGCTTCATGGGGAAGCGGGCGTGATAGGAACGAAGGAGGGATGGTGCATGGACATCAGAGGCTGGAACCCAGGAGCGTTCCTCTGGACCGTATCCTTTCCAGTGACCAAGTATTGGATCTGTCCTCTGAAGACCCGTGAGTCAATGATGCTGCGTATTTCATATTTCTCATGATTGTCAACCAGAACAGGACGTGGACGTGGCACTGAGGTGGTGTAGCGATTACAAACCAACGGTTTCAAGAGGGAAACATGGAAAACATTTGAGATGCGCATGTTAGCAGGAAGGTCAAGTGCGTAAGCTACAGGGTTAACCCTTCGAAGTATACGAAATGGCCCAACGTATCGGGGTGCCAGTTTTTGTGAGGGAACACGGAGGCGTAGGTTGTGGGAAGACAGCCAGACCCTCTCTCCGAATGATAGGTAGGTGCAGGAAGGCGTCTGCGGTCGGCCTGGAGCTTGTAGTTCTGCATTGCGCGTTGCAAAGAATTCTGAACCTGCACCCAAGTGGAACGGAGTTCCCTGAGATGTTCCTCCAATGCCGGTATCCCCTGTGGCAAGAACGTATCAGGCAACATGGATGGTTGAAACCCATAGTTTGCCAGGAATGGGGATAGCCGGGATGAGGCATTAATCGCACTATTGTGGGCAAACTCCGCCCAGGGTAGCAGATCAGACCAGTTGTTCTGGTGGTCAGAAATGTAGCAACGCAGAAACTGTTCCAGTGTTTGGTTAGCTCGTTCCGCTGCACCATTGGATTGCGGGTGGTAGGCAGAGGAGAAGGAAAGCTGAATTCCCATTTGTGTACAAAAGGCTCTCCAAAATCTGGACACGAACTGGCTACCCCTATCTGAGACTATCACTTTGGGTAACCCATGCAAACGAAAGACCTCCCGAGCAAAAATTGTTGCAAGTTCCTGGGAAGTTGGTAGTTTTTTCAAGGGAATGCAATGCGACATCTTCGAGTATCAGTCAACAACCATGAGAACGACTGTATTGCCACGGGAGACCGGAAGATCTACGATAAAATCCATGGACAAGTGGGTCCAGGGTCGTTCACCATTAGGTATGGTTTGCAGGAGACCCACTGGAGGGAGTCGTGGGGTTTTATTTTGAGCGCACAGAGGACAGGCAGCTACAAAAGCGGTGACATCCGAACGGAGACTAGGCCACCAAAATTGCCAGGAGACAGACCAGATGAACTGGATGTCCAGCTGCTTTGGGGTCGTGGTATGTACTCAATAGTTTCGTACGGAGGTTAATAGGTACAAAACAACGGCCATTAGGTTTCTCTGGAGGAGCATTAATTTGTGCAGCCAGCATCTCCTCGCCTAGGGGTGAGGTGAGGTTAGTACGGATGGTTGCCAGTATATGGTCCGGAGGAATCACAGGAGTAGGGGTTATCTCCTCTCTAGATGGAGGGGAGAACTGTTGAGACAAGGCATCAGCCCGAATGTTTTTAGTACCGGGCAAGTAAGTGTCAGGATCGGGACAGGGATCCAACACGCAGAGTACAAACAGTAGCCAGATACGTATACCGGACCTTAGAATGGCCGGACTAACGTAAGTAGTACAGTATAGAATGGTCAAAGACAAGCCGAGGTCGAGGGTAACAGAAGACAGGTAAGCGAGAGACAAGCCGAATCAAGAGTAACAGAGATAAGCAGAGTAAGGTAAACAAGCCGGGTCAAAACCATAAGGGATAATAGAATACACAAGCACTGAGTGACTAGAACAAGCTAGAACCACGACAGGGCAATGAGCTAATGAAAGAAGCTCTGTTAAATACCCTGTTCAGAGCAGTAACCACGCCTCCGAGGCGTCTTGATTGGTCCTGCAGCAATTGAGTGACAGGTCGTTCCGGAGGAGTGTCCTGATGACTACTTCCTGCCTAGATGCTGTAAAAGGCAGTCACTCCCTCGCGGGCGGCCTAGCATGACCGGATAGACCGCGGGGAAGGGAGCCATCAGACCGTCTGGATGGAGGAACAGCTAAGTCTCTACCTCTTTCGGAGGTAGAGACCACAGGTACCCTGACAGTAAGAAACCACATAATTGAATCTTGATAGGAAGAGAGCCCATCTAGCTTGCCGGGGGGAAAGCCACTTAGCTTCGGAAAGATATGTAAGATTCCGGTGGTCTGTGAGAATGAGGATTGGCACTGAAGTACCCTCAAGAAGGTGCCTCCATTCTTTGAGAGCTAAAATTATGGCTAGAAGTTCTCTATCACCAATCTGGTAATTGCATTCCGCCGGGTTCAATTTCCTCGAGAAATACCCGCGCGGATGCCTGGAGCTCTCAGGGTTAGGACGTTGAGACAGGAGGGTGCCTACTCCTGTCTCAGACACATCGGCTTCAAGAATAAATGGTAAGGCAGGGTTAGGGTGTGCCAGTATAGGAGCAGCAGCAAAGGCGACTTTGAGAGACTCAAAGGCAGTAAGGGCTTCTTGTGACCAATGCTGTGGATCAGCATCTCTCCTGGTCATGTCCGTGAGAGGTTTAACCAAGGAAGAAAAGTTGCGTATGAACTTCCGATAATAATTGGCGAAGCCCAGAAAACGTTGTATAGAGCGAAGACCCGTAGGTCGAGGCCATTTTAGTACAGCCGAAAGTTTCTCAGGATCCATAGAGAATCCAGCATCTGAGATAACATATCCCAAGAATGTGACCTGTTTGCAGTTAAATTCACATTTCTCCAATTTGCAGAACAGATTATTTTCTCTAAGTCTCTGTAGAACACGAGAAACGTCTGCGTGATGGTTCTCGAGAGATGTGGAATGGATAAGAATATCATCAAGATAAACCACCACACATTGCTGCAGCATATCTCGCAGGACGTCATTTATAAATTCTTGGAAAACCGCCGGAGCATTGCAAAGACCAAAGGGCATTACTAGGTATTCGTAATGGCCGCTCCTGGTGTTAAATGCGGTTTTCCATTCATGGTCCTCTTTTATCTGGACGAGATTATATGCCCCTCTCAGATCAAGTTTGGTGAAGACCGTTGCTCCCTTGAGGCGGTCAAATAACTCCGTGATTAATGGAATGGGGTAGGCATTCTTAATAGTAATGCGATTGAGACCCCTATAGGGGTCTCAACTCGCCATCTTTTTTTTTTACAAAGAAAAAGCCGGCCCCGGCAGGAGAAGATGACTTCCGAATAAAACCCTTAGACAGTGCATCGGTAACATACTCCTCCATGGCTCGATTCTCTGCTACAGACAGTGGGTAAATCCGGCCACGGGGAGGATTGGCACCAGGTTGGAGTTCGATACCACAGTCATACGGACGGTGTGGTGGCAGAACGCTGGCTTGACCTTTGTCAAATACATCTTGGAATTCTTGGTACTCAGTGGGTAAGGAAGAGGCAGAACATGTGCCCAAAACTTTGACCGGTTTCTGGAGACAGGAAAATGTGCATTGCTGGGACCATGATAATATCTTAGCTTTGCGCCAATCAATTGTGGGGTTATGCTTCTGTAACCAAGGGTATCCCAAAACAACCTGGTAATATGGAGAGGAAATGACCTGGAATTGGATCGTCTCATGATGTAGAGCCCCTACAGCCAGAGATATGGGCACGGTTTCTTGGGTCACGTGGGTTGGCTGTATTGGTCTGCCATCGATGGCTTCGAAGGCTAGTGGAAAGTTGCGAGACTGTAAGGGTATAGAGTGCTTTGATGCAAATGCACAATCTATAAACAAGCCTGCTGCCCCAGAATCAAGAAATGCCCGGGTTTTAATGGATGAATCAGGCCAGGAGAGGATAATAGGCACCAAGTGTTTGCCCACACATATCTCTGGGTCTGCAGAAAGACCACCCAAGATCTGCCCCTGACAGTATCTTGGGTGCGGGCCCTTTGCCGGACGAATCAGGCAAAACTTTAACATGTGACCGTGGTGTCCGCAGTATAGGCACAGACCCTCCCTCCTCCTAAAGGCTCTCTCCTCGACCGAGAGGCGTGAGAAGCCTAACCGCCTTGGCTCCACACAGACAGAGGACTCAGGACCAGGAGGCATGGGAGGTGAGGGAGGTTTGGGTGGGCAAGAAAAGCTTGGTGCCAAATCTACAAGAGGCCTCCGCAGGCGCTCCCTGGATGAGGATCTCTCTCGGAGTCTGATGTCAATGAGGGTGACAAATGATATCAGTTCCTCAAGATCTTTAGGTAATTCTCTGGCTGCAATCTCATTTTTAAACACATCGGAGAGACCCAGTGCAAAGGCAGCCACGAGAGTCTCGTTGTTCCAGCCACCTTCTGCTGCCATGGTACGGAATTCACTGGCATACTCGACAATAGTTTTTGTGCCCTGAGCATTAGACATGAGTAGTTCGGCAGTAGGGGTGGAGCGAGCTGGAATATCAAAAACCCTTTTGAAGGATGCAACAAATTCAGGGTAATTGTAAATAATAGGCTTCTCTGCCTCCCAGAGAGGTTTTGCCCAAGCTAGGGCCTTTTCAGACAGCAAAGAAATCATGAAGTGAACTTTGTCACTGTCTGTAGGAAATGCCTGGGGCAGGATTTCAAGGTATCCTTTAACCTGATTTATAAATTCTCTGCACTGAGCTGGGTTGGCCCCAAAATACTGAGGGAGCAGGACAGACCCAGTCATTCCTCTAGCCGCTACAGGTTTGGAGGCTACAACCGGTGCTAGAACAGGAAGTGAGGCAGAGGCGGCCGCAATCGCAGGCTGGCCGGGTACTGTATCCAGATGGGCATACTGGTCCAAATGGTGGTTCTGCTGGTCCCACTGGGTAAGTAGGTTAGGTATAGGTGTCTTGCCTGTACCATCTGTATTCATGGCCCTTGCGTAATGTCAGGGACCAGGAACCAGACAGAGACGGAACTAGATGCAAACACACCTTTATTAATAAATAACAAATAAATAACAAAAGTCCAGGAATCAAGCAGGGGTCAGTCACCAGAGCGGGTAGTCAGATAAGCCAGGATCAGGACCACGGAGAGCAGCGGAGTCAGGAACAAGGCCGGAGTCAGGAACCAGGAACAAACAGGAAACACAGGAACAAGGAGACTTCTGGGAAACAGGAAACCACGCAAGGGCAAGGAGGTTCTGGGATTTGCTGCTTAAATAGGCAGAACTGATTAGCAGCAGGGTTGATTACTATTCTCAGGTGAGTAACCGTGGTAACAAGCAGAAGGAGCTCATAGTAATTGCAGCTGAAAACTCATTCACTGAAACAGAAAGGGTTGCTGTTTAAAACAGCAAAGAAACGCTGACAGTTGTTAACTTTATTTCACACAGCCAAAATGGCTGGTCATCCAGGGGTTACCAAGACTTACAAGGGTCTCCTCCAACAGTTTTGGTGGCCCTCACTCAAAAAAGACGTGGTAGATTATGTGCAGGCTTGCCGTGTCTGCACACAGTGTAAGTCCCCTAATGTTAAACCCCTGGGACTCCTTATGCCCCTATCTGTACCCAAGAAACCGTGGACACACTTATCCATGGACTTTATTGTGGATCTTCCTTCATCTGATGGACAGACCGTAATTTTGACTGTAACGGATAGGTTCTCCAAAATGGCGCACTTCATTCCGCTTAAGAAGCTACCTTCTGCGGTTCAGTTGGCTCAGGTGTTTGCCAAAGAGGTGTTCCGCTTGCATGGTATACCACAAGATATCGTGTCTGACAGGGGCCCTCAGTTTGTCTCTCGGTTTTGGAGGGGCTTTTGTGCTGAGATGGGGGTCTCCTTATCGTTTACTTCCTCCTATCATCTGCAATCTAATGGAGCTGCCGAACGAGCAAATCAGTCTGTGGAGTTGTATTTACGCTGTTTCACAAATGCACACCAGGACAACTGGTCCCATCTCCTTCCCTGGGCTGAATTTTCCAGGAACACTGTGTCTCATTCTTCTACTGGCGTAAGTCCTTTTATGGTGGCTTATGGGTTCCAACCCGCTGTCCTTCCCGGTGTGTTCTCCGACAAGGGAATGCCCGCTTTGGACGAGCACCTCGCCTCCTTACGGAAGATGTGGGCTGCTACTCAAAAGAGATTTGCTGATCGTCGTAGGTGTGCGGCTCCTTCTTATGCTCCGGGTGATAGGGTTTGGTTGTCCTCTAGGAATCTCCGCCTTAGGGTTCCCTCGATGAAGTTCGCGCCCAAGTTCCTTGGTCCCTATAAGGTGTTACGTAGGGTGAATCCTGTGTCCTACTCCCTGGCCTTGCCTCCTTCCATGCGTATACCTAACACCTTTCACACCTCCCTTTTGAAGCCCTTGCTCTGTAATCGGTTCTCTGGGTCTCTCAGGCGTTCCGATGCCCTCCGTGCGGTCTCTAGTGACGTATATGAGGTGGCTGCTCTCCTTGATTCTCGTTTCTCTCGAGGTCAGTTGCAGTATCTGGTTGATTCGAAGGGTTACGGCCCTGAGGAGCGGTCGTGGGTTTCTGTCTCTGACTTGGAAGCACCCTCTTTGATCCGCTCCTTTCATGTGCGGTTTCCTTTGAAGCCTTCGGCTTCCCGCCCTCTGGGCGGTCCTCGAGGGGGGGGTTATGTCAGGGCTCCGCGGGCAGCAGTGAGGGGAGGCTGCAATCCTCTCGCAGCACTCACCCTCGGTCCGCCGCTGCCCGCGGTCCCCGCTCCTCTTACCGGTCGGCGAGCGGCGTCCTCTCCACTTGACACGCCGCTCGCGTCCTCTTCTCCTCCTCCCAGCGGCAGCATGTCTAACGCTGCACGCTGGGAGCCAGCACTGATATCAGTACACCGGGGTCGCTCACGTGACCCGGTGTTAAAGCGACAGTGCACCAATCACAGTGGGGGGTATAGATATCCCCCACGTGTGTTTGTTAATTCTGATTGGAAGTTATCCAATCAGAATTAAGGCAAGGATATATATATTTACCTTTCCTGTCTCTCAGTGCCCTGTTGTGGTCTTTGCTTTATAGTATTGATACTGAACGTGTGCTTTCTGGTTATGTACTCTCTGGCTTGTTATACTGACTTTGTGACTTTCTCCTACCCTTTGACCTCGGCTTGTTTCTCGTTATTCTGTTTTCTGGTTCCCCTTACTCGGCTTGTCTCCTGACTATTCTGTGTGAGCTTAGCCCGGCCACTCTAAGGACCGGTACTGCACACTTTCTGTGTGTGTGTCTGTGTGTGTTTTAGCGTGTTGGGTTCCCCGAATCGTGACAAGAGGGGGGGTTGCAGGGTGTCCGCTCTACTTGATGTGCCCCTGTGCCTCTCAGAGCTGGGAGGTCAGCCGCCTCTCCCGCCCGGTGGTCAGCGGGCCGCATGGCTCCAATTGTGCCGCTTGTCAGCTTCAGTGCAGCTTCTGTCCTCTTAGTACCTTTTTGCTCAGTCCTAAGGTGAGTCTCAGGTGAGGCTTTAGCTGGGTTTTGTCTCAGGTTAATTTGGACTAAAGGTCGCTTTTTGGCAATAGTAGTGAGGAGCTCATGTAAGATGCGTCTCAACAGCTTGGCGGTCATGCCCCGCCCCCTCTTTAACCCCTTTTATATGCCAGTTTTCTTTGGCTGCTGTTGGCATGATGTTTCTGCTAGCTACTGCTTTAGGTGTGCTGGTACGGGAGAAACAGTTAGCTACGTAGGCATGGTACATCATGAGCATAGTTTGGCACTGATGGGATTTAACAAGAAACATCTGCACTGCATGGCCATTTATCTGAAACGTTCCAGTGGATGGAAGGTTGAGTAGACACTCTCTAGTTAAAAAATATTTTTTTTCTCTTATTCCTACCTTTTATCCGTGCAACACATTCAAATAATGGAAAGAGATTAAACAAGGGAGAAAAAAAGGAGAGTGTTGAAAAGAAGATTGAAATTTTGGGGGAAGGGTGGACACACCAGTAGAGATTACAATAGTTGCTTGTGAAATGTTTTCTGTTTGTTTGTAATTACAGTCCAACCATGGCATCCAAGTGGTCACAAAACTGACCATAGAACCATTCATCCATTGTTGCAGGAAAGGCACAACAGATTGCTTCCAAAGTGTGGGAATGAAAGAATTTGCATTATTTAGAAAATTCTTGGTTAGTTATGTTTTGCATTTAGAAATTTTGTAATGTATAATAGCATAGTTGATAGTGATAAGAGTTACCTTTGTCCAATATTAGTACCCATTATCTAATGGATATTTTTTTAATAGAAGCCTAAGATAGGCAGATGCTCTACGAGGCTGGTGCAAGGATTTTTAGCTACAGTCGAAGATGCATTTTGCTATCCCCCCTAATTTTAAACCAGAAAAGGTAGAATATATTTTATAAGGAATACTTTTAATACTCACTAATAACTTTTTTTGGTTCCAGGAGTCATTTTTTTTCGGGGAACGGCAATGGGCACTAAGTTCGCACCCAGCTATGCTAACTTATTTTGACACAATCCACTGAGTTTATTTGTTGGTATATAAGATTTTACTATATTTAGAGGGGCAAGGGAAACCAGGGTGGCTAGATAGTGTATTTAATGCTATATGGTCAGGAATAAATGCTTTTTTTTGATGACCATATAGTGTTTCTTTCAGAGGCTACTATTCCAAGCCACAGCAGTGTGGTACCTTTGTACATTTTTTTTTAAAATTGTCAGGCAGCATGTAGATAACACTAGTCAAAGTATCAAGATATATCAATGCAGCTGTGTGGTAACTGATCTGTAACCCTCCTGCACCTATCATCAGTAACTTATCAAAAGTGTACAGTGGATAAGTGGTGCAAAACAGTAAATAACTGTGCCATATGGTGTGTAATCAATCAAATAAATAAATTTTTATATATATCATAAATATATATATATATATATATATATATATATATATGTTTTAACATATTAAACATCCTTTGAATAGTTACATATATTATTCTTGAAAAATAATCAGTTACTAGACTGAGAATATCTGTAGGCCATGAGACACATGGGGCGGATGGGACACATTTGGGGAGGAAATGAGACACATGGGGGCGTGGCGAAATTAGACACATGGGGGGCTAGGTAATTGAGACACATGGGGGGCTTGAGACACATGGGGCTGGGGGATTGAGACACATGGGGGGATGGGACACATTGGGGGAGGAAATGAGACACATGTGGAGGCTGGATGATTAAGAAACCTGGAGGGCTTGAGGAATGAGACACATGAGGGGAGGAAATTAGAAAAATGGAGCCTCTGGGAATTAGACACATTGGGGGTTGGGGGAATGAGACACATGGAGAAAAGAGCCACGTGGAGGGCAAGGGGGGAATGAGACACATGGAGGGGCTGTGATAGGGATGACACACAGTGAGGGTCTGGGGCAAGGAAATTATATACATGAAGGGGCTGGAGGGCAATGAGACAGATAAAGGGGCTGGGAAAAATGTGACACGTGGATGGGCTGGGGAGGATTGAGAAACATGTGGGGCTGGGGAAAGAGAATGAGACACATGAGGGCTAGCATTATGAGATACATGTGGATGGGTTGAGACACATGGAAGGACTGGAGGGACACAAAGCGACATAGAGGTGCTGGGTGGAAGATACATACAAATGGGGCTGTGGAGAAAAAGAGACACACGGAGGGGCTGCGGGGCATAAAGTCTTTGCTGATGTTTCGGTAGCTCAGAGTTATTATCACTGCTTCACTTCGGGACCTGGGAGACTTACAACAGATATACTCAGTCGGAGTATAGAGATCTGTTACAAGGACCTCTTCTTTATCATGGAAAATTAAGCTACTTATTTGGCTCTACCAAAAGAAGAAAAAAACTGCCTCTCATCCACTCTGATTCCTTTGTTTCTGGAGCCAGTAATGACATCCCAAATCATAAAAGAAAGCAAGCATGTTCAGACTTGCACAAGTTGGTTCCTCATGTGGCAACTAAGAAAACAGACATTCTTCAAACCACCAATGTAATATGGTCCAAACAAATCTCCAAGTCTAATTTGTATCAATCTGTCTTGATAGCAATGCCTTCAGAGTCCTAACAAATACCTACAAGTGAGGTATTGGCCAATGTTTAACTATTTTTGTCACATCTACCTGTATGTAAGCAAAATTGTATATTTGTTTTTATATTATTATATTAGATCCTGTGTAAAATACTGCAAGATAGGAGTTACTGTGTATTGCCTAAATCATTGCATCCCACCAATATATCTATGAAGAATGAATAATCAATAATAAAAATTGTGCAAATTGGCATACTTTTAATTCTTTCAGTTTGCCTGAACAGTAATTTTTATACAAGATTGCTGTTTTATCCTAGGTTAATTTGCAAGGTATGCATCTCGTGTTTAAAATAAATGTTATGGGGCGGAGCTTGCTAGTGGGACGAGACGGACGCCATATCTGTCGGCTCCCGACACTCACTGCCTAAACCGGGACATTCCGTCGAACCCTGACACCACCCGGTACCGGGCACCTCACCATCCCGCCCAGGGTGAAATGCCACACCGATTGATGCCGTTCTGGTATCCCACGCCGAAACGCAAGGCTGCGGCCTACCTGCAGCCGCCACGCTTCTCCCTGGAGACACTCCTGGGCGGCCCACTGGCATACAACACACCCGGGTACGCCCGTAACTCACCCTCTCCACCTCCAGATTGTACCATGGGCCGACAATCACAGAAGCCTGAAGGTAGGGATATCGGAGCTATGCTACAAAAAACCCAACAGGGCAAAACAAGCCAGACAGGGGAACACCCAGCCGCAGCCTCATCCCAGCAATCGCTGGAGGCCCAGAGCACAGGGCCCAGCCAGACACCTGAGGCTATGACACAGCCCTCCCAAGCGCTCACAGGGGGATCAGCACCAGCCACAAAGGACGACCTCAAGGCCTTATTAACAGACCTGCACAGTATGATAGCAGCAGACAGGGCCTTAGCACAAAGGGAGATCCAGGCAGTCGCCACCAGGGTACAGGCCACAGAAGGCACTATACGTGAGGTACAAACAGCGATTACTACGCTTGGCGGCACGGTCCGCCAGCTCCAAGGAACACAGCACTCTATGTTCATGCAACTGACAGCAATGGAGGACCGCCACCGCCGCACCCACGTTAAAATCCGCAGAATACCCGCAGAGATAACAGCAGAGGAATTACCCCATTATATACGGAGGCTACTGGCAGCCATACTACCACCGGGGGCCGCTAAGAATTTGACTCTAGATGGGGTCTACCGAATTGCCAGGAGCCCACAAAGTACCACTGTAACGCCACGGGACGTCATCGTGAAATGCTTATCATACGCAGACCTGAACCGCATTATGTCAACCCTGCGGGGAAAAGCTCCGGTACAATTTGAAAACTCTCACCTCTCGTTTTACCAAGACTTATCTAAAGCTACACTGCAGTGGCGCAGGACCATGACTCCCCTGACATCTCAACTACGTACCGCCGGAATATCCTATAAATGGGGACCCCTGGGCACCTTACAAGTAAACAGGAACGGGACCACCCATTTAATACGATCCCCAGAAGAAATCCCTGCAATCTTGACAACCCTGGGCCTCACACCGCAGACACCAGCTCGACCAGCCGCGACTGGCACAACAACCTGGGATCCGGATACGGTTGAACCATTTACCCAAGAGCAGGCACCTCGAACTTTCACGGGACCTGAACCGCAAAAGCCGGCAGAGGCTTTAACGTCCCCTGGAACTGTTTCCTCACCAAGTTCGTTCTATGATCTCTTGAGCCAACGAAAGTTTTCTTTTTTCCCCAATAAGTTCGCTTTATGTCTTCTCCTCCTATTTGTCAACATTACATACATATGCCCATAGATATAGCGGCACATTACTGAGTCAACCCAACAGGAGATAGCTCCCCTGGGAGATTATACAACAGCATACCAGAGGGACGGTACGCCACAAGCTCACTCACCCCCCCCCCCCCCCCCGCAGCTCCCTTGGTTAGGAGCACCCACTCTTTGTACATAACACATGTAGCTAGCTCACAACTTAGGTCCCGGCACACGCTTCGACGTCTATACTAGCCTGGCACAGCGCCCACAATAACTGATGTCATGAAGCACCTGGCTTGACCGAATCAAACCCTCCTGACACACTCGGGTCACACAGGCCCCCCCAACCTCATGTCGCACTGAGCACAGTAATCCAAGCCACATGTTCAGTACTACAGCCCTCACATGTATACCCACAAACATGCACCACTGACATGTAACTGTCTGTTATGATTGTTCTGAGAAAAAAAAAGTGTGATGCTCGCAAAAACCAAGCACCTGTGACATAATGCTATACACTGTTTTCTGTTTTACCTTTGCTTGGTCAAATTGCATTACTGTTATCAACTGCACTGAAAAAATAAAGAATTAAAAAAAAAATGTTATGCTAGTATTTATTATATACACACAATATAGGTAAGGTCAGTAAACAGATACTAGCTTTTGAACTAAATAAATATATACAATTAGGTGTTTACAGACAATTTTAACTCAGTCAAATTTTAATGCACTATATTCTACATGTGTAATGTTTCACGATTTCCTGAGAATTTATTTATGGTGCAAACATAATTCCCACTTTTTACATCCAAATGCAGGACACATCACAGGTATGAGCTGCCCAAGAGCAGAGCTGCCCAATAGGTAGCTTCCCAGATGTTGTAGAACTAAAACTTCCATGCTTCTTCGCATGCCTTTAGAATGCCTTTAAAATGAGAAATCGTCATGGGAGTTGTAGTTATACAACATCTAGGGATCTACTTATTGGGCAGACCTGGTCTAGGGTGTTCTTCTATAGTCTAAGAATGTCAAGGTATAGTAGATAGACAACACACTGAGCTTGTCAGATAAAGAATAAACATGCTTATCAGCCCTTAAAGTGGTCTGACTCAGCAAAACGCGAAATGACAGAAGCATAGTTAGTTAACAAACCGAGATTGAAAAAAGGACTATAGAGGTACACCGAGCAGATAAGCCAGGTCAAGTCAGAGATATCAGAAGGCAGGAATAGTCGAAAACCAGAAATGCAAACAGATAAGGAACACACTATTGGTATCAAAGGGAAACCACAACAGGACGAGCTCTGTGAATAGCACTGCATCATTTCTGTACCCCAAATTAATGAATCCGTAACAGCTGCATCAGTAAAATAACACTTGGGCTTTTCAGAAGAAAAGGATACAGAACGCCAGCATCCTGCATTAAAATTGATTTCAGGATGATCAGATTGGGATGTGTTGCAGACAGATATGGCTAACTTTACTTTTAAGGAGTCAAGGAGTACTGAAACCCTACACACCTTCTGCAGAACATCTCTGCCAGCAGTCTTATTTCATTGTAGAAAGTTATTGCATTCCATATTTTATGAAAAGAGGTCATTCGGTAGTGAACCATGGATGTTCATTAACATATTATCACAGAACTTTACCAAAGTACCAAATATTTAAGCGCGGATGTTGATCAACAAAAGAATGCAACACAAGGTCTGGATGACAATAATATCTTGAGAAGCAATATCGTTTTCTTTCCTAAATTAAGTTTTGAGTGGGCAGGGCAACAGAAAACACGGTAGGTATAATTGACAATAATTCCTACCGAAAGCAAACGCTTAAAACAAAACCTCTTTATACGATTACAGATTACAGTTTGCCCACTAGGTGGCAACATTATCTTTTAAATTTCAGCAAGCGAGCCCCTCTAAGTACTGCACATTTACACATACATATAAAAATATAAAAGGAGGCATTTGTACTTTATAAAATGTTGATGAATTGAATAATTGCCCTTGTAACATAATAATATTTTGAAATGTGTAAAAATGAGGACTCAAAAAGTACCATTAGGTATTATCAATAGGTATTTTGGTAGAAAAGTGACGACTGAACATTAAAGGACTAGAACATTTTTTGATAATCATCTATTTATCCCAGACTGATGTATGTAATTTCTAACAGAATTGCTAATTAGCCTTGCAGGGTTACTCATGAATGCACCTGCCCCCTAATACTGTGTGGGGACAGTCATGCTGCAAAATCTAGACATTGTTCACAATATTATCTATATCTGAATTTTGCATACAAGCTCTGAAATATATTGAGTGTAGTCCAGAATTCATCCTGTCTGAATGCAACTGATTGCATACCCCCCTACATTTCAAATAGACAAAGAGGGACACTTTAATTTTAGGGGTGTGAGTGGGGGCAGGGCTGCTCAGAGACATTTTGGGTGACTTACTAATAATAATTCATTTAATGGAAATAAATTATCAGTAAAGTGGAGTATTGTAAAAAAAAAAAAAAAAAAAATGAAGAAGAATAAGGTCTCTAGAATCTAGCTCTTCCTTATCACCACCATCAGCGTGACCAACAGCATTAGCATGGGTTATCATTTAATGTATAGGCAGGCACGCAAAAATAAAAATAGAGTGTAGAAATCCACATCTCTTTATCATGCAACTGGGCTCCTCCATTTTATCTCCCAGTCAATCCTTGCTAATCTCTGTTTCTAAATCTTCTCCCTAATTGTAATGTTTGCAATGACTATGCTAGACTCGACTGGATTGTAAAACAATTTTATAAATACTGAATCTTAATTATATAAAAAAACGAGAAAAAAAACGAACATCACATAAAAAAAGGTTAAAAAAACAAGTTATCCATGAAAAAAGTTTTTTTAAAATTGTGTTAAACATGATTTTATAATTTTATTCACTGGTGGAAATTCCTGATGTAGTAGGTAATTCTTCTTGGATCGTTTCTCTGAGAAACACTGCAAAGAACTTAGTAAATACTGGATACTGAATTTATAAGGAAGAAGAAAGATTTACTTTTGCCGGCAACAATACCAACCCTTAAATGCCCTTTCCGATTTTTCAGCTGAGAAGGCTGCCTATTGATAAAATAAAACTCCCATAATCCTTTGCCCTGGGGTTGCCCAGATCTGCTGCAGAGTTTGTACATTGTCCTTTTGCCTGTCCAATTTTACAGTTTATTTTAACATTCATTTGGTGTATGGTTCAACAGTTCACTGTCGTCTTGGTAACTTCTTTAGACATTGTTGCTATTACAGTGGTGTGGGGAATTTATTTTTGTCATAGATTTGGAGATTAGTCACAGCAAGAGCAACCCCAAACCAATTTAACAAATACTCTTTTACTGAGGTCACTCCTCTAGCAGCTGCTCTTAGAGCTATAAAATGTTACATGAGTAGCTTATAAAGGGATTTCTACTTTGTTAGTGAGAATACCCTAATTAACTCAACAATGAAGAGGGTGTAAATGTCACATCAATGCGAATGCAGTGCCACTGTGGTCTATAATGTCAGTCATAGTCGTGTACAGAAGCTGTTTTTTTTTTTTTTATTATTATGATTATTGGCATTTATCTAGCGCCAACTTGTTCCGCAGCGCTGTACAATATTTTAAAAGGGGGACATTTAGCAATAAGTGAGACAGTTACAAAATGTTACAGGAACAATAGGTTGATGAGGACCCTGCTCAAACAAGCTTACAGTCTATGTCTATGTGATATAATAGGGTTATTTGGAGAATGTAAAAGTATATATTTTTTTTCTTTAAGTTTAAAGTATAATTCTTTTTTTTTTAATTATATTTTAATGAAAGATTTTTAAAACAAACATGTATATAATAGGTACAGACATGAAATATTGAACATTTACAATCAGGAACTTCAGTGACATGTTAATTCAAAAATAAAACAGAATCTGGGTGCTCAGCAGGATTTAAGGTGTTTAAAAATCGCTTCACACTCTGGTACAATTCCCCAAAACTACCAACAAGAGATAATGTGAAGTCATGAGTGGAGCAAAGAGAAACACCTAATATAGAGATAATGAGGAAAATGAAATAAAATACAAACTTCTTAGTTATATGATGGTTCCTCCGAATGATGGGTTTTTTTGTTTTTTGTTTTTTACATATAACCACATCATTCGGAGGAACCATCATATAACTAAGAAGTTTGTATTTTATTTAATTTTCCTCATTATCTCTATATTGGACATGTTAATTCAACATGAAAATTAGTTACATGTAAAATTCTAAATGTAAAATTCAACATGGTCGGAGTTCTGTGAGCCATAATATACCACTTTAGTTGTGGCCATTATGATGTGCAAAGTTGGATTACTGTATTGAGCAAATACTTGTGCAACCAACATCATCAACAACTACAAAGCTCTAATATAAGAATAAAAAGGTATAAACAATATACCAGCGAGTGGAGCGCTATAATGAATATTAATATAAATAATGAGGGGGTATACTCACCCCTCCAACATAGTGATACAATGTGTCCAAATGTACATACAAAGTAAAACAACAAAAAGAGAGAATATAGTGCAGATGGTTTACAAAAATAAAAAATGAATAATAGTAGCAATTGGTTGAAACCACTCACGTGGGTTGGAGCCTATAAGCTATTGGCTCCGTAAGTGACTCCTTTTTGCTCTTGAGGCAGCAACACACCCCTTTATCCCAAACGATGTTCTCCCGAAGATATGGAACAAGCAGAGAGAGAGAACCTCATAGGTGGTATTGTACTGATAGTATATACAAAATAGTGAGATAGTAATGGTTATGCTCACCTTAGACAGAGCCTTGAATTCCTGGCTCTGAGGTTTGTTGGCAATATGCTAATTTATTGGGATAGCATTCCCCACATAGTGTTCCTGGAGGCTAGAAAGGACTATATGGACTAATATAAAAAAAATAACGATTTATTGTAGAGATAAAAAATAATAATAAAAACAATATTAAGACTTCTCAAAAGCATATAAGCTAAATGGTAGAAAGTCCAAGTATAAAAGTCCAAACTCCAGCTAAACGCGTTTCACTCTTGTATGAGCTTCCTCAGTAGCTGACAGCTACTGAGGAAGCTCATACAAGAGTGAAACGCGTTTAGCTGGAGTTTGGACTTTTATACTTGGACTTTCTACCATTTAGCTTATATGCTGACAGCTACTGAGGAAGCTCATACAAGAGTGAAACGCGTTTAGCTGGAGTTTGGACTTTTATACTTGGACTTTCTACCATTTAGCTTATATGCTGACAGCTACTGAGGAAGCTCATACAAGAGTGAAACGCGTTTAGCTGGAGTTTGGACTTTTATACTTGGACTTTCTACCATTTAGCTTATATGCTTTTGAGAAGTCTTAATATTGTTTTTATTATTATTTTTATCTCTACAATAAATCGTTATTTTTTTATATTAGTCCTGTCATGCCTTAACTATGGTATCCTCTTACTTCCTGGTTCCACGGAGCCTAGCCACACCCCTTTATGACACGGTCTCCTTATTTAATCCGACCGCACCAGCTGATCGACGCTGGATTATTGAACTACGTTCCGTACTCACGAACCGGCTACAACTTCGTTGTGAAAGCCTTCTGTTACCGGACCGGACTGGAAGACACTTCAAGTTCCCTTCACCTCTCCTCATCCACGACTAAAGCTGAACTCTCTTCACTTATGATAACCGCCTCTGAGGAGATCTCGGGAACCAGTGTTCTATGTGCCGGAAGCTAAGTAAAACCTCTGTGATAAGCGTTACATCTCAAAGCCGTTATTCCTGTCACCAAAGTCCTTCTATAAAACAACCCAGTTACAGCTATCTTTAACTCATTCACTATATAAGTTAGCTGCATCTGTCTTGCTTCAGTTAAATGCTATGGAACAGCTATTGTAACTTCTTATCACCTAATTCGTTAATACTACTAAGAGACTCTTTCTGATTCAGTGTCTGCTAATTACTACTGTTTACTACTTAAAGCTACAGTGCCTGTAATTGTGGACTTCAGTTATCGTTTACTACTTAAAGTTACAGTGCCTGTAATTGTGGACTTCAGTTATCGTTTACTACTTAAAGCTACAGTGCCTGTAATTGTGGACTTCAGTTATCGTTTACTACTTAAAGCTACAGTGCCTCTAATTGTGGACTTCAGTTATCGTTTACTACTTAAAGCTACAGTGCCTGTAATTGTGGACTTCAGTTATCGTTTACTACTTAAAGCTACAGTGCCTGTAATTGTGGACTTCAGTTATCGTTTACTACTTAAAGCTACAGTGCCTGTAATTGTGGACTTCAGTTATCGTTTACTAATTAAAGCTACAGTACCTGTAAATTGGACTTAACGTCACAATATCTTCTACTTTTTATAATTAATATTCAAACTATAAGAAATCTGCAGTTGTGTTCCTTCATAACAAATGTTTAAACGTGACAGAATAATCCAGCCCTTGTAATGGATCCAGCAGATTTCGATTCTACGATAACTACGCTGAATCAAAGAGTTGATACACTAGCCCAAGGTGTGCAAGACCTGCAAGTTACTAACGAAAGAATTCTCACTTATGTCAGAGATTTACAAACTCATACTCCTCATACTATTCTGCACTCGGCTAGTGATCCTGCTGTATGTAACCCTGAAAAGTTCTCTGGAGATCGTTCTAAATACAGGGAGTTCCTTAACTCTTGCAAACTATTAATTGCTTTGAAACCTAGATCTTATCCTACAGAAAGAACTAAGGTTTGTTCGGTTATTTCCTTTCTAAGAGGTGAACCTATGTCATGGGCCCATTCCTTTCTGGAAAACGATGACCCCATCTTAGACTCACTGGATGAATTTTTTGAAGCCATGTCTCTTCTCTATGAAGATCCTAACAAACAAGCAACAGCTGATTTAACAATCAGAACTCTACAGCAAAGACATAGACCCGTTGAAGATTACATTGCTGAATTTAAAAGATGGGCAGTAGAAACGCAATGGAATGACATCACATTGTGCAACCAATTTCGAATTGGTTTATCTGAAGCTGTAAAAGATGAACTATCTAGAACAGAACTCCCTAC
This sequence comes from Pelobates fuscus, assembly GCF_036172605.1. Taxonomy (NCBI): domain Eukaryota; kingdom Metazoa; phylum Chordata; class Amphibia; order Anura; family Pelobatidae; genus Pelobates; species Pelobates fuscus. The sequence continues at coordinate 87,667,793 of NC_086325.1, read as the reverse complement.
TACTTTGAACGCTCTAATTCACCTATCAATCAGCATTGACAGAAGATTAAGAGAAAGAAAGGCCGAAAAAGCCATCTTACATTCTAAAGACCGAAAACCTTTCACTCCCTCAAAAGCTCCTGAAAAGACTTCCTTACCAAGCGAACCTATGGAAATAGGGGTAATAAGAAGTCCTCTCACTCCTGAAGAGAAGAACCGAAGACGTCAATTAAACCTATGCATGTATTGTGCTTCTCAAGATCATTTGGTTCCTGATTGTCCCTTATTGAAACGGACAAAGGGCGGTAGGCAAGCCTATGCCTCTGCTATCTTAAGTGCACTCCCTTCTACACCAACCACTCAGTTCACTCCTATATCTCTCATACTACAGTGGGATAAGGTGAGAATTATGACTGAAGCTATCATCGATTCAACCTTTGTAACAAAGAATAAAATTCCTTGTCTTCGAAAAAACACTTCTGTTCCTATTAGAGTGATTGACGGCTCCCTTATCTCCTCGGGACCGATTCTTCATGAAACCATCCCTCTAAAGGTAACCACCAATCATATTCATACTGAATTTCTAGTATTTGATGTTATTCCATCACCTCTCTATCCCGTTATAATAGGGATCAACTGGTTAAGGAACCACAACCCTCAAATTTCTTGGTCTCCCTTCTCTCTCACCTTTAACTCCCATTATTGTAAAGAAACATGTTTACAACAAATTCCCATTCTTCAGATCTCCAAAGAACCAACTATACCTTCTTGTTATTCAGACTTTTCAGACGTATTCAGTAAAAAGGAAGCTGAAACGCTCCCACCTCATCGTTCCTACGATTGTCCTATAGACCTCATACCTGGTGCCCCAGTACCTTTTGGGCACATCTACCCTCTCTCTGAGTCTGAATTGCAAATTCTCAAAGAATATCTGGATGAAAACCTACGGAAAGGGTTCATTAGACCCTCTAGTTCACCTGCTGCCTCAAGTATGTTTTTTGTGAAAAACAAAGACCAGACTATACATCCTATCATTGATTACAGAGCTTTAAACAAAATAACAGTTAAAAATCGTTATCCTCTTCCCCTCATCAATGAACTGGTTGAACGATTAAAAACGGCTACCATCTACACTAAGCTTGACCTTCGCGGGGCATATAACCTCATCAGGATAAAGGCTAATGATGAATGGAAAACTGCTTTCCGAGCAAGATATGGCCTCTTCGAATATCTGGTGATGCCTTTTGGCCTCTGCAACGCCCCTGCAACTTTTCAACATTTCATAAATGATATCTTTAGAGACCTATTGGACGTCTGTGTTATCATTTATTTAGATGATATTCTCATATACTCCAACACTCCTGATGAACATAGAAAACATGTCAGATGGGTGTTATCCAGACTCAGAACTCACAAACTATTCGCTAAACCCGAAAAATTTATTTTTCACGTCAATGAAATAACCTTCTTAGGTTATGTTATTTCCCCTCATTCAATAAGTATGGATAATTCAAAAGTCAATTGTATCATCAACTGGCCTGTTCCCTCTACAGTAAAAGAATTGCAGCGATTTCTAGGGTTCGCCAACTTCTACAGAAAATTTATTAAAAACTACTCTGAGATAGCTCACCCACTCAATCAACTTAACAGTAAAAAATATCCCTTCAATTGGAACGAGAAGGCTCAAACTGCCTTCAATGAATTAAAGAGAAAGTTTATAACAGCTCCTGTTCTTCAACTTCCAAATCCTTCATATCTTTATGTCCTTGAAACGGATGCTTCGGGAATTGCAATTGGAGCTGTCCTTTCTCAACATAAAACTCCTCAGGAACCTCTTCATCCAGTCGCCTTCTTCTCACGATCATTATCTCCTGCCGAAAAGAATTATCCTATAGGGGAAAAAGAATTATTAAGTATCAAGGTGGCTTTAGAAACCTGGAGACACCTTCTTGAAGGTGCTCAGACCCCTTTAATCGTATATACTGACCATAATAATCTCGAATATCTTCACTCCAATAAAACACTGTCTGCTCGACAAGTAAGATGGAATCTCTTTTTTTCCCGGTTCAATTTCCAAATCGTCTTTAGACCTGGGTCTAGAAACAAAAAGGCAGATGCCCTTTCCAGGATCCATAAAGACACTATATTTGAACCTCCTCCGCCTACAGTCATTGGAATCTTATCTTCTCTTATTGACGACATTAAAGATCTCAGTGAAGATGCTCTTGAACTTCCTAAATCAATTAAATTATCCAAGAAAAACGGTCTCTACTATTTTAAAGACCGGATTTATGTACCTCCCTCTTTCAGAATTAAAGTACTTGAATTTATTCATGATTCTCCTCTGGCAGGTCATCCAGGTATAAAAAAGACCCTTGAATTGTCTAAGAGATACTATTGGTGGCCTCGTCAAGACCAAACTATTGAATCTTATGTCAAATCTTGTTCTATATGCCAAAGATCCAAACATGTCCATCATCAACCATTCGGTCAGTTATTGAATTTACCGATTCCTGAACGGCCTTGGCAATCCAAATTCTGGAATGCATTATGTGCTACTCTTCATATCCAACGTAAACTATCATCTGCATATCATCCTCAAACAGATGGACAAACTGAAAGAGTCAACCAATGCTTAGAGCAATATCTACGATGTTATTGTTCTCACTTACAAGACGATTGGATAACATGGTTACCCATGGCAGAATTCGCATACAATAACTCTTTTCATACCAGCAGCAAAATGACTCAATTTTTATCCAATTATGGATTTCATCCCTCCTCATTTCCTGCTCAGACAGTTTCTTCATCTAACCTCTCCGATTCGAATCAAATCTCTCATATGTCCTCTTTATTCAAGAAATTGCATGAAAATCTAGAATTGGCCTCCTCCAATCAAAAGAAGTTTTTTGATACAAAAAGACAACCTCCTCCCTCTTATGAAATCGGTGATCTTGTCTGGCTTTCCTCAAAGAACATCTCTACAAACCGTCCATCAAAGAAGTTAAGTTCCCTTTTTCTTGGTCCTTTTCCGATAATATCGGTTATCAACCGTAATGTTGTTAAATTGAAGCTTCCACCTACTTTGAAACTACATCCTGTTTTTCATGTGTCCTTGCTAAAACCTCATCATCCTGACCCTTTCCATAGAAATGTCACTACTTCTCCTGATCCCATATTGGTCCAGGGTGAAGAAGAATACGAAATTCAAAGTATACTGGATTCAAGGATTCATCGTGGCTCTTTACAATACCTCATCAGATGGAAAGGATATGGAATTGATGAAGATACATGGGAAAACTCCTCTGTCGTTCATGCTGACAAATTGATTTCCAAATTTCACAAGCGTTACCCTTCTAAACCAAGTCAATAGCACCCAGAGGTTGCTCATTAAGGAGAGGGTACTGTCATGCCTTAACTATGGTATCCTCTTACTTCCTGGTTCCACGGAGCCTAGCCACACCCCTTTATGACACGGTCTCCTTATTTAATCCGACCGCACCAGCTGATCGACGCTGGATTATTGAACTACGTTCCGTACTCACGAACCGGCTACAACTTCGTTGTGAAAGCCTTCTGTTACCGGACCGGACTGGAAGACACTTCAAGTTCCCTTCACCTCTCCTCATCCACGACTAAAGCTGAACTCTCTTCACTTATGATAACCGCCTCTGAGGAGATCTCGGGAACCAGTGTTCTATGTGCCGGAAGCTAAGTAAAACCTCTGTGATAAGCGTTACATCTCAAAGCCGTTATTCCTGTCACCAAAGTCCTTCTATAAAACAACCCAGTTACAGCTATCTTTAACTCATTCACTATACAAGTTAGCTGCATCTGTCTTGCTTCAGTTAAATGCTATGGAACAGCTATTGTAACTTCTTATCACCTAATTCGTTAATACTACTAAGAGACTCTTTCTGATTCAGTGTCTGCTAATTACTACCGTTTACTACTTAAAGCTACAGTGCCTGTAATTGTGGACTTCAGTTATCGTTTACTACTTAAAGTTACAGTGCCTGTAATTGTGGACTTCAGTTATCGTTTACTACTTAAAGCTACAGTGCCTGTAATTGTGGACTTCAGTTATCGTTTACTACTTAAAGCTACAGTGCCTCTAATTGTGGACTTCAGTTATCGTTTACTACTTAAAGCTACAGTGCCTGTAATTGTGGACTTCAGTTATCGTTTACTACTTAAAGCTACAGTGCCTGTAATTGTGGACTTCAGTTATCGTTTACTACTTAAAGCTACAGTGTCTGTAATTGTGGACTTCAGTTATCGTTTACTAATTAAAGCTACAGTACCTGTAAATTGGACTTAACGTCACAATATCTTCTACTTTTTATAATAAATATTCAAACTATAAGAAATCTGCAGTTGTGTTCCTTCATAACAAATGTTTAAACGTGACAAGTCCATATAGTCCTTTCTAGCCTCCAGGAACACTATGTGGGGAATGCTATCCCAATAAATTAGCATATTGCCAACAAACCTCAGAGCCAGGAATTCAAGGCTCTGTCTAAGGTGAGCATAACCATTACTATCTCACTATTTTGTATATACTATCTGTACAATACCACCTATGAGGTTCTCTTTCTCTGCTTGTTCCATATCTTCGTGAGAATATCGTTTGGGATAAAGGGGTGTGTTGCTGCCTCAAGAGCAAAAAGGAGTCACTTACGGAGCCAATAGCTTATAGGCTCCAACCCACGTGAGTGGTTTCAACCAATTGCTGCTACTATTCATTTTTTATTTTTGTAAACCATCTGCACTATATTCTCTCTTTTTGTTGTTTTACTTTGTATGTACATTTGGACACATTGTATCACTATGTTGGAGGGGTGAGTATACCCCCTCATTATTTATATTAATATTCATTATAGCGCTCCACTCGCTGGTATATTGTTTATACCTTTTTATTCTTATAGTTTGCACTTTATTGTGGATTAAGGTATTCCACTTTTTGTGTTGAGCTGCTTTTATTCGCGCACTTTAGTATATCACTCACTATCTCAGTAAGGGATAGTTATTGTTTTCTCTGTGAACTACAAAGCTCTGACCAAATAATCTATATAAGATGTTGGTTAGGTCTGCAAAATGTTAAATAAAGTTTTCGTACAGGTACCGGGTGTATCTATGTTGCCTGGGAAAATCTGCTTCTGGGCTAGTTATATGATCGGGGATATTGGTTAAGTCTAATTTACCTCCTTTTTCCCTAATTGGTCAACCCTTTCCTTTCAGGTAAAGTACCCAAGGTCTCCATGTAGAGATGAACATATGTTGTTTACCCATAGCTGTCATTCTTAACTCTTTCATTGTTTGGATGTTGTCTTTTTTTTGGTATCATTACCTCCTTGAAGGTCTGGTTGTGGTTTTCCACTTACCTGCCACTACTGATTTTGCCGCTGTCAGTAGGAAATATATAAGGGACTTTTCAAATTTTTTTTGTGACATGGTAATGTGGTAGTATAAAATTGTTTCTGGAGTGAAGGGTAAGTGAATTCCTCCGATATGTTCTGTGATTCTTGTTACCTCCCTCTAGAATCCCACTATCTTTGGGAACGACCACCAGATATGTTGGTAGGTACCTGTTTCTTTTTCACATCTCCAACAAAGTGATGATATTTGTGGACTGAATCTATGTGCCACTAACGGGATTGGAAGATACAGTTGTAGTTCGTATCCTGTAGAGGCACACTATAGTGGGTTTTCATTGATTTAGTAAATATGTTTTCCCAGTCTCGTCTCTCTAACTGGCGTGTGAACCATTCACTCCCGGCCCTTGTAAAGTATGGCAGGCGGTTGTTAGTTTGGGATTGCAGTAGGCGGTAACAGTGGGAAGTAATTTTTTTGTTATTGGGGTAAGTGCACATTTAAAAAAACGTTTCAGTTGGTGATATTGAAATGTTTGGGATAGTGTGGGGGTCTTGTTTCCTGTCATTTCAGACAGTGGTATAATCCCCTGTCCATTTATTATATTACTAAATGGGAGGTATAGGGTATTATGTTCTGGGGAATGTGCTGATAGTAGGAGTCCTCTGTTTCCAAAGGGAAATAATGGGTTGTGAGATATCAGGTATTTTGATTGGTGCTATTTCAGGAGGTGGCACACCCATTTCCAAATCTTTATGGTGGCTGCTATGGTGGGCATTTCTGGGGGACCTACATTCTCTGGGGTTGTGTTTGTCCTAGGTAGGGATGATAGGGGCATGTCTACTTGTGTTTGTTCAATGTTTGCCCAGTCTTTGGGATGTTTGTGATTAGCCCATTCGATGATTCTCCCTAGGTGTATCGCTTGGTGGTACAGGATTATGTTTGGGCAGCCCAGTCCTCCATCCTTTTTGGGCTTTGTTAATATGTTATATGCTTTGTGAGGTCTTTTATTCGCCCATATAAATTTCGTTAGTATGTTCACTTTGTGAACAAAATTGAGTGGGATAGAGATTGGTACATTATTTAAGAGATAAAGGATTCATGGTAGGACATTCATGGTAATAATGCTAATTCGACCCATCCACCTAAAGTGTAGTTTGTCCCATGAGACTAGGTCCTTCTGTATCGCAGTTAACAGGCTTGTGAAGTTCAAGGGGTATAAGGCCTTTGTCGAAGTGGTCATGTTAACTCCTAGGTATTTTATTTAGTGTGTAGCCCATTGGAATGGGTACTTGTTTTTGAGGTAATTTGCCTGTGCGTTGGATATGTTCCAATTTAGTATCTCACATTTGTCTGTGTTGATTTTAAAATTGTATAGTTTGCTGTATGTCCCTATTGATTCCATCAGATGCACCAGACATCTCTTGAGGTTTTCTATGGTGAACAAAAGGTTGTCAGCAAATTCTGATACTTTGTACTCTTGGTTCTGAACATGTATGCCTTCTATGTACCCTTGTTTGCATACCTCCTGAAGGAGAGGTTCCAGTGTCAAGATGAATAGGGGGGACAAGGGGCATCCATGTCAAGTGCCATTGGTTATGGGAAAGGCCTTTGATAATTGTCCATTAACTTTCAGTTTTGCTGTTGGGAATGAGTATATGGCTCTAATCCATTGGATCCATTTTGTACTGAAACCTACAGCTACCAATGTGCTTGTCAAGAATGTCCAGTCGACCCTGTCAAATGCCTTTTCTGCGTTGATCGCCACCAAGAGGATTGGAGTATGTGATTGTTTGGCTATGTGTATAAAGTTGATCATTTTTGATGTGTTGTGTTTAGCCTTATTTGCTGGGATGAAACCGGCCTGATCAGGGTGGATCATCTCCTGGAGGAAGGGCCTCAGTCTGGTTGCTAACATTTTTGTGAAACATTTATAAGAGATATCGGGTGGTAGCTTGAACATTTCTCCAGGTCCTTCCCTGGTTTTGGGAGTAGTATAATTTGTTTTGGAAGGATTTATAATATCTAGGCCTGGGCTTTTGTTATTCGGTGTTGTTTTTATGGCTAGTCTCATTTCGTCTATAAAGAATGGTTCATCCAGGAATCTGGATGCCACAGGCGGGAGTATTTTATCAAATTTGTCTTTTACAAATGTGTTAATGTCGTCTTGGTTGGGTATCCTATCTTGTAAATTGTACAATGAGATGTAATATTCTTGGAAGGCTCCCCTAACGGGAGCACCTACTAATCATAACTCTGCCTTACTGCCGTTATAAGTTTGTTGATATGGTTTGAATATATGTTTTGGTAACACAATTGGTCTGCTCCCTTGTCGCGGAGACACTCACACTTATACGTTTTGGGTCACACCGGGGCAGTTGGATAACGTCTAACCACACATAATTCCCCCCTGCTACCGGGACCACCCAGGCCACCTAGGCGGCAGAGCCACATCTACATCCCCCGCACATAGCGACACTGGCTCCAGCCACTGGTGCTTAACCCAACATCAGGTACAGGGCCATTCTTGAGCAGCACTTAGGCTGCTAGTACAGGGGCTCCCTTTACTCCCAATTTGCAAACACATACCCAGGGACGATCATCCCCTGTTACTGCAATCTCACCGAGTACCTAACCACACCTGTTTGCTACCCCCCGCACATATCTCACAGGCTATCTGCCTCCAGTCCGTGCATACTCCCCACCCTGACTCATAATACCATAACGGGCACAAATGCACTGCCAGACAGCACTCCGCATTACTTAGTTTTTAATAACCCTGCACAGGTGTATACCTTAACTAAGCTCCTGCTCATATGGGTCTTCTCTGACCAACACCGGAATTTACCTTATGTGACCCAGCGACTGCACAGTTCCGTAGGCTAAGCTGAATTTCTTTGAATTTATTTTTGTTTGTTAGTCTGCATACCACACATGCCGATATACCCATCGATAGCCATCAATTATTCTATCTTATTGTATTTTAGTCACTCTTATTCTGACAAGATAACTGTATAGTCAAACATGTTAAAAAATATAAAAATTTGCAATTTTTTATGCTACCGCTAAACCACTGTCAAATTGGAAATGCGCTGTTGTGGCGTCTGCTGATATCCTGTACCACCCGCACAACCAAAATAAAGAATTGAAAAAATATATATATATTCTTGGAAGGCTTCTGCTATGTCCTCAGTTGTTTGGACTAGAGTATTGTCTGCTTTTCTGATCTTAGGGATGTATGTTCGTGTTCGTTTGTGTTTCAAGGCTTGTGCTAAGAGTCTACCACATCTGTTCCCCTGAGTGTAATATGTTTGATTTATGCAGAGTAGGGCTTTCTTAGTTTTCTCTTGCAATAAAGAGTGCAATTCAGATCTCAGGGACAAAAGGTTTCGATATACAGTGTCCGAGATATTGTGTTTATGGGCCTCTTCTAGCTGATGTATCTCTTCAAGCAATCTAGTGGTTTTCTGGGTTTTTCCTTTTCGAGATGTGCACCCCATTTAATAGGTTATCCCTTGATCACTGCCTTATGAGCTTCCCATTGTATATATGGAGTGGTGTCAGGTGTCTTGTTTTCCTGGAAGTAGTGTGTTAGCGTATTGCGGATCAAATCTTTTATCGGGTCTGATTGAAGGAGGTTGGGGTTCAATGATAATTGGCCTTTGGTTCCAGGAAAGGAGGGTATGAGTATCTTTAATAATATGGGTGCATGGTCAGACCAGGTGATGGGTTCTATAGAGGCCTCCCTCATTAGAGAGAAGTCTTTTTGTGTGGTTAAAAAGTAATCTATTCTAAGTATGATTTATTGGGGACTGAGAAATATGTATTGTCTTTTGTCACTGGATGTAGAGCTCTCCAGCAGTCCACAAATTTTTTGGTGTGCATCAGGTGTTTCCGTTGATGTCTAGCCGTGGTCTGGGGTGTAGGGTTTTTGGTTGTGCTGTCTTTACTGGCATCGATGGACATGTTGAAATCCCTTCCTATTGTAAGGGTTCCCACTGTGTTATTTTGTATAATGTTCAGGATTTTTCGGTACCACATTGATGTTTGTTTGGGAGGTATAGAGCTACCAATGTCACCTGGAAAGCACCTATAAGAAGTTGGAGGATAACGAATCTACCGGATTCATCTACTATGTGTTTAATATATGTGAAGGGAACTTTGACCCCTATGCCACTCACCTCGATTTGCTTTTAGTGTAGTTGTTATAATAGATCAGAGAGAATTTTGGATGTTTAAGGGTCGGGGCATCCTTGCCTCTCAAATTAGTTTCTTGGATAAAGACTATTTCTGCCCCATGTCTATTAAAATTCCTGAGTGCCATATGGGGTGAGTTAAGGCCCCGTACATTGTATGATAATATTTTAAGCATGCCCATCCTACTGTATTCGTGACTTTGTACTGAGCTTCTTAATATAGTGAGTTCAGCTGTAGATGGTGTGGTTTTGGGGACTATGCCCCGGTGTACGTATTGCAAGAGTTATAAAGTTTCGCCTTTTCCAATAAAACAGGTGAAATGAACAAACATAAACAGTTTAACATTAATAAAATAAGAATTAGTATAATTTGTATTCCTTTGACGGAGTGAAGCACTATCAGTTATATAGGACTAGTGATGTCCCGAACGGTTCGCTGGCGAATAGTTCCCGGCAAACATAGCTTGTTCGCATTTGCCACGGACGGCGAACATATGCGATGTTCGGTCCACCCCCTATTCATCATCATTGAGTAAACTTTGACCCTGTACCTCACAGTCAGCAGACACATTCCAGCCAATCAGCAGCAGATCCTCCCTCCCAGACCCTCCCACCTCCTAGACAGCATACAATTTAGATTAATTCTGCATTAATTTTTTATTTTTTTTTTGTATTATATATATATTTTTTGTGTTTGTGTTTATTATACATTATCCTCCATAGCCAGTACCCTGTGTTTATTATACATTATCCCCCATAGCCAGTAACCTGTGTTTATTATACATTATCCCCCCATAGCCAGTAACCTGTGTTTATTATACATTATCCCCCATAGCCAGTAACCTGTGTTTATTATACATTATCCTCCCATAGCCAGTAACTTGTGTTTATTATATATTATCCTCCCCATAGCCAGTAACCTGTGTTTGTTATACATTATCCTCCCATAGCCAGTAACTTGTGTTTATTATATATTATCCTCCCCATAGCCAGTAACCTGTGTTTGTTATACATTATCCTCCCATAGCCAGTAACCTGTGTTTATTATACATTATCCTCCCATAGCACGTAACCTGTGTTTATTATACATTATCCTCCCATAGCCAGTAACCTGTGTTTATTATACATTATCCTCCCATAGCCAGTAACCTGTGTTTATTATACATTATCCCCCCCATAGCCAGTAACCTGTGCTTATTATACATTATCTCCCCCTTAGCCAGTAACCTGTGTTTATTATACATTATCCCCCCACAACCAGTAACCTGTGTTTATTATACATTATCCCCCCACAACCAGTAACCTGTGTTTATTATACATTATTCACCCATAGCCAGTAACCTGTGTTTATTATACATTATCATCCCCATAGCCAGTAACCTGTGTTTATTATACATTATCCTCCCATAGCCAGTAACCAGTGTTTATTATACATTATCCCCCCATAGCCAGTAACCTGTGTTTATTATACATTATCTCCCCCATAGCCAGTAACCTGTGTTTATTATACATGATTCCCCCATAGCCAGTAACCGGTGTTTATTATACATTATCCTCCCCATAGCCAGTAACCTGTGTTTATTATACATTATCCTCCCATAGAAAGTAACCTGTGTTTATTATACATTATCCTCACATAGCCAGTAACCTGTGTTTATTATACATTATCCCCCCATAGCCAGTAACCTGTGCTTATTATACATTATCTCCCCCATAGCCAGTAACCTGTGTTTATTATACATTATCCCCCCACAAACAGTAACCTGTGTTTATTATACATTATCCCCCCACAACCAGTAACCTGTGTTTATTATACATTATCCCCCCACAACCAGTAACCTGTGTTTATTATACATTATCCCCCCATAGCCAGTAACCTGTGTTTATTACACATTATCCCCCCACAACCAGTAACCTGTGTTTATTATACATTATTCCCCCATAGCCAGTAACCGGTGTTTATTATACATTATCCTCCCCATAGCCAGTAACCTGTGTTTATTATACATTATCCTCCCATAGAAAGTAACCTGTGTTTATTATACATTATCCTCACATAGCCAGTAACCTGTGTTTATTATACATTATCCCCCCATAGCCAGTAACCTGTGCTTATTATACATTATCCCCCCACAACCAGTAACCTGTGTTTATTATACATTATCCCTCCCATAGCCAGTAACCTGTGTTTATTATACATTATCTCCCCCCCCCCCCCATAGCCAGTAACCTGTGTTTATTATACATTATCCCCCATAGTCATTTATCACTGGACCTAGGCAGCATGATGTCTTAGGCCGGCCCAGAGACTGAGTGAGTGAGTGAGTGAATAATATAATATATATGTTCAGAATCATATTAGTAATATATGTAAATCGGGTTCATGCAAAGAGGGTGAAAAGGTATTAAAGAAAAACACACTTATTGCATCAAATTTACAAAGCCAAACTTTTAAAAGCTTTCCTAATTTCTTTTTCGGGATGAGGAATATATTGGTTGTAGACTGAGGATTTCCATCTGCCCAATCTTTTAATAATATGCACTGGAGTGTCAGTGTTGAAGGAGACCGAAGCTGCCCCTATTCTAAATGAAAGACCCGAGACATGGATACAACCCAATCTTAGGAGTAGTGTTCTGATGTAGAAGATGAATTTAGCCGTAGTCAGAGGGATTCAGTGAGAGTAGTGGTCAGGGGCGGACTGAGAACCCTCAGGGCCCACGGGCAAAATGCTCCACAGCAAGCCCCACCCTTGTCCCGCCTCCAGCCACACACTACACAATCTTTAGACACAAGGAACAAAAGTGCAATAATCCCCTCGAGGCCCCAGTAGAGACTACAATTGAGGGCTAATGGGCCATGGAGGGGAGGTCTTTCTAGCAGAGGCTATCTCAGTGTCCTTTAGAGTGTTAGAAAGAATCTACTCCAGGCCCCATTAGAGACTACAATGGAGTCTAATGGGGGCCTGGAGGGGGGTCTCTCCAACACTCTGGTTCCTATTTACAACAAAGCAACACAACATAGCTAGGCCAAGTTGGCTCCTCTTACCTTAATTACTGTTGCTGGAAGGCTGTGGGCTTGCTGGCTGCGGCTGGCAGGCTGTGGCTTCCCGGCAGGCTGTGGGCTTGCTGGCTACTGCCGGCAGGCTGTGGGCTTCCTGGCTACTGCCGGCAGGCTGTGGGCTTCCTGGCTACTGCCGGCAGGCTGTGGGCTTGCTGGCTACTGCCGGCAGGCTGTGGGCTTGCTGGCTACTGCCGGCAGGCTGTGGGCTTGCTGGCTACTGCCGGCAGGCTGTGGGCTTGCTGGCTACTGCCGGCAGGCTGTGGGCTTGCTGGCTACTGCCGGCAGGCTGTGGGCTTGCTGGCTACTGCCGGCAGGCTGTGGCTTGCTGGCTGCGGCTGGCTGGCTGTGGGCTTGCTGGCTGTAAGCCTGTGGCTTGCTGTAGGTCTGTGGGCTGGCTACTGGCCTGTGGCTGGCTGCTGGCCTGTGGGCTGGCTAACTGGTGGCCTGGTTGGCCTGTGGGCTGGCTGGCCGGCCTGTGGGCTGGCTGGCTGGCTACGGGGGCACTTGTAGATTATTTAAAGAAATAATCCATGCACAATAACCACTGCTGCTCTGTGTAGTGGTTATGGTGCCAGGAGGGCCGGGACCCCCTCCCAGAGTAAGTAGTCAAACCGTTTAAGAACAGGTTGAAAACTTACCTGGGATCTGCTGGGATATGGGGCTGTAGTAGGGTATAGGAGCAGTGGTGCAATGTGTGAGGGGTGCAGTGTGTGTGAAAGGTTCAGTGTGTGTGTGGGGGGGCGTAGTGTGTGAATGTGTAGGGTGTGTGTGGCAATGTTAGTATGGGGGGCTGTGTATGGGGGTCTGTGTATGTGTGTGTGTGAGGCAATGTGTGTAAATGTGTATGGTGTGTGTGGGGACAGTGTGTGTGTATGGGGGCAGTGAGTGAATGTGTATGGTGTGTGTGTGGGGGGGCAGTGTGTGTATGGGGCTAGAGTTCACTCTCACTACTGCGACCACCAGGAATCCCTGGTGGTCGCAGTGTTGAGAGTGAACTCTAGCCCGTAGCTCCAGGGCTAGAGTTCACTCTTGCGAGAGCCGGAGCATTGCCATGGGAACTGTGGCAACGCTCTGTGCTCGCGTGAGAAGGACCCAGAGGAGCTGCAGGCTAAGCTCCCGAGTCCTCTCTTCTTCCCTCCCCTGCCGGCTGCCTGCACAGTGCTTGCAGACCGGGGAGAGAGATCAGCTGGGGGGATCCACCAATGATATATACAGCCCCTCTGTGTGCCTTTTTGTCTCCCCCAGTCCCTCTGTATGTTTCTTTCTCCCCCTCACTGCTCCTCTGTGTCCATGTCTCCCCTCCTTCCCAGTCTCTCTTCCCCCGACCGGTCAGTCCACCCCTGGTAGTGGTGAAATGTGTGTGGCATGACTGAGTGTGGGTAAGTAAGAGTCAAGTATTTTAACTGGGCACTAGTTCTAGGTGGGATGAAGTGGTATAGCGGATGGATGAGTAGTTTAGAGGTTTGTAGAGAAAGTATATAGTGATCATGATTTTTAGCGATATCCAATATTTTTAAGGTGGTCTCAAACAAACATAAAATGCTATATAAAATTTGTGGGAATATCGAATAGTCGTGTACAGTAAATCAGAGAGGGCTCAGAATATCGAACCATCGATCGGTAACCTGGATGAAGTAGGGGGTCTATCTGTTTTATTAAATACGCGGTAATATGCTTTTAATGGGATAGGACGTTAGGAAAGGTGTGTGATTGGGATAAGTTGTGGCTGTATTTACCTTATCCTGGGACCGACCTGGCTCCTAAGCTTGAGCCGCGCGTGGCTGGATCACTCCTGCCTCCACACGAGCCGCATGCGGCTTGATCTCCTCTTCTGACTTAGCCGCATGCACTGACCGCAGTGATCGCTCACGTGGCCCGCCTGGCACTAGGAGCACGGCTCAAGTCACGAGCTCGCTCTTAAAGGGGCAGTGGGAGCCAAAAGTTGATTCAGGCTCCCATTGGCCCACGTCATTCCAGCACCCCCACACACGAACGTTTTGGGGGCACAATAGCTTGCATTAAAAAAAAAACTTTTTTGACTGTAATATAATAGCAGTCAGTTTCCTTCACACGTGTGCATTTCAGGGCCTACCAGAGCACAGTGTCACACCAGTGCAACTCATATCTGGTGTAACAGTAGTGTACATTTAAAAAAAAATACAGGGGGCTTGTTGTCACATTTCGGGGACCCTTGGTGTTGTACGTGGCTGGGTGGAGGAAGAGACTTTCAATGACATCAGTGAGGACAAGGAACGGGACATGGCTAGCTTGGTATCCAACCTTGTGCAAATGGGGAGTTTGCGGTTGTGCAAATGGACTGTTTGCGGTTGTTTGCGGTGCGTTAAACGGGGAATTTGGTCTGTCACTGTGAAGCGGGCGTAACCCTTACACTACCTGATTGATACAACATCATACCTGATGTTTTAAAGCACGTTATTCCAAACAATTTAGGAATGTTAGGTGATTTATGCCCTTTATGGATTAAAACCAGACTCTGCATCAACTATGTAATTTTCCATGGGAGTTTTGCCATGGATCCCCCTCCGGCATGCCACAGTCCAGGTGTTAGTCCCCTTGAAAAAAATTTCCATCACTATTGTGGCCAGAAAGAGTCCCTGTGGGTTTTAAAATTCGCCTGCCTATTGAAGTCTATGGCGGTTCGCCATGTTCGCCCGGGCTTGCGGAAGTTCGCGTTCGCCGTTCGTGAACGGAAAATTTTATGTTCACGACATCACTAAATAGGACGTAGCTATAACTGTAGGTGACTTGGGCCTATATAATTTATGACTTTTATAATGGTTCAAATCTCGGCCTCCCGTCAACTATATTTGAGTCGTTACTGGGCCCTGTATAGGACCAGCTATTTGGAGCTGAACCAGGATATTTTGTAGAAAAAAAATGCTCTATCTTATCAGAGTACCGCTCTGGACCTAGTCGGTCTCTTTAAGGTTACAGTGGGGGGGAGGGGTGGTGGAAGTATGAGTGAGGGTTTGCTTGCACGGATTTGTCGCGTCTTGAAGCGCGATGAAGTATAGGAAAGTGGTCACTGGCTCAGTGGTAGTGGTCTTATGTCCATGCTGATCCCCCAATAGCCGAATTATGTTATTTAGTATTAGTACGCCAAATGTGGATTGGGCTTTGTTAATCTTTCTGAGGTTTCCCCTCCTTCTAGGTGCGAAAAATTATCGGTTTAGGAACCATGTGTCAGTACTCGGGCACGGGCTTATGGCCTTTCTAGGCTCCACTGCTATTTTTTCTTTTTTTATTATTTATTTTTGTAGTGCATAGTTTAGTTAACAAGCTCACAGTGACATTTTTAAACGAAAATGTACATTGAGGTTAAGAGCAATATTGTTGCAAAATGTCGACAGTTCAGCACTTTTTTTTTTAAATAACATAACATAAATAAACAATGATGAAAACTGTGCAATGCCTATGAATGATAATAAAACAAGGTTTGTTATCGCGATTAGGCACTTATATTGAATGCCACTATTATTAACAAGCTTAGTCAAATATAGGTTAGTATACTACAGTAATGTGTAGTGTAACATGCTAAACTAGATATGCGCATAGCCAGACTAGTTGCGTTTAAGGTTGTAGGTGTAAGGCTGTGCCTTAGTGAAGCTAGGAACTTGTAGGCTTAGGGTGCCAGTTGCACGTATTTAAGTGTAGAGATAAACCAACAGTTTCCCCGCCAGTTTTAAGCCTGTTTGGAGTACCACATTAAATAGGACTAGCCAGTGAAGTAATACAGATGCGGCTGCGGTAAACCCACACACAAGATATCATTGCCAAAAAATAGAAAACTTTGCAAGGGGTGAGAGCAACGGTATATCATATGTTGTCACATTACATTTAGCCAGGGTGTAGAGGGCAGTACTTGCGATAAGAGGCATGGTGAGAAAGTCCAGCTAGTGCGAACAATGCCTAAAAACAAAAAGGTTAGGTTGCTGCAGTAGACGTGCGTATGTATAACCCCGTTAGGCTGGCCTGTGTGGGTCATGTATGGAAGTCCCAGCAGTGGTAACTGTTGTCCGTGGTTAGTCCAGTAATGGCGGTACAGCTTTAGGCATCAAGCTTGGGTTCAGCCTATTCCCAAGGCTGGAAAGTGTGAGTCCCGTGTGTTGAGGGCACTTGGATGGTTCTGTTGGGTGTCCTTCCAGCCCCAGGCCGGTTGATAGGCCAGCACCTTCGTGCCACGGACTTGGGGGCTCCTAAGGTCCCAGTCCTCCCCTCTGGGGGGTCGGCAGGAGGTTGTGGAGGTTGGTGGCCGCATGTGGCGGGTGGTTCTCCGGCCTTGTGATCGGTGACGTGGGGTTCTGCCCCTGGTGGCCCTCAGCCTAGGTGATCTCTTAGTGTGAGGGGGTGCGTGTGATTTGGAGACATGAATGGGGGCCCACTCACCATCCTGTTCTCAGCCTCCCTGTCAGCCTTTTGATGTTGGGGCTTTACTGCTTCTTGTCGTGCCTCCAGCTTGGCCCAGAATCGGGTGAAGAGTTCTTCCAGCCTCCTTTGGGTGATCTGTGCCGAGTGTGGAGGTTTCGGCTCGGAGTGCTGGGAGTTTTCTCCTTGCATGGTAAGCTGGGCCGCCATTTTGATTGATTCTGCTGTGGCGGTATCCTAGACAGTTAGGGTGGCGGTATCTTAGTCAGTTGGTGCCAGGTTCCGGCTAGGAAGGACCAGGATAACCCCAGCCAGTCCGGGGGGGGGGGGAACAGGGCTGTGTTGCAAGCATGGGAGGGCACTAGGTAGCACAGAGCAGGGGATCGGCCGCCTCACCCATCCGGCGATACTGCTAGGCCGCACTCCCGAGACCCTCAATGGACGCTCCATGTACCCGTGGGCGGCAGACCCGGGACACTTCGGCTGGCTCCTGAGGTAGGTAAGTCCTTGTTTAGGTGCTTGTGAGGGTCCTGGCTGGCTGGCGTGCAATTAATCAGGCTGTGTGGGTAGATTGAGCTTGGAGCTCACACGAGGCACGCCCAGCCACCATGAAGTCCAGGCGCCGCCCCCTCCACTGCTATTTTTAACGTGACTGGGTTACAACAACATACATACTATATGCTCTTTGTAAATTACGTTATATACACTATGTTAAGTTCAATATATACACTCAGTGGGATATTTATGCATTAGTTATAGTACTTGCCGCCATTTCCTCATTTCTCATTTCTCTCGTCTCTATCACCCCAATGAGTAGAGGGATGAGGGGGGTGGAATTAGTTCCATTGTTGGCGTTCCGAAAGAGTTTGTGGGCATCTCAATGGTCTTTCATTGTTCAGATATCAGAGAGGCCCTCATAGTCTTTGGGCTTGTCTCCTGAGTGTGGTGAAAGGGGAGCGCGGTGGAGTTTTCCATGACACTCTCTTCATTCTCTCCAGTTGTTTCCATTGAGGGTGCTGTTGTAATACTGGTTGCTGAATCATTTCAGTAACATCATACTAGTCCAGTATCTCCACGTGTGGCAGCCCCAATTGTTTTGTAAAATCTGAGGTGTCCGCCGCTAATGTGATAGCGTATTGTTGTCCTTGGTGAGAGGCGATGAGGGGGCGATGAGGGAGAACTGGAATCCCCATTGGTACTTGGTGCGTCGTTCGCTAGGCCTTTGGACCTAAGCGCTCTGTGAGCCCTATCTAGCATGATTGGGGTTCCCACTGGTCTGTGGAGAATATTGTTGAATAAAGATTGCAAGGTTGTATTAAGGTCTTCTGTGGAGTCTTGCAATTCCGGAAGGCCCTGTACTCTGATGTTGTTTTGGCGACCTCTGTTATCGTCCACATTTTTCATGTTGTGTATTAGTCCATCACTTTGTGTCTTTGCTCTAGATTCAAGAGCCTCTCTAATATTTGGTCTCTGTCCTCTTCAGGTCCCCCACTCTATTACCGACCTGTCGTACTTCTGAGGTCAGGGAGGATATCTGAGTTTGGACGGAGGCCTCCAACCGGGTCAGCATGGCTGCTATGTCATCTTTTAATGATAAGTTGTTAAGTAGTTCTTTTATGTCCGATATTCTTGTTACGGAAGAGTGGTCTGACGGTGTTGGGCTGTATGGCGGGGTGTTGCGAAGTGAGGATGGTGCCTTCACCTTATCTCGGAAACATCTACCAAGATCCCCAGCTTTTTTGCTCGCCCCTTGTTCCGAGGGGTCTAGGGTGCTCATTGATTTCTTCTTGTTGCCCATTTTTGTGTTTTTCTATAGGTTTTTGGCTATATTTGGTTCAGCTATCGGGAGTTCTTCTAACATGCGTCTGCTCACATTAAGAGTTAGGCCACGCCCCAAGTTTAAAGTATAATTCATTGCATGTGCTCCAGTAACAAAGAACCTTATTCAAAACAAAAACATTGTTTATGACCCTTCTTGTGCCTAGTCTGTGTGCACGCTTTTTATTTGCAATTTACAATATAATATATACGGACTGTTAAAACATATTCAGCATCAATTTCAGGGCTTTTACTAAGAAAATTATTCAATCATGGGAGCATTTGCTAAACTCCACTTTTTGCTGTTGCGTTGTTTTCTTCTATACATATGAAAAATAAAAAAATTCTGACAATTTGTGACACTTATGGTTACAAATTACAAAGGATGTAGAAAAATATAAATAATCACTATGTTTTTAAACTTGAATGGGTTCTATAGGCACCAAAACAACTTTATCTTATGAAACATACCCCATACATTTTCTGCTATTTAGGAGTTAAACCACTTTGTTTATACAGCCCTAGTCACACCTCCCTGCACCTCGAAAAGCCAGCATTTTCAGTGATAATAAAATAAATCCCAAGCACACCATAGTGTGTGGTGTGCTTGGGATTTATTTTATTGTATGATAAATATGAACTTGGTGGGGGGGACTGGTCTTTCGCATCTAGCACCCTGTTTGCTCATACCTATCATACCTACATGCTTTACTAAACTAACCCGTATCAGTTGAGCATTCACTATAAAATTTATGCAAATAGCATTTACAGTGCAAACACTGTGGGGACTTGCTCTAGACACCAGAACCGCTACATAAAGCTGTAGTGGGTCTGGTGACTATAGTGTCCCTTTAACTCTTAAATGGCAGATAATTGAGCAGTGATGGTGCAGGGGCATGATCTATATACCGGAATTGCTTTATTAAGCTAAAGTTGTTTTGAAAACAGATGGAGGAAAGGTAGCGCCACTAAAACAGAAACATTAAATAATAAACTGGTATCAAATATAACAAAAATAAAATAGCAGAATTAGTACACAATAAGTAAAAAGTCAAAGATAGACTGGAAAAAGTCTATGTGGTAGAAAGATGGACAATAGTCTTGATAGTAGGAGTATATTCCTCACTGGCTGTGACATAGGTGAAGGGGTAAACCATCAGAATAGATTAAGAAAAGGGCAGATATTATACTATGCCTTATAATAAATGATCGTTAAAATGGAAAGCTATATAAGTTAAGTTACAGGAAAACATATAGAATAAGAAGTATATGAAAAATATATTCATATATCACTTGTGCATCTTAAAGCATATAATACAAATAAAGTCAAAGAATAGTAAAATTTTAAATTCATATTTATACAAGGATATATGAGTGCATCCAAGAGAATCTGTATAGGACTTAAATAACTGAGAAAAGTTAAATATAACAGTTCAAAGTATAAGATACAGAATATTAGTACAGCTAGTATCAGGTAAAACCAATAAAAAATAAAAAAGTAAATATAAAAGTATATATAGATATATATAAAAGAGAATTCATAAAAAAATAAACAGGCCAAAATCTACATTTAAACCATCAGGGGCAAGAGTTTTTAAAAGGAACACCCAACACATTTCTTTTTGTCCTTATAGTTTCTTAAGGTCACCACCTCTCCAGGGCAGTTTGCACCTTTGGATCCCAATGCACTTTAAAAGTTTAGGATTCCGATTACGTTGAATAAAGTGCTTGAATACTGAATGGTTGAGGTAACCTTTAATGATGTTTCTGCAGTGTTCTGCTAATCTGGATTTCAGACATCATGAGGTCATTCGTACATACTAGAGGCCACATGGGCACTCCAGTAGATATTTGACATTTTTTGTATTGCAGCATATTAAGTCTCTGATAGGGTATGAGGTATTAGTGTTATTGGAGGTAAATTGTGTAGTTTTGAACGTAAT
The DNA here is from genome assembly GCF_036172605.1 of Pelobates fuscus. Taxonomy (NCBI): domain Eukaryota; kingdom Metazoa; phylum Chordata; class Amphibia; order Anura; family Pelobatidae; genus Pelobates; species Pelobates fuscus. The sequence goes on along the minus strand of NC_086325.1, from coordinate 87,647,037 downwards.
TTTTGGGTCAGTGGATCGGTCAGTGGATAGAGGCTGAAGTGGGAGGTTTGGGGATGAAGTGGGGGGATTAGAGGCAAAGTGGTGGTTAGGTGGTGTAGTGGAGGGTTAGAGGCCGAAGTGTAGGGTTTGGTAGTGTAGTGGGGGGGTTACAGGCTGAAGTGGGGGTTAGGTGGTGCAGTGGGGGCATACTATGTAGGGGGTGGTCCGCCCTGGGAGCCAATCAGTACGGGAGCGCCCGGGCACATTTAGACAGGGGCGGCTTTTTGTGCCACTGTGTCTGATGTAAGGCGTTGCCGCGGGTTGATATGGCAACGCTCAGCAGGGCGCTATGCATGTCAACCGTCAGCAATGCTCTCGCGGGTCGCGAGAGGAGAGGAGCATCTGCTGCTGATATGGATTCAACATGGAGACTCCTGGGCCCCTCTTCAGAATACAGGCTGCTGTGCCATCGGACCACCAGGGAAAGGTATTGTCCCCCCTTCCTGGCCCTCAGGTAAAGCGGAAGGTGGGTGGGATAAGCCACATAAAAAAATGGTTCATCAGACCTGGTCACCCCCATACCCCCCTGTCAACTTCCTACACCCTTCCCTCTCCATACCCTGCACCCCACACTGTCACCTCCAAACCCTCCCCCCCTCCACACTATCACCTTCCTGTCCCCCATTAACTGTCACCCCCAAACCCTGCCCCCTCCACACTGTCACTTTCCTACAAACTGTCACCCCCAAACCCTGCTCTCACATTGTAACCCCAAACCCTGCCCCCCACACTGTCACCTTCCTACTACCCTGCCACACTGCCAACTTCCTACACTCTTCCCCCCCACTCTGTCACCGTCCTACAAACTGTCACCCCAAAACTCTGCACCCCACACTGTAACCCAAAACCCCTACCACCGACACTGTCACCTTCCTACCCAGTCCCCCCACATTGTCACCCCCACATCCTGCCACTCATACTGTCATCTTCCTACACACTACACCCCACACTGTCACCTTCCTGCACACTACCCCCCACACTGTCACCTTCTTATACACTGCCCCCCAACACTGTCACCTTTATACACACTATCCCAACACTGTCACCTTTATACACACTACCTCCACGCTGTCACCTTCCTACACACTGCCCCCCCACACTGTCACCTTCCTGCACACTACCCCCTACACTGTCACCTTCTTACACACTGCCCCCAACACTGTCACCTTTATACACACTACCCCAACACTGTCACCGTTATACACAATACTGCCCCACACTGTCACCTTTTATACACACTACCGCCCCACACTGTCACCTTCCTACACACTGCCCCCCACACAGTCACCTTCATACACACTACATCCACTACACACACACACATACGCTCTGCATCCTATATATATATACACACACACACAATGTGTGAAGACTTGGCATTCTCCTTACCAGAATTATAGAAAAATAATCGCCTGGGTGCTGATCCAAATGCGCAAAACAAAAAAAGAACAAAAAAAAGTTAATCCAGGATGCACTCACAGGTATTTAACTTGTACGATGTTGTTATTTGTATAGAAGTTACATACAGCAAAATAATCAGCGCTTCGACCCTGCCGGATCTTGAGTGCATCCTGTGAGTGCATCCTGGATTAACTTTTTATATATATATATATATATATATATATATATATAATACAATGTTAAACAAAAATCTGCATACCAGTCAAGCCTGCTTTTTCCACAGAAATCACAAATCTGCAGTGATTTTACCGCAACTATATATATATATATATATATATATATATATACACATATGTAAGTGTGTATCTTTATGTATGTCTGTATCTGTAAGTGTCTGAATCTTTGTCTGTGTATCGGTATGTGTGTATATCTGTGTATATGTGTCTGTATGTGTAGCTGCATGTGTGTGTGTCTGTATCTGTGTGTGACTGTGTGTGTGTACCTGTGTGTCAGTGTGTGTAGCTGTGTTTCTGTGTAGCTGTGTGTGTCTGTGTATCTGTCAGTATGCATCTGTGTGTCTATGTATCTGAATGTGTGTCAGTGTGTGTGTATGTGTATATGTGCATACATCTCAGCATCTTGCCAACACTACACACAAATACACCCCTGCATTTAAATGCAAACCTACATACAAACACACCTCTGTATTAGAACACCACCATTATATATAAACACACCACTGTATTCAAAAACCACACTACACACAAATGTCAACACTACATAAAAACACACTCCTACAGTCACTCACACATACTCCATGCAAAAAACATGCTAACATTCTGTGGTGGAATCTCGGTAAAAATAAATTTAGTAGGCCGAGATTACCACGTGGCATGTGTACGTGCATATACTGGTGTATCGGTCGGTTGGTTGCACGTGGCAAAGATACAATCAGTAGTGTACGGAGCATGTGCGAGAATACCGGATGTAGTATTCCCCTCCTCCGTTATGCTGGGCAAGCCATGTGGTCAAACAGGAAGTTAGTTCTTGTTCGATTGATTGGGTAAGAGTATGTGTGGGTGGAGCTTATTATGGGAGGAGTTACATGCCTATATAAGGAGCCTACACTATTGTCCGGGGCTCAGATCTTGTTGTATTTTGGTGACACTAGTCCCTCTGAGTCCCGTTCGGTGAATCGAATAAAGAATCTCTTCCTTCCTGAAGAAACCTGTGTCCATCTCTCTGTGCTTGGCTTCCGTCAGTTTCTCCGGTATCAATTAAAAAACACAAATGCTAAATACTTTTAAAAAAGTACACAAACACTGCTGCGCTGCTGAGAATTGAGATTATTAGAATATTTTGCGTTTTTATTTTTAAATTTTAAAGTTGGGAGCGAGGGGGGGGAGGGGGGGTGCCAAATTTAGGATCCGCCCCGGGTGCCAAAAGCTCTAGGTACGCCCCTGGTGGGGGGTTAGAGGCTGAAGTGGGGGGTTGGTTGTGTAGTGAGGGGGTTAGAGACTGAAGTATGAGTTAGGTGTGTAGTGGTAGGTTAGAGGCTGAAGTGGAGGGTTGGGTGTAGTGCGGCAGATAAGGGACGTTAATTAAACAAAATGCAGTTTCTTCCCGCCTCTCTGAGGTTTACCTTTGGTCAGCTGGGGACACCTGACAACTATCCTTTGGCAACACAGTCCAAATGCATCATTGCACTAGGGCCATGTAGGGAGCACTGACACACCTCTTTCAGATCATGTAATAAGTATGCAATTAGTATTTTTTATCAGTATACTTTTTTTATAGAGAAAATTTGTAATATACATTTAAAAGAAAACAGAGATTTGAACACAAGTTATAGGTGGTTTTTCGGTGTTTTGCTTAATGGTGTAAATTCCAGAGAAGTGACAGTTCCCCTTTAAAGCTTACTCATGCTTGTTACTGGAATTGATATTTCTAGAATACGCCACATGGCTCTCTACACTGACATAACTGCTCGGGCTCAGCTCAGCTGTTAGTGCTGGTAACAGGAAGTTGGCCCAGCTGAATTACAATTATTTCTAGAATGCTGTTATAAACCAGTATCCACTGAAGAACAGCTGTGTCGTACAGAGAATTCTGCTTGTGCATGATGGTGCAACCTGCAAGGATTCCTTAGATCTTTATTCATATTCCTGAATGCTGTTTCTTTAAAGATCATACGCCGGTGTTTTGTGTTGTTGTTAAATTGGATAAGCCATTATGTAAAGTAATTTGAAATTATTTAATAATGTAAAAGAGAAAAAAAAAACACGTCTTGTTACTTTATAAATTGTATTTAGGTTAAATATTTTATTTTGTGAGGTGGGAAGAGCAGATGTAAACTGATAAAAAAAAATACCATGAAAATACACAATCCTGAAATTATATAACAGCTTCGAGCAGGGGAATAATGCACGTAGGGTATAAACCAGTTTTGACTTTTTACTAGTCTTGGTTGCTTTCTACTAATATGAAATGTATGAGAAAAATTGTGGTCTTGTTTCTCACAGAGAATCTGCCTAATCGTATATATAAAATTTTTCAAGAAAAAATAAAAAAAAATATGTAAGTTGGATGTACTTGACCTTTTGTGCAAAATATTCAATCAGCTGCTAAATTATAACTGAAAGTAATGTTATTAATAATAGCAGGATTATAGCAGGTATTTTTGAGTGCTCAAATCTTTATAGTTTTTACACAAACACAATAATTAAATAAACTAAAATATGTGAATGCTGCACTGTAAGCCTGCCTCCTTGGCCACGCCCCATCACTCCAGAAAAATACTTCCTTATCAAATGTATGTACACATCTCAGCCACTAACAATGCTGAATTATATGAACTACAAAGACACATAGCAATAATAAAAGAAGGAAAACTACCACAACAAGAGGACATAGTCTTAAATTAGAGGAGCAAATGTTTAAAAATAATATCAGGTAGCATTACTTACTGAGAGAGTAGTGGATGCATGGAATAGCCTTCCAGCTGAAGTGGTAGGAGTGGTAAAGGAGTTTAAGCATGCATGGGATATGCATAAGGCTATCCTAGATATAAGAAACTATTGAAAGTATTTAGAAAATGTAGCAGACTGGATGGGCCGAATGTCTGTTATCTGCCGTCATATTCTATGATTCTATTTTTCGGTCACTGCCTGTTGATAGTTTGACTGTCTGCAACCAGGATGAGGAAATATTTTTAATATGAAGGGGCATGGTTAGGACAAAGGCACATGGTGAATCATTCTGCAACATTTGTTTTTTGTGCAAAATGTATAAAGATTTGAGCATGCAAAAAATAAAATCAGCATATTAATGAGACCAAAAGACACCCCACAAACAACACACATGTAAGCAGAAAATCATTGCGTGGGTAGTCTCTAAGCACGAAAACAGCTTTAAATTAATAATGTGGTTTTGGTGTATAGATCATGCCCCTGCAGTTTCACTGCTCAATTTTCTTGATACACAAAAAAAGAGTCCAAGTTGCTTAGCTTCCCTTATTGCCCAGTGTATTTAATTTAGAATTTCGTATCTCCTGCCCTGTTAACTAAAGCCTGCAGGAGTTCAATTAAAAGAGCAATAGATAAGAACGTAAGATCTGTATGGAGGCACTGTGAGTAACTGCCGGGGAGCTGTGACTAGGTCTGCATAAACAGAAACAAATGGTATGTAACTCCTAAATGGCACAGAATTGTACAGTGCGAGTGCAGGGGAATGATCTATATGGAAAAACTGCTTTATTAAGTTGTTTTGGTGCTGAGTGTCCCTTTAATTTCTCTGGTGTTTATTCTTTCAAGTCTCCTCTTTTGGCTTGATGATGATTTAATTCCAATTTACTCTGTAAATGGATACTAATAAAATTGGGCATAATAACCAATAATTGTATTTTTAAAATATCGTTTTACACTGCACTTCCAAATTTAGAATTTCCCTAATTCCAAAACAATGGCAATATTCATCAAGTGTCATTTTATATTTTTTTCTCAAACACTATTTTAAATATATTTGTGGCAGTACAATAAAATAGCTTACAGATGTTGTATTAAATAGACAAGGGAACAGATTGCAGACACATCTAGTCTGTGGCATTAACAAGTGGGAATTGTTCAAGGATTTCTTTATAGTTCGGTAAACATTGTATTCTATAGATGTGGTCCACAGAGAGAATGAAAGAAATGTAATATGTATTTTCAATATCATAGCTGTGGGGATTTCCTAGTCGGTGGAGGTTGAAATCAGTACGAGACTAATTACCCTTGAAATAGTTTAGTAAGCAGTGTGCTAGAAGAGCTGTAACTTTCTGTAGGACATCTTGCCGCAAAGCCTATAGGTCATTTACAACTTTTTCGTTGTCAATACCTGTAACCAATTTCTGCTATAAAAATGTGTTTTAGACATAGCACTCATCTACTCAGATACCGTTTAGAAACCTCGATAGCAAAGGAATTTGATTTGCCAACTGTAGCTCACAAAATGTTGTCTATATTTAGTATGGTTGTAGTATGGAACACTTTATATAAATATTTTAGATGTTCACAAAGGCCTTGATGTAATAGGATTTACAAATGATTCAATACCGTTGGAAAAACTCTGCAAATTATTTATCTACAAAAAATTCCCATTGACTTTAATGTTGACTTCTCTAGATAATTTGAAATGTTTTCTAACAGTATCGAATCATTTGTAAATCTTATTAAATCATGGCCTGAATGTGTGAAAATCTAAAATATTTATCTAAAGTGTTCCATACTACAACCATACTAAATATAGACAACATTTTGGAAAGATTATTAAAGCTTATTAAAGGGAAACTATAGTGCCAGGAAAACAACATTTCCTCACACTATAGCTCCCTATACTGCTCCCTAATAAGAACTCCTTCTGTCACTTACCTGGGTCCAGCATTGATGTTCCTTGAAATAAATAAGTAGAAATAAAGTGCAAAATATACCCCGAGACTCCCGTGACACAGGCAATGGCCGAAACGTTGGGGAAGTTTGGTCTCCAGCCCTAGGTCAGTATAGTTGGCCAAATACATGAAGGTAACCTTGGTGCACTTTATTATTATGGTATAAGGTGTATATACTGGGTATATTTGTGCCCTTTATTTCTACTTTGCACTTTATGTTGTATACTGATTATATGATATATTGTATTTTTCAAAAATATATATTTTCATGAAACTGGTGTGCTGTGGGTAGTTTATATTTTACATTGGAAATTCTCCAGTTCAGCATTGAAAATTCCAGTCTCTGGTTTAAAGGATCTGTGAGGGGCAAAACAGGGATGGATTAAGAGATGTTTATGTCACATCCTGTCCTGTTCTGCGGAGATGTCTGGCCTTGGCTTCTGGTATCAAGCACTCTTTTTACAATTCTTGTTTAGTTTGCTTGGTTTTTCTGGTTTTCTATTCTATGTCTGGTTTTCTTTATGCTGGGTTTTCTGGGTTCATTCCTGTATTCCGTTCCTGGAATTCCCAGTCTCTTGGATTCCTTTAAATGTTTGTTTTATGTTGCCACACCCGTTCCTTTTCCATGAATCCTTTTGTTTCAGTTGGTTCCTGCAGGCAGTTGCTACAAGTCCCCTGCCTTTTCTTGCAGGTAAGTGCTGTGTGTGTTTTATTATTGTTTATTTAGTCATGCATATCTAGGTAGTTTCCCACCTTAGTTGGAGTACTTTGCGAAGTTGGTGGGCTGCATACATCTTGGCCATTTATGTATGTCTAAATCTCCAGTGCTTTACATATATAGTACTTAGTTTTGTCTCCTCTTGTTTTGCATTGCATCTCTGGTCTTGTTTTATTTTTTCTTGTATTCCCAGTTCATGTACAGTTCTGTCCTGCCCTGTTCATGTTTCTCTCATGTCTTGTGTACATGATCTGGGTTCTGCTTTCTATCCTGCTCTGGTTCTGGGTTCTTTTAGTCTTGTCTTGTTTTCTTTTTAGGTGTCTTGCCTTGTTTCTGTACTGGATACATGTCTGCTGCAGAGCCCCCCTATCCAGTTCCTGGGAGGTCTGCATATCAAACTCCTAGTTCTTGGGATCCGCAGAAGCTGCATCAGGGTCCTGGTATGTGGCCGCACAAACGCTAGTGCTCAACACCAGGGGGCATGTAGATACCCTGTACCAGGCTCTGATGGTCCATTTCCGCGCTGAGACTCCCAACATCATCATCAGGCACTCAGGAGTCCCGGTTTCTGTACCGCCACCTGTGACAGTTTACTTTGATTTTGCAAACACAAATATACCTCAGGAAATTGCTGCTGTGACAAATGCTATCACCAAATCAACTAAATATAAAATACAACCTTTATTTGAAGCCTTAAAAGTAAAATCAAGGAGCAAGACGTACAAGGTATACTGATAACTGGGCAACCAGGCAATGTATGCCATGGCGGAGGAACAACCTCACACATATGTACAGTGCTATTTAGAATCCTGCTTAAAGGGACGAGGCGGGGCAATAACTTTATTCGCACTACTGACATTAACTCTAATTAGAGCTCTTCAGCATAATTTCTCAACATGTTAAGAGCACTGTAGTTGAATCACAATACAGAACATTAGTCATATAAAGGGCATAAAATGTTAACTACTGGGTTTTAACCAATATTTTTTACATGTTGCTATAGAAATTGATGAAAGATGGAAAATGGATATATGTCTCCATATAATCTAATATATTTTCAGTAAAGGTTAGAATATCCAAAGGTGTGGGACTACTCCTACTATCCATAAAGAGGTTGGTATATGGTGGTACATATTTGGCCATCGTACCATTCCCACATCTCTGGAGAAATTATATACCATTAAAAATAAGATAATTATGTTTTGCGATTTATTAAATGCACCATGAACTAAACTGTTATTCTAACTTCTCAAATTCATTGTAAAACATTACCCTAAAGCAGCAATTCCCAATTGGTGTTCCGCGGAATTCTAGGGTTCCGTAAGATCAAAATTGGGGTTCCGCTGCATTTTGCCACATCCAAGATGGCTGCCGCTAAGCCCGCCCTACCATCAGCCTGCCTTGCCACCAGCACGCCTTGTTGTTAGAACACCTGCCATCAGCCAGCCACTTAGCTCAGCCGTGAGAGAGTCCAACCAGCCGTCAGCCAGCCAGCCCTGACCTATTCACCCCCTTGACTTTTTACCTATTTTGTTACATTACAGCCTTAAGTTCAATGTTTTATTAACCTGAATTGTATGTGATAGATCTGAAAACAATAGTCTAAGTTGAAGTGAAATTAGAAAAATATATACATAAAACTATTTTTTAGAAATAGAAAACGAGAAATTGTCATGTGCGTATGTATTCACCCCCTTTGTTATGAAGCCCATAAAAAGCTCTGGTGCAACCATTTACCTTTAGAAGTCACATAATTAGTGAAATTATGTCCACCTGTGTGAAATCTAAGTGTCACATGATCTGTCATTACATATACACACCTTTTTTGAAAGGCCCCAGAGGCTGCAACACCTAAGCAAGAGGCACCACTAACCAAACACTGCCATGAAGACCAATGTGCTCTCCAAACAAGTAAGGGACAATGTTGTTAAGAAGTACAAGTCAGGGTTAGGTTATAAAAAAAAATATCCAAATATTTGATGATCCCCAGGAGCACCATCAAATCTATCATAACCAGATGGAAAGAACATGACACAACAGAAAACCTGTCAAGAGACGGCCGCCCACCAAAACTCATGGAACAGGCAAGGAGGGCATTAATCAGAGAGGCAGCACAGAGACCTAAGGTAACCCTGGAGGAGCTGCAGAGTTCCACAGCAGAGACTGGAGGATATTTACATAGGACGACAATAAGCTGTACGCTCCATAGAGTTGGGCTTTATGGCAGAGTGGCCAGAAGAAATCCATTACTTTCAGCCAAAAACAAAATGGCACATTTTGAGTTTGCGAAAAGGCATGTGGGAGACTCCCAAAATGTATGGAGGAAGGTGCTCTGGTCTGATGAGACTAAAATTTAACTTTTCGGCCATCAAAGAAAATGCTATGTCTGGCGCAAACCCAACACATCACATGGTGGTGGCAGAATCATGCTGTGGGGATGTGGGGATGTCGGGATTTTCAGCAGCCAGGACTGGGAAACTGGTCAGAGTTAAAGGAAAGATGGATGGTGCTATATACAGGAATATTCTTGAGCAAAACCTGTACCACTCTGCGCGTGATTTCAGGCTAGGACGGAGGTTCACCTTCCAGCAGGACAATGACCCCAAACACACTGCTAAAGCAACACTTGAGTGGTTTAAGGGGAAACATGTAAATGTGTTGGAATAGTCAAAGCCCAGACCTCAATCCAATAGAAAATCTGTGGTCAGACTTAAAGATTGCTGTTCACAAACGCAAACCATCCAACTTGAAGAAACTGGAGCAGTTTTGCAAGGAGGAATGGGCAATAATCCCAGTGGTAAGATGTGGCAAGCTCATAGAGACTTATCCAAAGCGACTTGGAGCTGTGATTGCCGCAAAAGGTGGCACTACAAAGTATTGACTTTAGGGGGGTGAATAGTTATGCACATTGGCTTTTTTCTGTTATTTTGTCCTGTTTGTTGTTTGCTTCACAATAAAAAAAATTAAAAAATAAAAATCTTCAAAGTTGTGGGCATGTTCTGTAAATTAAATGTATCAAATCCTCAAACAATACATGTTAATTCCAGGTTGTGAGGCAACAAAACATGAAAAATGCCAATGGCGGTGAATACTTTTGCAAGGTACTGTAAATCTCTGTTAGGTAGGGACATAGAAAGCTCTGTTAGGTAGGGAAATAAAAATCTCTGCTAAGTAGGGACATTGAAAGACTCTTTGAGGGGCATTGAAATTCTCTGTCAGGGGCATTGAAAGACTCTGTCAGGGGCATTGAAAGACTCTGCTAGGGACATTAAAATTATCTGTAAAGGACATTAAAAGGCACTGTCAGGGGCATTGAAAGACTCTGTAAGGGACATTAAAAGGCTCTGTCAGGGGCATTGAAAGACTGTCAGGGGCATTGAAAGACTCTGTAAGGGGCATTAAAAAGCTCTGTCAAGGGCATTGAATTTATCTGCTTGGGACATTAAAAAGCACTGTAAGGGACATTAAAAGGCTCTATCAGGGGCATTGAAAGACTCTTTAAGGGGCATTGAATGACTCTGTCAGGGGCAAAGAACTGTGAACTGTATTTTTTCAAAGTGTTCAACTCTTTTTGCTCCTTGTCTACCTCAAAAATCCTGCTTTAGTTCAGTTATTTCTAAGAGTGTTATCAAAATCAGCATCATTTTCAGTCAGGTTGTGAGATCTGTATTTTTCAAAGTGTTTTTTTTTGTTTTGTTTTTTAACCAATAAACAACTATGAATTTGGACAGCTGGTTAAAGCAGGGAACTCTTCAGATAAAAATTACTACTACTTCTACATGTTCGGCACTTATAGAAACTGAGAAAGAAGATACAACTAAAATTCCAGAAAACATGGCCTGGAGGAGTGCAAATTTTAGGTGAAGAGCAGGACGAAGGTACACAGAGCTCCCCCTCCCACTATTATTCCCTGTAGTGTGGTCTCATGGACTACGGTAGAAGATCTTCTTTTTCCTCTACAAGGTATGACAGAGAGCTGCTTTCTGTGACATTTGAGGTGACAGGGAATGAGATTTATTCACTAAATCGTAAAATACAGTTAATTAGCTCCTGAACTCTAGAAGTTGCTTTTTTTTAACTTTTGTAATTTGGTTAACTCACTAAAAATTTCTGAATATACTACTTTGAGAAATAGCTATTGGGGGAATATAATGTGCAAATGGCTGTATGTGGTGATAAAAGAGACATTCCAGGTTTGGGATAACAACAACATAGAAACAATACTATGTTGGAAACATATAACAGTAGGTATATATTTAAAAAAAATGCATCTTTCAGAGGGACAAAAGGTGTGAAAAAAAGGGATTACAAAGTTTACTTTTAGATTCAGATAAAATTTACATTGATTGTAAAGACTCCATTTACATGTTTATCACAGTCCTCTTTTATATTAATTAAGATTTTCTTCACCTCAGGAATAAGGAGTTAAATCATAATAGGTGATGTCAGGCTGTGATGTCATAAACATAACTGCTGCTGTAACTTCTTGAACATTCTATTTGTTTCCAGTTGTAACAGAGGTTTTGACAGAGCTTCACCTAGATTCCTGATTCGCATACTATCTCAATGCTTCACTTGGATGTGTTTGAAGACTTGGAGCTTGACTACCCTCAGTCTGAATTTAGCAATGGAAGATCTAGCAGGGGTTGTTATATTTTGCTCAGTTACTCTTATACCCCTCGCCAAAAATTGGTGCTTCTTCAACGGGGATTATAATCATTGTGCATGCTTTTTTCATTGGATTACAAATAGGGAAGGGAAGGAATGCCTAGTATACAGCTTTTTTTTTTTTCCAGATATCAGTTGGTATCATCTCTCAATCTCTGTTTAGTCGTCTTTTGTCTATCTATATTTGTCTGTATTTCTCTCTTAGTAAGTGTGTCTGTGTCTATATCTGTCTGTCTCTCTGCCAAGTCAAATAGTTAAAAAAAAAACCAAAGTAAGCCTTACATAAAATTCTGTATTTGCCTCTTAATGCCTAGAGGGAAGGGCTGTCCTTCAAGCCATGGTTCCTCAGAGGTTTCCTCCACAGGAGGTTTTTCCTCTCCTGAGTGCTGAAGGTCGACTCTTTGTGAGTCCAGAGGTACCACACATCTTGGCTTTTTGCTGGCCAAATTTATATTAAAGGGTCTCTATAGTCACCAAAACAAGTTTGGCTTAAAGGGACACTATAGTCACCAAAACAACTTTAGCTTAATGAAGCAGTTTTGGTGTATAGATCATGTCCCTGCAAAATCACTACTCAATTCTCTGCCATTTAGGAATTAAATAACTTTGTTTATGAACCCTAGTCACACCTCCCTGCATGTGACTTGCACAGCCTTCCTAAACACTTCCTGTAAAGAGTAATCTACAGTTTATCCTTCCGTTATTGCAAGTTCTGTTTAATTTAGATTTTCTTAACCCCTGCTATGTTAATAGCTTGCTATACCCTGCAAGAGCCTCCTGTATGTGATTAAAGTTCAATTTACAGAGATAGAGATACAATTGTTTAAGGTAAGTCACATCTGATTGAAGGTTAAACCAGTTTTTTTTTTTTTTTTAATACAGACTGTGTCAATCAGAGTCAGGGGAGGTGTGACAAGGGCTGCATAATCAGAAACAAAGTGATTTAACTCCTAAATGGCAGGGAATTGAGCAGTGAAAACTGAGAAGCACGATCTATACACTAAAACTGCTTCATTAAGCTAAAGTTCTTTAGGTGACTATAGTGTTCCTTTAATGAAGCTGTTTTTGTCTGTAGATTATGCCTCTAAAGTTTCACTATACAAGTTTCTGCCATTTAACAGTTAAATCACTTCTGTTTCTGTTTATGCAACCCTAGCCTGACACAGCCTGCGCGAAAAAATGTTTTCAATCAGATTTAACTTACCTTAAAGGTTTTATCTCCTGCTCTGTAAATTGAACATTAATTACATACAAGAGGCTCCTGCGAGGTCTAGCAAGCTATTAACAGAGCAGAAGATAAGAATTCTAAATGAAACAGAATTTGCAATAAAGTGTAAACATTAGATTACTCTTTACAGGAAGTGTTTAGGAAGGCTATGCACGTCACATGCAGGGGTGTGTTACTAGGGCTGCAAAAACATAGTGATTTTAACTGCAGTGGCATGATCTATACACCAAAAGTGCTTTATTAAGCTGAAGTTGTTTTGGTGACTATAGTGTCCTTTAAATATCCAAGATTTTAAGATATATTATGGCCCACAGGGCCTCAACTTACCTATTTAATACTATGAAACTATATTAATAATGTTAAATATACTTAATAAAAGTAACAATAATTCATATTTATGTTTCATGCTGATTTTTTACATTAATAATTGGTCAATGAACTGGCTTGATCTGGAGGAGTGAAATGGAGCACGTGGTCTCAGGGTTATCGGCAGGAAGGAAGCGGCTGTACTGTGCTGCTGCCCTCCTGCTGCTGTGTGTAGCATGGCCAAGCACCATGGTCTGACATAAAGTACTCACTGAGAGAGTACTTCCTCTCAGACCGGACCTGGTACCGCATTAAGCAGGTACAGGAGAAGAGGGAGGAGATATGCATGCATCGGCTGGAGGGGCAATGAATGAGACAATGTGTTGGAGGGGGAGATGAGACATATAGGGTCTTGGGGGGAATGGGACACATGGACAGGCTTGGGGGAAGTGGGACACATGGAATGGATTGGGGGAATGAAATTCATGGGGGAGAGAATAAGACACATAAGGGGAATGGGGAGAGGGCATGAAACACATGGAGGGGCTTAGGGGATGTGACACATGGAAGGGCTTGGGGGAATGAGACACATGGAGGAGAGAATGAGAAACATGGAGAGCATGGGGGAGGGAATGAAAGACATGGAGGGGCTTGGGGGGATAGGACAAATAGAAGGGCTTGATTGCAGGGGAATGTGACAAATGGAGGTGCATGGGGGAAGGGAATAAGACACATAGAGGGGCTGGGCGGGAGGAAATTAGATACTTGCGGGGGATGAGAAACATAGAGGGGCTGAGGGTGGGATACATGGAGGGACTGAGGGGAGGGTATGAGACACATGGAGGAGAGGGGGAATGAGACACATAGAGGGGCTAGGAAGATGGAATGAGACACATGGAGGGGCTGGGTGGGAGGAAATATGACACATGGAGGGGCTTGGAATATGGAATGAGACACAAGGGGGCAAGAGAAATGAGACACATAAAGGGCATGCAGAGAGGGAATAAGACACATGAAGGGTCTTGGGGGGATGATACACATGCGGAGGACGGAATGAGACATATGGAGGGGCTGGGGGGAGAGTGGAACACATTGAGTGACTTGTAGAATGAGTGACATGGAGGGGCTTGAGAGAGGAAATGAGACACATGGAGGGTCTTGGGGAAGGGAATCAGACACTTGGGGCGAATGAGATACATGGAGGAGCTGGGGTGGTGAGATATATGAGGGCTGGGAGGGTGAGACACATAGAGGGGCTGGAGGGAGGGAATAAGACACATGAAGGTGCTGTGTGGGAGGGAATGGGGTACTTGAGGGAGTGAGATACATGCAGGAGCTGGGGGATGAGACACATGGAGGGGATAGGGGGAGGGAATGAGACACATGAATGAGCTAATGGGCAGAGAATGAGACACCTGGGAGGTGGGGGTAATTAGGGAAAAGGGGGGGGCTGGAGGGGAAAACGAGATACATGGAGGGGTGGGGGGTAATGAGACACATTTAAGGCATGGGGAAGGGAATGAGACACATGAAGGGCATGGGGGGTGGAATTAGACATATGGAGGGACTTAGAGGGGATGAGACACATGGAGAGGCTTGCTTGGGGGGAATGAGACACAAGGAGTGGCTTGGAGGGAATGAGACACATGGAGGGGCCGGAGGGGAATGGTACACATTGAGAGGCTTGGGGGGAATGAGACACATGGAGGGGTTGGGGGGAGAAAATCAGACACATGGAGGGGCTGGGCGAGAGGGAATGAGAAACATGGAAGGGCTGGGAGAGTGAGATACATGGAGGTACTGGAGGTGAAACACATAGAGAGGTCTGGGGGAAGGAATGAGATACATGGAGGGGCTGGGTGGGAGGGAATGAGACACTTGGGGGATGAGATACATGAAGAGGCTGAGGGGAAGTGAGACACATTAAGGAGCTTTGGAGAGGGAATTAGACATAGAGGGGCTTGGGGAGAGTGAATGAGACACATGGAGGGGCTGGGGGGAGGGAATAAGACACGTGGGGGGAATGAGATACATGGAGGGGCTGGGGTGATACATGGAGAGGCTGGGAGGGTGAGACACACGGAGGGGCTGGGGGAGGGAATGAGACATACATTTGTGGGTGGGAAAAAATAAGACACTTGGGAGGGTAAGATGCATGCAGGGGCTGAAGGGAGACACATGAAGGGGCAGTGGGAGGGAATGAGAGACATGGAGGGGCTAGGGGGCAGGAAATGAAACACATGTGGCAGCTGGAGGGGGTAACGGGATACATGGAGGGGCGGTGGGAATGAGACACATGGAAGGGCTGGGGGTGAGACACATGGATAGACTGGGGGGAGGTAATGAGATACATGAAGGGGCAGGGGGAGGGAATGAGACACACGGGACCAAAGCAATTTTCACACCGGGGTCCGGTTGTTTCTAGTTACACCTCTGCCCTTTAACACTGCAACCAGGTCCCTGTGTACCAACATCCATTGGATGGTCCTACGTGCATTAAAAACACCTAATGCACTTTTTTTTTACCTTCTTTTGGTTCAACAGCAGAAACAGATATGAGAAAGCCTTAACTGTATGGACACAAGTATTTTTTTAACCTATCTATAAAGATCCTCTTGAACAAGCATGTCAAACTCAAAGGCTAGCACGGGCCAAAATACGGGCCAACAAGGTTTAAGTTTATGTGGGCCGAAAAAAAAAAAAAAAACTTTTTTCATAGAAACGTAGGTTTATTTTGAAAACTACAGTATAAAACGAAACCAGCATCCTAATACAAAATGGGGTGTAAGAGACACAAGAGGGACAAAAATAATATAAGATATTTTAAAGGTTGAAAGACATTAAAAAGAATGATAAGAGACAAATAAGGGGGTAAAATCACAAAAGGGGGATAAAGACAACAAACGGTAATATACAATCCTCAAATGGGGAAAAAAGTCCCAAAAGCAGATAAGATAAATAAATGGGGCAAGCAGTAAGAGGGGCAAAAGGGGGGTTAAGAACACACAGGTGCCTACACAGATAAATAAATATTTTTGGAGGGACGATAAAATCCATCTTTGCTTATGTAGCCAAAAATCCTTACACCGGCCCTGCCTGTAGCCAGGATGTGATGTCATACCATGGCACGGACTGGATCTGGCATCAATACAAGGTACAGATTGCAGCCGTGCAGAAAGAGCACAGTTATCCTAAAACACGTACTGGACCCCAGGGAAAGGATCAACTCCAGTCCTTCCAGAGAAATGTAGGCAGGCTTGGTGCACCTCTTAGAAAAAAAAGAATAAAAATTGTGTTGTTTAGTAGATAACTTCTTAATTTGGTATTCTTAAATATAGCAATCACACATAAGGACACAAAATGAGGTAGCCATCAACTATTATGTTACATTTTTAGCTATATAGATGATGGCTGCCCTCCATATATTTACAGACATGGCATTCAGCCCTCATATGGAAAAAGGTTGCTGACCCATGCCCTAATTCATCAGCAGTCATCCAAAGAACATTTTGAAATAACTCAATATGTTTTATTTGGTGGACTTGTGTTTCCTTTTTAGGAGTATTTATATCCAGCTCAGTTTCCCATATCACAACAGGCACTGAAACATTGGATTGGTTAACTATTGTAGCATGGAGAAACTGAAGTGGTGTGTAAGTGCAGATATTTATGGTATGAGAAATCACAGTGACAACTGCTAACAGGCCTCATATTTTGTGAAGCCTTTTGGGAAGCTGAGCTATATGCTTGCAATCTTTGCAAATTCAAGCCTAATTTAGATGGTTCACTTTCTAAACAGAACATTGTGGAGAGATGACAATGCAATTTAAATCAAGATTACTTACTACTAGTAAACCTGGTAGTGCTGTGTGTGTTGGCTGAATTTTGCATGTGATGGAGTCTGTGTTGTGTGTCTGGAGGGGAATTAGAGTTCGACCAAGTAGTGTGTGTGTGGTGCCTGAGTGTTGGGTGAGATGTATTGAGGAGGTGTTTTCCATTCGTCTTCCTCCTGATTACCTTGTGGCAGGAGGTGTTATTTCTGGTGTCCCAGCTGAGCTGTGGATGCCCTTCTTCTTCTTCTGGTGGAGGAGCATTGTGATCTTCTCCAGTATCTAGTGCAGATCAGTTTAAGAGCTCCCTCATAGTTACAACACTCCGTCAATGACTAAAAGCTCTGGCTGAGATTCTCTGAGACAGTGTGAAGCACCAGGGAACATGAGGGACCTCTTAATGTGGTTTGCACCCAGCAGAGGTGCAGACCACAAAGTTTCCACAATGAAGTGAGGGGGCACAGGGCTAAGCAGGGAAATATATTGATCTCCTGGCCAGCTCAGAGAGGTGCTCCACACAGCCAGAGCTCCAGACCCAGATAGGGCTGCCTAATGGGTAATCTGGCTGTGTTAACTTTGATTTGGGCAAAGAATGAAAAAGAGTCCAGTACCAGTAACAGAGCAGCCCCAAAAAAAACATTCCTATACAGACTACCCAAACATAGAAGCCATTCATGCCTAAAATATACCCACAAAAAAAATATATCCACACACACTACAAAAATGTGTTTGTCAGAAAAAATATCTAAAGCATTAGCAACCATGCAAAGAAAAAAAGGTTAACTTTACAAAACAAACTGTCATGTACAATCATATTTGAATTATAAGAAGATTCCAAAAGATTAATTACAGTAAATTATATTTGTTTTAATTTTTTATTAACTAATCTAAACCTGCCAAAGATACAAAATGTATCAATTAATTTAACAAGATTAAGAGTTTATAAGGCAAAAGTCAAAATGTTGGTACAAATAAAGTCTTTACCCTTCATATTGTGAATAAGCATAAGAATAGAATATTAGTTTGACTTACATTACATTTCCAGCAAAAATAAAAAGTTAAAAAGAAAAAATGGTAAGGTTGAAGAGATATGGTAAGTTTGATAGGAAATATAGTAACATTCAAACAATTATAGTTTGTAATTATAGTACACTCCCATAGTTTCTGGAATTTCACTTTCTCTCTGGATAGATTATTTAATGTAAAAAACTGTGAATTGCTAAAAATGGCCCACTATTAGAGACATTAAAAGGAATCATATGGGTCCATTCCACTTCAGAAAACAACAAATACATTTAGAATGTGTTAGCTATACTTGAGACATGGTTTTGTTTACAGTCAGTGTCTCAGCAATAAGCAAATGCCTTAGCGAGCAAAATCACCTACTGCCACCAAGTTATCCCTCAACCACCAAGTGAGATTGTCTTTCGTCCTGTCACAGTTTAGATGGAAATATGGGTTATCTATTACAGGGGTCATTGCAGATTAATGTATGGACAGGTTATCTCTATAGACATGTTTCTTCCAGAGAGAATAGGTTTGTGTAGTCGATAGAAGCATGGAATATAATGCTTTTTGTCTTTAGGTCAATCCAGAGCAAGTTTGAAAGTGCAGAATTCTTCTTCAATATCAATTCAACAGTATGACACAGGTGGGGAATTCAGCTTTAAAGTTTGAGCAAATTGTGCAGCTTTGTAAATTTGGGCAGGATGTAAAAAGAAAATAGCCAAGTTCACAAAATCTTTATCACAAATACAGACATTGAGGTCTTTACATTAAGTTATCATATATAACCAGACAATCGTGAATACTCTGTGATTGTTCTATAGAGACAAGGTAGAGAAACTCTTGGATTTTAAATAGAAAGAAGAATATGGTCTGCAAAAAGACTAGTTTTATCATCTCTTTAATATTGATATATTTATTTAATAAATATGATATATATTTTTTAAAATTCTGATATTACACCACGGCCTATATTTGAGACTTTAATTTTTTTTTTAGCATTAACTATCTGACATCCTGGGTACTTTGTTAGCCCTATCATGTTCCTTTGAAGGTTGCATTTTAGTGCTAATTGGAGATCAACTTAAATAAAAATATTTTCTAGTTATATTTGTAATTATGATTGAATACCTCCGGAGTTAAATGTCTGGTCTTTCTTATTTTGTTCACCCAGTGTATCTTCAGAATATAAAAGGAAATTGTTTCATTCTTTTTACAAATGAAAAAAAAAGAATTAACACAAACCCTGCATGCAGAGGCGTAACAAGAATCCACAGGGCCCCAGTGCAAAAAAGTGCCCTGGGGCCCCCCCATGCATCTTTCCCAGCCCCTCCATTTGTATAACACATACACATACAGATACATACACTGACACACATGATAATACACAGACACACAGAATGACACACATTCAGATACACAGAATGACACTTCTACAGGTACACAGACACACACTGATACACATGTGGAGACACAGACACACATAGAAAAAGACACACATATAGACACACATGTAGATGCACATACACAGAAAGACACTCATACAGATATAAACAGTGACACACATACAGATACATAGGGGCACACACTGACACACATGCAGAAAAACAGATACACATACAGACACATATGCAGACAAACAGATACACATACAGACACACAGGCATATACAGACATATACACATATAGACATGCATGCAGAAACACATACAGACAAACAGATACCTATGCAGACAAAGAGATACACATACAGACCCACAATCAGACATACAGACACACACACACACATACAGACACACATAGACATACACACACAGAGATATACAGACATACACACACATACAGACACACATAGACATACACATACAGACACACACACAGAAAAACACATACATACACATACAGAGACACACACACATACCAACACACACACACACACACACACACACACATACAGACACACACCCACACACACATACAGACACACAGACATACAGACATTCTTTCTCTCACACACACAAACTGTTAAAAAAAATGAGTTACCCTCCTGTTTCTTACCTTTTAGGTGCAGGAGGGTGACTCCCCTGGGGTCCAGTGGTTGCCTCATGCTGATGGGAGTCAGAGCTCCCACTCTGACTCCCTCCTCTCCTCCCCGGCGGTCTCCCCCCGTGGGGCTCTCTGCTAGCTTGGAGGAAGTGACGGCTTCCTCCCAGCTCTGAAGTCATCACTGGCAATGGATTTCTTAGTGCTTAGTCAGCGCTGCAGCGCTTTAAGAGTGCGACCGGGCCCCAGGAAATCCATTGCTATCGGGTGGCCCCAGGGGCATGGGCCATCCAATAGGCACCTGATGGGCCCCTTCAATGCAGCCGCGGCGAGGCAGCACCACAATGCCAGTGGACACCCCGGTTGCATGGGTTGCAGGGCGGCCAGGCCCCTTGGAGTGACGGGCCCGGTCGCAGCTGTGACCCCTGCGACCGCGGTAGTTCCGCCAGTGCCTGCATGTTGGATTTTAATGCCAGAGATTTCAATATATTCAGTAAATAGATTTACATATAAATAAAATAGAATTTGGATCCTCTTTATAAGTTTTTTATAAATACTACAGTAAAAAAAAACTGTTGTATGGTGCCTGGACGGACGCTTTATGAAGTCATGTTATGTAATCTGCTTGTAGACATAAATCTATTATGAACTGCTACGGGAAAAAGCAATTATATTGCTGACAAACCCCCAGAGAAGGATTAAGAAAACAAAGGGCCCTAGGGGCTTACCGGTTTGGGGCTTCCCCGTCATTCTTCACGTAGGGATGGTGAATGAGGGCAAGCAAATTCATAGCTTTGGGCCTGTGACCACAAAAGAAAACATGCCTGGCTTTAACCACTGCACAGCAAATCATGGCAATTATTATTTTTTTATTATAATTTTATTATTTATATAGTGCCTGCAAATTCCATAGGATAATGCCATTCTGCTCTCTGGATCCAAGCTGTTTTATCCCCCACCAAACTCCATAGAGACACAGTCATACAATATATTTTGCACATATTACATCATGAAAGAAAGCCACCAGCCCCAAATTTACATTTCACTTTCCATTTGGTTGATATCTCATTTTCAATGTTTCCCTAGTTGACCCCCCAATCTCCCAGCTCATTTCCCACTCTCTACATTTCCCCTTTCTCTATTTGTATCCCTCTACCTATATACTTCCTTCATCCATATGTGTCTCTTTTCCTATAACTTCCTTTCCCCTACTTGCATTCCACTCCCCATATCTTCCATTCCCCCTCCTGTTTTCCTCTCCCAATTTGCCTTCCTCAACTTGATTCCTTCCCCCTACATCTCTCTTATGTCTCCTTTTCCCATGTCAGTTTTGTCCCTCTCCCCATATGCTCCATTTTTACATAATAACGCTATAATTATGTTCTGTCTTTCTGTACTTAGAGCTCCTGGTGTCAGACTGAAGAGTACTGACAGAGCTTGCTCACTCTGTGCTGCTCAGCCATGTTAAATTTAATTTGCTTTGTTTTTTTTTAAATTGTGTTGCTTACCTGGCCAGACTCCTATGGTACCCGACTGGAGGTAACTAGAGGGGTGGTTATATCTTGCCTACCTAGGCCCCCCAACCTTGTGATTTCATCAAGACATTCCCAATTTCATGGTCCTGTCCCGTACATCATGTGCTATACTTTGGGTCCACCATTACATAGGACTTTTTAGAGGTAAGGTTGTTATCAGTGGTATTCTTGAATAGTATCCCTTGACACTATCATATAGGAGGGTATGTATACACACTGTTAAAATCACTGGGGTTAGATACAGCATATTATCATAGTTATGGGTGGCACTGGATTTGTTCAGTGAGGTCTATCAAGGTATAGATAGCCGATATTGAAAAATTCTCTTAGCGATGCATCCAGGTCTTAAAGGAACACTATAGGGTCAGGAACAGTGATAAAACCACTATCTAGCCCCCTTGGCCCCCTTTGCCTCCCTAAAGATAGTAAAATCTTACTTGTATTCAAGTCTGAAGCTGCTGCCTCTGCCTGTGAACTTCCTCTGACCTCTGACATCAGCAAAAGTGGTGGCCTGATCCAATCACAATGCTTCCCTATAGGATTGACTGAGACTGACAAGGAGGCAGACCAGGGGGAAGAGCCAGCACAATTCAAACACAACCCTGGCCAATCACCATCTCCTCATAGAGATGAATTGAATCAATGAATCTCTATGAGGAAAGTTCAGTGTCTGCGTGCAGAGGGTGGAGACACTGAATGTTTGCATGCATTTTAGGCAGCCATGACCCAGGAAGGATCTCTAACAGCTATCTGAGGAGTGACCAGTGAAGTTATCACTAGGCTGTAATGTAAACACTGCATTTTCTCTGAAAAGACAGTGTTTACAGCAAAAAGGCCTGAAGGTAATGATTCTACTCACCAGTACAAATTAAATAAGCTGTAGTTGTTCTGGTAAATATAGTGTCCCTTTAAATTCACTTTGGGTTCACTCTGAATTCTCACTTTAGTGAATAACACTTTAGATGTTCTCCAGGCATATAGATATTTAATGCTGATTAAGAACTATTTGCCCATCTTTTAATTACCTCGCCCCATAGTCCAAGGGATAAAAAATAGACTGTATCCTTGGGAGTTTCCTTTGATGTTTTTCACTTATCACTCCCCCAAAATAAGTCTGCTTCCTACCTGTTATATTATAGTGTTGAAGTAGCAACAGAGGTCAAAGGGCACAGTTGTGGGTCCCCTAATATCACTATTAAAGGGAAACTGTAGTGCCAGGAAAACAAACTTGTTTTCCTGGCACTATAGCTTCCCCCTCAGTCAAGGCCTCCCCTCCCCTCCCCCCCGTGGTGCAGAAGGGGTTAATAACGTCAGCCAGCAGGGGAGACCTAATGCACATGTGTGGTAATGGCCACGCTCGCATTAGGATTTCCCTATAGGAAAGCATTATTCAGTGCATACCTATTTGGGATTCTGGTGATGCTGGAAGTCATCATGCATTGTGTGAGAACGTCCAGTGACATTTAGGCGACCAAAAGTCGACTTTGAGCCTGGAGATTCCTCTAGTGGCTGTCTGGTAGATAGCCATTACATGAGGAGTTAACCCTAGTACAGTGGTTTCCAACCCAGTCCTCAAGTACCTCCTAACAGTCCAGGATTTAAGGATTACCCAATTGTGTCTAAGGTGTTTTTAGAAAAAAACAAAAAACACTTTAGACACAACAGGGTAATCCCTAAATCCTGGACTGTTAGGGGGTACTTGAGGACTGGGTTGGGAACCCCTGCCCTAGCAGGTAATTATTGCCATTTCTAAAAACTGCACTAATTTCATGCTCAAGGCTAAGGGTAATGGGTCATTGCACCCAGACTACTTCAATGAGCTGAAGTGGTCTGGTGCCTATAATGTCCCTTTAACCATTTCTCACTAACCAAAGAGCATAGAAAGATCTTCTAAAAGATTATGTCCTATGTCACATTGTTTCCTTCCCCCCATCTGTTTAGCAGTGGATAGACACGCAAGATACACTTTATCTAATCATTTTTGTTATAAAATAAAAATGCATTGTAAAATACTGACATCCCTGTATAGCAGGTAATATGAATCCTGTTTCCTTTCATTAACATCCCATAATAAAAGATAGAAACAGCTGAACATTAGAATGTATTGATTAGGCTATTTACATTTTAACCAATTGTTACACATCAAGATCCATAAAATAAAAAAGGCACTCTCACCCTCCCAGAATATTAAATATAGCAATGCACAGATTCTGACAATACATTTAATATTGAGAATTTGCACAAACACTTTAGTTATGTATTGTTAAAAAAAGGGGGTTAAATCAATGCAGGAGGAGCTTGTATTTTTTTTATTAGGCACTAGGACCTGGGAGCATGCTAACCCACCCCGGCAGAAATCCCTTGGCTAGAAGCTCGGATAACAAAGGCAGATTGAGAATAGCAGTCATCCCGGCAGCATCTAAAGCTTGTACCAGTAGCAGCAAGGTAAGTACTAAGTAGCTGATTTATAGAAATCTCCATGCTGTTAGAGATTAAATAAAACCCATTCTGGCAAAGGGACAGTCTGTCAAATCTATGGCATACTGCATTTACAAAAATATTTAATCAACTAGCACTTATTGTCCAATACATATTTTATTTATTCATTGGGCTGGTGTCAGATTCTTATGCAGTATTACAATTTTAAACAAAATATTTTCTAGCTGCTGTAATTATTTTCTAATTATTTAATCTGCATTTATCACAAGGGGATTATAATGTAGGAGGTGAAGAATAGTGTCTAGTCTCTAGTGCTGATAGAATCTTTAGTATTCAGGGATGGATTGATTGGGTTAACTCTGCGAGTGCCAGGAGGAGGGGTGTGTGCTGTGCATTGACAGTAGTGCAGCTCCTTCCAGCAACCATAGGGTTAATTGCTGCTGTTAAACATGATTCCTCCTTCCAGCAAGGTGACAGACAGCCAGTTGATGAGTATGTAATCTCACAAAGATGGGTTGTTAAGGTAACAGGGAGTAGGTACCAGTGTGCAAGTTTTGGGATTTAACTGAAGATAATAATGAAAGATAAAGCAGATACAACTCACCGTATAGAGGGCATTAACACTTTCAATAATGAAATGCCTATTACCACTTTGTCATCAGTTTTATTTTATTTCCCATTTTAGAATCTAGTGATTTTGTGTTTTTTTTTTTTTAGTTTTTTTTTATACAGATGTTCTGTTTTTTTATTTTTTTTTATTTTATCTTTTTGTTTTAGTTCATGTGCCTGCAAGGTTCCATGTGGTTTTGGGAAACCAGTAATTAAATTTTTAAAGTGAACATCAAACACATGGAAAATTGACACAAAAGAGGCACACCAGAAAAAAAATAAAAGGGGGAAATAAATACATGTTATATTTTTTTTCTGAGATGAAAGAGAGAGCTGGCTTTATGTTAGGCATGGGATTTTGTTCTTAGACAATGCATGCTGCATTGAAGAGGTGTGGACTGCTATTGTTAATGTCTCCATACAATATTTTAATATATCTGTCAGCGTGTTGCAGGGGGAGGTGAAAGGTGGTCATCTTCACTACATGCACTGGGATAGAGAGAAATCATGCTAAAGGCGTATTGTTTTCATGATTTAACCCCTTAGTAGCCAGTTAGCAATATCAACCTCTATACACATAGGCCATATATTCTTTCATATTGTAATAGAACATAACCAATCTACCAATTAAAATCCCCCTGGGACGAAATGTGGGTATATCTTTTTTTTTTTTTTTTTTTTTTTTTTTTAACCGGTTATTTGTGACAATACATCAAGTGGAATATTTTATGTTCTCCCATTTGCTGACTCCGGGCTTTGGTTTTATGGTGCATTTTTATGGTGGCCTGATTGATTGATTATGGAAAGTATACCGGCAGAATCAAAGCCTTTATTTAAATTTGACATGTGGGTTCCCAGTGTGATTTTTATTCTAGTATGCGTAGGTGTGAGTGCATGGAGGCATGAGATGTGCAATTGCTTATTGATTTATTTTGTTATTAGGGCATGCCCATGTATGTGCTCAAACACAATACAAAATATGCTTTAACCCCTTATGGACACATGACATGTGTGACATGTCATGATTCCCTTTTATTCCAGAAGTTTGGTCCTTAAGGGGTTAAAGAGCATTTCCCAAGTATAGTTCCTGAATCAGTTTATAATATAGATTGGTGTAGTATAATAGGTTTTTGATGGTCATTTGTAAGGGGAGGTGGCGCTAAAATAATTTATTAGTTACATGTGTTTGTGCGTGTAAATGATGCTGATGAGATAGTAGATGTATGCCTCACTAATATATATATATATATATATATATATATTCTACACAAAACACTTGATTACCCATAGTTCCTCTAAAGCTGTATTCTTAATGTTCATTACTCACTGAGAATATACATATACACCTTCTAAAACATTGAAGAATTCAAAACTCTAAATAGGCACACAAAGAATCGTTGAGTGCAAGTTTTTTTTTATTATAATATTTTACTTTTTTTCTTTTTTAGTACTGACACATAAAACCATTTCCACATGGTCGCTGTAGAAGTAATATATGTGTGTGTGCAAAATTATTTATTTTTAAGAATTTGCAGTAGAACCAAAAAAAATGAAAAAAATTATTTACATTTTATATATACGTTATTTTTCTAATTTAATTTGTTTTTATTATACAACAAATTCTTAAACACATGTAAAGGTTAAAAATAATGTACGCACTTGGCTTTTACAGAATCCTTATTTTTAGGGTATATTTTAAATGTAATTTCCTCTGTCTTGACTTTAGTTGTATTACTAGTGTGACATGGCATGCAATAATTGCCTTTCTTGTTGCATCTTTAAACCATGGCAACTGATTCTTTTGTGTTGACCGAGGCTGCGGCAGAATCAAATAGATGACATCATGCCACATGTACGAGGAGTGTCTTATATATTTAGGGAATGTGCCAACTGACTCATGAAGATTACAGTTATGTGAAATGCAGGAAACTGAGCTTGCTTGGAACATTGTTATCAAATCCATGTACAGAGAGATAGTGTTTTTCAAATCCCATATACAAAGTGATGTGTGATTAATGCACTTTCAAAAATACCATTCATCTTTTTTTTACACAGCGAAAAAGACCATACTAATTTTATACCATACAAAATGGTCACTGTAGAAGGGTGGGACATGTGGAGTCTGGCTGTTCATCGGTGAAGCATCCCTGCTATTTCTCAAAATTCTATAAGAGGAGTGTCTGCTGTATGCATCAGCTGCTGGTCTCTTTATAGAGTTATTTGATGTGTAAGCACAGGGTGGGTTCATCTGTTATTCAGTCTAGATCAATGAAGGCTTGAAGGCTAGATCAATAAAGGCATTTGGCATTCTAGCTATTGTAAACTACATTTCCCAAGATACATTGTTGGAAACCGAGTGTCATAGGCTTGTCATCACTGGCATAGAGGCACATAGGTAAAACGGGGGTGTGGCAGTAGATACAGACACACTACAGTACTACTATATGCACAATATGCAGTATTTAAATTATCTATTCACTGGTTTTACTTTGCTTTACATATGTGTGTTTGTGTCAGTTTGGAGAAAACACACACACCCTAAATAACTGTTACGCCTTAATTGTCTGTTTTCCTCAATGGTTTCATTTGGATTCATGAATTCTTCTCTCAAGTCATTCTGACTCTTTGTTTCTACATCATTTAAATCTGCTACACTCATTGAATTCCAGTTCAGTTAACACATCTCGTTAACTGACAGCCTATCTACATGGCTGTGAAAGACGAGCATGCCTTTTTCATCCATGTATTGATCACTGTGCAAATATTGAAAGTATATCTTACAAAGCCGCACAGGGAATCCTATAAAATACTATTGGCAGTCGACAGCTGACATAAGATAAAGAAGTCACCTCTGCTTCTGTAAGATTTGTTCGTTAATCTTTGAAGTCCAGACCTCGTGGATTTATATGGGATCAGCTGTTGGTCTGTGGTTATCATACCCTGTTTGGCTCAATTAACAATCTGTGCACTTAACTATGCTTCAGTGCAGTCACTTTTTGGTATTAATTATTCACTCGCTTTGAGTAACATGAGAATGTGCTGGTAACAACTAAAAGGAATTATTAATGTTACAAGGGGATTGCTTTGTTTCTTGGTATCTCTGGGTATGATTGCTAGGAAAAACATTCTAATCTCTGCATGAACACCTCTTTCAGGCCTCTGAAGTCAGCAAGAAATGGAGCTTGATTTTGGTCACTTCGATGAGAGGGATAAGACTTCCAGGAATGCACGAACATCTCGAATGAATGGGTTGCCCAGTCCCACCCACAGTGCCCACTGCAGCTTCTACAGAACCCGTACTTTGCAGGCTCTGAGTAACGAGAAGAAAGCCAAAAAGGTCCGGTTCTACCGTAATGGAGATCGCTACTTCAAGGGAATAGTGTATGCCGTATCCCCTGACCGCTTCAGAAGTTTCGACGCACTGCTGGCTGATTTGACCAGGTCACTTTCTGATAATATTAACCTTCCTCAAGGCGTTCGCTATATCTACACCATTGATGGAATAAACAAGATTTGCAGCATGGACGAGCTAGAAGAAGGTAACTATGTAATACAAACACAATTTTACTAGAATATTTTGAGAATCACTGTAAAAACGATATGAAATATCTAGTTTCTCTACTGTGAATAGAACTATGTATGCTGTTTTGTTTCTTAGAGCAGTTGCTCACTAATGACAAAAGGCTCAATTTAAAAGAGTGAATTATCACAAACAAGCTGAGTTTTGCTCATGTGTATTCTGTGATTTTGCAATACAGTAGGAAATGTAAAAAACTAGTTTACTCAGTTTGTGGTTTTGTATAAACTATCGTAGCTGTCATTTGAGAGCCTAATCTGCAGAGTGGGTCTTCTGCAGCCTTCTTTTGAAAAGTAGACGAGGCACGGTTTCAGACCATTTATAGTCTTTTGATTTACCTGTCGCAGATGTGTAAGTTTTGATTATAGAATTCTATTTGAAGAATGACGCTGGCTGCAATATGTAGGTGGGTAAACCTAGCATGAATCCCAATAGGGAGATTTGTTTGAAACTCACTTTGATTCTACCTTGAATTCCTGATCATTCACACTTTAGTGCATAACTGTTGAGGGTGCACTCCCTTCTGGCTATGAATTGGTTCACGGTATTAAACCTAATTAAAAGAAGAAAGGAAAAAGAATGGAGCAAAAAGTTACAGCACCTCCTTATTGGCGGATAATCCCAGTGTAGATATAAGAGAAAAAGAGAGGAATGGAGGAAGTAACTAGGAACTGATGAACATTTCAAAAATAATGTGTATTTAAAACCTAATATTTAATCAATAGGCTAAAAAGTCCAATTGGACAAAAAGAAACCAGATAAGCCACACACAAAAATATAAATAGTACTTACTATATATAGTGAAAAATTAAAACACAAACAATATTAAATTAAACATACATATAATGGCTAAAATAGCCTACGTAAAGAGGTATAGACTAGCACCTTAATACACTATCATAAAACACTACCCCTGCACCCTGACACCTTGCAGCCTTTGACTGTATATTGTCATATCAGAATGAAAACAATTGACTTGGGGAGGTGGGGTGGGGGCTATATAGAATGCCTATGAATGTAATGCACACTATGTTTGTGCACTAAAAACTCAATAAAAAAAAATGAAACCTAAAAAAAAACAACTCTTTTTTTTTTTTTTCTAGCAATAGTATTTTAATAGACTCCTAATATTTTCCTATTATTTCCAAATATTTTTAGTAGTCTAACCCTGACCCATTTATAATCAACCTTTACTCTTGTTGCACCTATTGTAATAAAGTCATAACAGTCTTTTATTAAAACATGCTACAGAACAATTACTGGAGAATAAATACATGTATAATAAAGAGCTACTAAGTGATACAAATGATGATGTGGGAGTGTGTGAATTTACAATGCAGAATAGGAAAGCCTTGGGACTTGAGATAAATGCACAGAATGCCTAAGGATTTAGAATATTACATATTGGCTCAAAATAGTTTTTTAAATACTTTAGTTGGCTACAAATGCACTTTATATTGTAAATGAAAACCTATATTGATTCAAATTGTGGCCTTGCTATTATTTCATTATATATGCAAACATACCATATTATTTAGCTATAATTCAAGCCTGACTCCTCTTTGTAAATACATATATTTATTGAAGAGGATGAATTAAAGGTACAAAAGGTATTTGTTTGCCCTGTCTAAACTGTATAAGGGTCTATTCACTAAACAGTTGTAGCAAGATACACATATTACAGCTCATCTATTTAGACTTTAATTAAGTTTAATTTCAGGTCACCACATCTCTCTGTTTAGTTAATACAGCCTGCGTTTGAATAACAAATTAAAAGATTCTCTAAAAACTAAAAAAGTAGCAAACCTTTGACTAATTAGATTTTTAGAATCACTATATAAAACATTCAGGGCTATTCACTATGGTGAGAATTCAAAGTGAATGTAAAATTTTAAGGCCACCGTAGCCAAACTGAAATTTATAACAGACTTCGAGAATTGTTCTAGTTTGGCAATGTTGACCATAAATTTGAAATTCACTTTGAGTTCACCCTGTTAAAATCCTAAACCATTTTAGTTAACCTTTCACGTCAGGGAGTTATTGGCGTAATCAATATCTATCTTTCATTGACAAGACAGTAGCAAGTACACAGTGGAATTTATTCACTAAATGGTGAAATGTACTGAATAAAAAAAAAAAAGAACTAATTACAAAATTCCGGTTAAAATAGCAAGCCTTTGTTCATAGCAGGGTTGAGAGCTTTTCCGAAGCAACTGCAATGCCTTGGATTTTTCAGGATGGGCTTTGATTCACTACAATACACCGTTTAATGAATAAACCCTAAACTCTGTTTTGAAACCTTACTACTCTGGCTGTTTTTGCTACTCTTTATTTTAGAGGCATATAATCATTGGTATTAGAATGCCACAGATTCATGCACCTCCCAATAGTACAAGATTTGTTGGGAAAGTCTTGGGTTCCTCTCCTACTGTCCCAGATTGTATCTTACTTGTAATGTAACAAAAAGTAGTTCTAAATAATCAGTGTGAGGGCATCATTAGACGTGTTAACTTGGGAACATATTCCTGTTTTCAGGCAAACACATCCATTTTTTTTTTTTTTTTTTGGTTGGACCTATAATTATTTCTTCCTGGTCATAGCACCTTCTGCTCAGGGACACTAATAGAGATTAGTGCACAAATACTTCCTACCCTACCTTCCAAACCTACGGACATGGTCTCTGCAGCTAATGAAAGTCCTACTTCTTTTTTTGCCCAACCCTTACTTTCATCTTCGTAGAGAAGCACTGACAGCAAATCCCCCAATTCATAGATTCTTATAGAGATGGTTTTATTAAAGTCATGGATTCAAATATATATATATAAAAAAAAAATAAACAGCTATAGGGCTGTATTAGTGTAAGAGCTGTTTTTAAGTATTTTAAGTGCGCGTTAAAATTGTGTCTTGATACATAAAAGTAATGTGCACTAAAATGTGGCTCAGCCAACCACTGGATGAGGTTGATTGGAGTTGTATTCCATATAAGCTGTTTAGGCACTATCCTATCACATCAGATTTTAACTCCCATCAGCCTCTGCCAGAGTCTTGATGATCATGATCAGAGTTGTTGTCCAGCTTGGGCAGAGAACAGTTTGCACTTAGTTTGATAGAATATAAAAGTCCTATCAGTGGTTTGTGGTGTGTGTGTGTGTGTGTGTGTGTGTGTGTTTTTTTTTGTTTTTTTTTTTTAATTTTTTTTGTGACCTCTGTACCTTGGAATGGCAGAGGTCAAAAACCTAGAACTGGTTTAAATGTTCTCGCAGGGAGTTAGTTAACTTGCATTAGAGCCAAGTAGCAGGAGCGATGACACTGTGTGTGTGTGTGTGTGTGTGTGTGTGTGACTCATCCAGCCATACGGAGCCTGTACAAGGGATCTGGGGTTAGTACGCTGTGTGCTGACATCCTATCTCCAGGAAGAGACTATTCTCAGGAACGCAGCTCTACAAACAGAAAAAAATAATTTAAATAAAGGACCATAATCACTTCCGTAAGATGGAATGGTTGCAGTTCTAAGCGTGACCCTATAATTGAAATGAAGTGTCAGACGTGTGTCATGGTATTTCCCCATCTCCACTGCTTAGTTATCCAGTAATCACTTATGGGATTTATTCATCAAAGCAGGAATTGTAGAGAATGTGAAAATAAAATGTAATTATTAGGCAAAAATGAGGCGGATAGCAGTCTGTCAATTTTGGATTAAAACTTGCAATTCCTTTCCCAATTCTCCACAGTTCCTCATATGATTTATACGGTATATAACTTGCACTGTATTCCTGTTCTGCTGTGTCAGCTATTAATATTACATCACATTCTTTTGCTACTTGAATGAATTTATGCTTTGAATGAGATAAGTCTCCCCCCAGGCCAGTTTTTTTTACCAGAGTAGATTTATATAAACTCTGTTGTCATGGCGGAGAGCGTTTCATTTTTGCTCTAAATTACTTCAAATCCAAACTAAACCGTGTAGCCTTTATTCTAGTCTTCTACCTGATCTTGATAAATACTTTGATGCATTGTTTTGCATTTGCTAAATAAAGTTCATTTATAATTGTGCTATTCTTGTGCAAACCCTTAATTCTAAACCTTACTTTTCAATGGGCTTGATTTTGCTTTTGCAGGGTAAAGTGACTCAAAAAGAAGCCCATTGCTTCAGCCTCCAGTGCTAGTCTTTTACTGGTGGAGAAACAATTTTCCATTGTCGTCCGTTTTAACACCCATTATGAAATAGATGTACAAAAGTTCACCTCCTTTTTTATAGGTTCTACATTCAGGGACCAATTCATTGTTGCATCTTTCTTTGCTCCCTGAAGAGTCTTTTAGTGTTTGCATGATTTTTAGAGATTCTGGTCCAAAATGACATGCAGTTGCTGTAGATGTGTAGAATATTACATTCTACCACAATGCAGATATAACTATGGGAAATGTTAGGTATACTGAACCTATTGCTATGTATATCGTATCCCCTGTTTGGCACTCTTTTCATGTTTTGTGTCTTCGTCCTAATTTGGTCTCTTTAGCCCCTTGACAGAGACAGAGACACACACACACACACACACACACACACACATGCGCTAAACAGGTCCCGCAGGTTGCTGCACTGTAGTAGCTATCCTCCACTCTCCATAGCAGTTGGGCGCTGGGATATGATATCCTTGCTGCTCCATTCCCCTCCCTCAGTGGCCAGCTGGGTAAATTACTGCCATGGGCATTGTTGCAGAAAGTGGACAGCGAGTTCTCCATGCTCCCGCCAGTCACTCGGACATCTTTGCGCCCCAAGGCGGCCGCTTGTGCTGTCTTATGGTAGCACCGGCCCTGCTCCTGACAATTTACTGAAAAATATATACATACTTTTTTTTTAATGTATATATTTTGCAGTACACTGATTGGCTTATTTTGTCCAAATCACTTTTCCTGAATAATTCATACAAGCCAAATAGGCACATAGATGCAATTTTGGACAAATGATTTGATCCAACCAAACTTATCAGGTGTGCATAAGTATATCTCAAAGTAGCAAGAGATTTGCATTGATGGTGACAGCTGAAATAACCTTTTAATGGCCATTACAGCAGTAACTGCTTACTGATTTGGGAAAATATGTAGGTGACGGTTTTGGTTTTGCTTAAGATTTGAAAACATTTTAAAAAATGTCTGTCATAGAAGAGGGACATTCCTTCAATCGAGACATGCACATATAAGCCAGTTTCTCTAGATTCTCTAGTGCTAGGACAGCCAATCTCTCATTCAAAGAAACACTCAATTGCCGATATTAGAAAAAAATATATAGAAATCCATTTTTAGTAAATACACCCCCCAATGAATACATGTAATTATTGGCGGTGTATCTTAAAATAGTTTTTGCAAGCCCTCCTATTTTTTGTTTTCTAGAATTCGATTTTATCTCATTACTGGGAAATAGCCAATCAGAAGCTTCTGATTGAAGATTCTCTCTCTGAAAGGTTTCTTCCATGCACTCGAGCGCATCTGCTGTTCACGCATGCCCACAATCAACTACTGATCTGAAGTCTAGAAAGTAGAGTGTGCCTGCCACTTCTGCTGGCTCAGGGTTGCTAGCTGGAACAGGCAGAAACCCCCTCCCCCATGGCTGTTGGACTGATTGATTATTTTTAATTATTTATAAAAGTGCCATCTGTCCTTTATTATGGGATGCTGTGCTTCATGGGTGTGGAGTGGTCCTTTTAAATGAGAGGGAAAAAACTAAATACAGCACGTAGCTAACGTTTAGCAAAGCTACCTGAAAGTACAAAGGGGATATAAATAAATAAAATGTATAACAGAGCGCTTCATCATTTCTGCCATGGGTAGTGTGTGTTCATGGTATACAAATAGAACCTTATGAGAAAGTTGCACAAAAATCGTATCTGCTTCATACAGAACCTGTTATTTAAGCATGCACACTGCTACAAAATAAATGGACTAACTCCTGCAGATGTTGGCCATTGGGAAACCAATGTAGCTTCGCTGAATGACTTTGTACTGCAGATGACAAACACATTTTCTAAACATGCAATTTTACTCAAAAAAATAAATAAATAAATAAAAAATAAATAAATAAATATATATATATATATATATATATATATATATATATATATATTTTTATATAGTAAGGAATGCATATTGTTGTTCTCCTCAAATTATTTCTCGTAATGAATAATCTCTCTGATCATTTCTCAGCATGGGACCGGTCATTATGTGATGGAAGTT
Organism: Pelobates fuscus; assembly: GCF_036172605.1. Classification (NCBI taxonomy): domain Eukaryota; kingdom Metazoa; phylum Chordata; class Amphibia; order Anura; family Pelobatidae; genus Pelobates; species Pelobates fuscus. The sequence continues at coordinate 87,612,487 of NC_086325.1, read as the reverse complement.
TATCTGGTACTGATCAAGGTCCAAACTTCAAAAGCAAATTAGAGTGAAATCTGTGAGGGCCACAGATATTAGGACTCCCTTTCACAGATTTATTAGGAGAAAGTGAGGTTTTGCCAAGAAAGGATTGGAATGTCAGGGGCAGTGATATTTCTCCAAATAGTTAAGTCATATCGCTGAAATTAAAATGGCTTCATTCAAAATAATAAAAGCAATAAATCTGACTGCCATTCTGGGGTCAAGAAGGAATTTTTTTCCTAGCTTGTTGCAAAATTGGAAGTGCTTCAAACTGTTTTTTTTTTTTTGCCTTCTTTTGGATCAACAGCAAAAAACATATGTGAGGAAGGCTGAACTTGATGGACGCAAGTCTCTTTTCAGCTATGTAACTATGTAATAAGTCATCCAACTAGTATAGAAAGACTAAGGAAATTGCTGTAGAGAATGTAAAATATGGATGTTTTCAGACTAGAGGAGGAAATTTGAAATAGCCAGGTTTGAAATAGCCAGCTGTTATGTGGCTTTGACAAAAATTATAAAGGGTTTAAAGAAGTGAGCTGCATGTGTTCCCAAGGTTAATTAACCACCACTTAACCTGTTCCCTCCAAACCCTTTGTATAAACAGAGGAAGATGTAAGCTGCCCCAGCACAGTGTATTTTATAACTTTCCTTTCATTGACAGCAAATCCAAGAAAGAAAAGTTAACTTTCTTTATAACGATTCCCCTATGCAACTCTTGTATCTGACTAAAGTTGTTCTTTCTCACATAAGTCTGACTCTCTGTTTCAGGCAAGGAAACATACAGGCTGTAGCGGAGAGCTGATTTCTCGCAGCTATTCTCCACTTTAGATCCAAGGAAGGCTCAGGAACAAGTCATTAGTAAATCCACAGCAGAGTTTCCAGCAGGTAAAACGGTACAGCAGTATCCCCACAGCACTCCCAATAACTGGACGACACACAGTTTCAGGAGTAGAACTGACAATCGTTTATTCCAAGGTTTCTTATAAAGCCTGCTCCCATGCAAGGGAGGGGACTACAGCAATTATGACAGTAACCAATACCATTCTTGCTACCTCCCACACATCTCCTCCCCTCAGAGTGAGTCATAATCCCCTTAAGTTGTACAGTAGTTTACCCCAAACTTGGATGTACCCCTAAACCATCATATATCTTTAATATCAGGGTACCGCTGGGTAGCCCTGATCTGGGTGAATATAATATCCAAAATTCACCCAGATCGGACCAGGGGTTCGGCAGTTACAGGCAAGTGAAGTTTGACCGACCGCACACGAGTTGGTATCCGAAAAGGGTTCCATGAGAATGGGCCCTGCGGTCGGTCTCCGTTCGATAGTTAAAATAGACATTTACAATTGCCATCCACATTTACATTCACCTAGATAGTGATTCCCTCATTCGGTACTTTATTACTACCGAATGGGGATTCGTTATGTCTCTCCGTTCGGCAGTTACGGAGCTCTGGAGGTCTCAGCGGTGTTTGGTTGTCTGAGTGTCCGATTTGAGTTCCAGGCACTCGACGACCAAACACCGCTGGGATTTTCATGCGTAAGATGGCCGCCGCCACGTGTACGCATGCCGAATGGCGGCCACCCAGATACAATGTTAATGAGCCGGTTAACTTGCGGTTTGGAAAGAATGTGAACCTTAATTGCTGGCACACTTCTCTCCGGGGTGGCCCCTCCGTTCGGTAGTTTCCATAAGTATATAGTACGGATGGAAACTACCGAATAACATATAATTCACATAATAAACAGACGAACAGCAATTTCAACATAGGGAAAAATTATACGAACACAGTCACACAGGCATTTTGCAGGACAGGCTTACTGCATTCCGCTACACAGGCTTATTTACTAAAGTGAGAATTCAAAGTGAATTTCACTTTACGGTCAAAATAGTCAAACTGGGAAAAACTCCTATAATTCTCACTAGTAAATAACTCTGTAAATGTGACGCTATACAATGGCCAATAACGCTTACACTTACAAAAAGCAATATAGGGGCTAATGGAGCTGCGGCTCCAGTCACATGCTAAGGGAATAGGCCCATTGATCCTTAAATACAAAATGTTTCACTATTTACCTGCTCTTCTTCTATGATGCATATGGAACAGAGTATGGCAAATTAGGTAGGTTGCAGGGGGAAAAAAACTTGTTTGGTCTAGTTAGCTATAATACAGGAAAGAGAGGAGTGGACAGTCGAGCCCTGTGGAGGTAAGACTTAGAATTTATGACTAGTAAGAGAGTGGAGTTTAGATACGGGGCTTGTAAGATGGGGACAGATCAGATGGGTTAAGTAATGTAAGAGCGCGATTTGTCCTAGTGTTTTCTGTCTTTGAAATTCTGTAGCTAGGTCCATCTTAAATGTCGGCTCCAGGCCCATTAGGCTTTTAATCCTGCACTGCTTACAGTGCGGTACAATGGCATGGAGGGGTTAAGGAAGAAAGGGCTTTGTGGAGATATCAGTGCAGGTTGCAATGGTACTTTCATACAAAGTAGTTCCATTTGCTAATGCTTTGACAACTTGCCACACACCGGGCTTTTCCTCCACTGAGCGCAAGAAGCTTATGTTAGCTCATCAGAGCTAAGTCCTGCCATGCAGTAAGCAGTACTGAGTCTGAGAATGCTGTGAGGCCTTGAGGGAAAGCTGTCTGGCATGGTGTAGTTGCACAACATCCGAATCCTGATGGCGTTTTTGTATGTTGTATGTGTCCGTGCTTCAGGCAGTCTTCACATGCCCTGGGCAATGTGTGCAAATGCATTGTAAAATGTCCAATGGCTACAGGCAATCTGTGAATCTGCAGGTAGTGTGCAAATTCTCAGGGTAGGACGTGGAATCGATGTAATTAGTGTCAGGATCTGTAAACATACCAGTCAGAAAGTGGATCCTCCATGCCATGGTATATCAGTACACCTGCCTCTGGACTGTGAGTTCCCGATGGTGGATGAAGTTGATGCCTAAAAATGGCAGATTAGACCTGTGTAGCTTGCTGTAATGTTTTATTGAAAAGCAGATATGGAGAACACTAGAAATAGGACACTGGTACATGGCGCTAATGGCAAACACACAGACCGGGTGAAAGGAACTCTCCAAACACCTTTCTTGAATGACTGATTTCTTAGACATCTCTAGCACTCCAGTGTTAATGCTCAACGTAAAGTAATGCTCAGCAGACACCTGGTAAGAAGTCAGATGGTTTGACTACTTTAAAAAAAAAAAATGTTTTTTCTCTGAGCCAATCACAATGCTTTCCCATAGGATTAGCTGAGACTGTCAAGAAGGCAGATCAGGGGGCAAAGCCACCAGAGGCGGCTCTCTAATTAGGCAGTTTAGGCAGCTGCCTAAGGCCTCGTGCTGGCTGGGGCCTCGCGGCCACCTAAACCGCCTGTGGGCAGACTGTGTCAGGTCCTCGGTCACTGACAGAGGACCTGACACCAGGAGGGGGCCCGGCGGCTTGCCCGGTATGCCGCCGGGTGCGAGGCCCCTTCTGGCAGCCCGGCCAGCCACCGCAGACACTGGTCTGCAGCTCCACAGTGAGCATAGCTGCAGACCATGTGTCTCGCGAAATCCGGCCAATCAGAGCGTTGCCGCGGATTACCATGGCAACGCTCTGACATCTCGCGAGATTACATGGTCTGCGGAGCTGCAGACCGGGAGCAATGGCCACCGGACCACCAGGGAGTAATGGTAAGTTCTCTCTAACCACCCTCACTACCCCCCACACCACCTTCAGCCTCACTACCCCCCACACCACCCTCAGCCTCACTACCCCCCTCTCCACCCTCAGCCTTACTACCCTGCACACAACCCTCAGCCTCACCACCCCAACCACCCTCAGCCTCACCACCCCAACCACCCTCAGCCTCACCACCCCAACCACCCTCAGCCTCACCACCCCAACCACCCTCAGCCTCACCACCCCAACCACCCTCAGCCTCACCACCCCAACCACCCTCAGCCTCACCACCCCAACCACCCTCAGCCTCACCACCCCAACCACCCTCAGCCTCACCACCCCAACCACCCTCAGCCTCACCACCCCAACCACCCTCAGCCTCACCACCCCAACCACCCTCAGCCTCACCACCCCCCGCCCTCAGCCTCACTACCCCCCGCCCTCAGCCTCACTACCCCCCGCCTTCAGCCTCACTACCCCCCGCCTTCAGCCTCACTACCCCCCGCCTTCAGCCTCACTACCCCCCGCCTTCAGCCTCACTACCCCCGCCTTCAGCCTCACTACCCCCGCCTTCAGCCTCACTACCCCCCGCCTTCAGCCTCACTACCCCCCACCCTCAGCCTCACTACCCCCCACCCTCAGCCTCACTACCCCCCACCCTCAGCCTCACTACCCCCCACCCTCAGCCTCACTACCCCCCACCCTCAGCCTCACTACCCCCCACCCTCAGCCTCACTACCCCCCACCCTCAGCCTCACTACCCCCCACCCTCAGCCTCACTACCCCCCACCCTCAGCCTCACTACCGCCCACCCTCAGCCTCACTACCGCCCACCCTCAGCCTCCCTACCGCCCACCCTCAGCCTCCCTACCGCCCACCCTCAGCCTCCCTACCGCCCACCCTCAGCCTCCCTACCGCCCACCCTCCGCCTCCCTACCCCCCAGCCTCACTACCCCCACCCCGCCCTCAGCCTCACTACCCCCACCCCGCCCTCAGCCTCACTACCCCCACCCCGCCCTCAGCCTCACTACCCCCACCCGCCCTCAGCCTCACTACCCCCACCCGCCCTCAGCCTCACTACCCCCACCCCGCCCTCAGCCTCACTACCCCCACCCCGCCCTCAGCCTCACTACCCCCACCCCGCCCTCAGCCTCACTACCCCCACCCCGCCCTCAGCCTCACTACCCCCACCCCGCCCTCAGCCTCACTACCCCCACCCCGCCCTCAGCCTCACTACCCCCACCCCGCCCTCAGCCTCACTACCCCCACCCCGCCCTCAGCCTCACTACCCCCACCCCGCCCTCAGCCTCACTACCCCCACCCCGCCCTCAGCCTCACTACCCCCACCCCGCCCTCAGCCTCACTACCCCCACCCCGCCCTCAGCCTCACTACCCCCACCCCGCCCTCAGCCTCACTACCCCCACCCCGCCCTCAGCCTCAGCCTCACTACCCCCCACACCACCCAAACTTATTATTATTATTATTATTATTATTATTATTATTATTATTATTATTATTATTATTATTATTGCCATTTATATAGCGCCAACAAATTCCATAGCGCTTTACAATATTATGAGAGGGGATTTAACTACAAATAGGACAATTACAAATAAACTTACAGGAACAATAGGTTGAAGAGGACTCTGCTCAATCGAGCTTACATTCTATAGGAGGTGGGGTGTAAAACACATTAGGACAGGACATAAAACATGGCTCTGGCCAATCAGGAATCTCTAGTAGCCATTTCAGTGGTCAGTGGAGGTAACCCTAGGCTGTAATGTAAACATTAAATTTTCTCTCAGTGTTTACTGCAAAAAGCTTGAAGGGAATGATTATATTCACCAGGACAAATACAATAAGCTGTAGTAGTTCTCGTGACTGTAGTGTTGCTTTAATAATGTTATGGCAGTTCATTGAAAGCTTATCTGAAAGCTTACATAGACTGGTTCATGTACTTTTTTTTTTTTTTTATTCTTTTTTTTTTTTTTTTTAGGAAACAAAAATTCTGTACAATAGTTCATAGGCTGGTGAGATGTGATGCAGAGCTGATAAATACCAACTAAAAGAGCAACTACTTATAGAGATGTCCTGCAGAGTCATCCTATTTACACGAGTTCATGAGGAGATGAGATTTGTTGTAGCAGATAGGAATCTAATTTCTGAGGGTCAGTAACACATGGTGCATGGGTTGTCTCTTAAAGGCATGAATTATGAGCCGACAACACATATAGTAATGCAGTCAGTACATGACAGTCTGTGAAGGTGGAGCGCAGTATATAAATGCTGTAGACAGTGTGAGAATGCTGTGAATCGTGTGTGCACATTGTGGTTTGCCTACAAATGCTATAATGATATTGTGATTGCAGTAAACAGTGTCTGAGTGTTTTGTTTAGTGTGTGAATGTGATCATAAATTACATAGTTACATAGCTGAAAAGAGACTTGCGTCCATCAAGTTCAGCCTTCCTCACATATGTTTTTGCTGTTGATCTAAAAGAAGGCAAAAGACCCAGTCTGAAGCCCTTCCAAGACTGATATGCAAACCAGTATACTTTGCTTAGAATGTCAAAGACTAGTTGGACACTAACTGTACATCCTAGATGTAGGTGGAAGACAACTCGTACTCTTGAAAGGGGAAGAAGAATTGCCACCACCATGTCATATAACTCAATATATTGTAATATTGCATTAATATGGATTTGCACAGCAACATGTTACATGGTTTTAGACCCCTTTTATTCCATTTGGTATACACACAAAAAAATCAAATTTATGCTGTATTTCTAGTGTTTTGACCAATGATGGCCAGATGCCCATTTTTCTATTTAGTTTGCATCTACCCTGCAATGGCCTTTGTTAGGGGACAAAAACATTACCATTTAAGGATTTTACATATTTTTGGCTGGCCAGGACACCAAAAGACACTAATTTGTCTTTTGGTAATGGCACTACATCAGATGAAAAAAATAGAATACATTTCTATTATTCAGTGCTTTTAAATAAGTAGCTGTGGTTTTTAATGACTCGCAGTAAACCTATCTCTAGGGATGGTGACGGGGATGGCAAAGAAAAGGAAATGCATCAGTTGATAGAGTGGGGGAAGATAGAAAGTGCTAATGCAGGAAAAGAAATGATGATCTCCATGGCAACCACGCATTCTATCTTCGAGCATAGAACGTGACCTGGTGGTTGCACCTTGCTATATTGCTCCTAGTTGCTAGTTCGACACATTGTTAGAAGAATAGATGTGGATGTTGAACACTTGTAGCACAAACTAAATAGCCAGATGTGCAAAATGTATCCTTCTTACTGCTCCTGACTGCAGATTCTTCAAGCCATTCTTGAGATCCTTGGGCATTTTGAGGGCGGTTGTAATGATAACATAGTGGACAGGCTCCCTGAGAGTTTAATAGTGCGACATTTGAAGAAATGATAAAGAGCTGTGTGGAATTTAACTTAAATATTAACATTTTTTCACACCACTTGGTCATCATTATTCCATAATTCTGTAAGTGCCAGAGGGTTGAATTGAAATGCAGTAAAGGTTTAATTCCAAGGGAGGTTTCTCTAGGGATAAAATGAAGACCTGACTGCAGGAATAGCTGATTGATGGCAAGAGGCCTTTGATGGCCCAAGGAACCTACACTTGTTGTTTTTAAAGTAACAATCCAGGCTGACCTATTTTATATAAGTGGCAATTTCAATCAGCATTCTAATAAAGCTCCCAAGTTGCTTCCTTCTGACCACCAATCAGTAGCTGGGAGGGTGCTCTCTTGATTACTTTGTGCCCCGCCAATTTAACAATTTTCATCAGAACAGTAACCATTTCAGAGTTTTGTTCCATAGTCCTGACTTTCATCCGTGGTGTCCCACTTTTGGAATTATCTCCAGGAAGTGTAACACAGGTACATGAGATGCGTTCTCTTCGTGGCATTCATTCACGCTAGGCTGACCTGCCCATTTATTGGTGGCCTGCCCACTTTTCCCCCTGTGGGTGGACATCCATTGTGGACACTTGGCATCCCTGCCATAAGTTGGAGGCTGCTCAGTATAGTCTGTATGCATATTCACCACAAGAATGAGTCTAGCTCACTCTTTGAAGATCCAGGGACCTCTGCCGCTAGGCTTCCGAAGCTATAGCTTACTTAGCTAAAAGTCTTCCTTTCACACTGGCATAGTCCTTGCTCAATTATTCTGAGACAACCCAGTATCTTTCAGCAGCATGGCCAGTGAGTTTACCAGCCAAGGAGGGAGACCCAGTCATCTGGGTGAATTCCATGTAGGGTAGACTGCATGTACCCATCAAGTCTTCCTCATCCTCTAGTACTCAAAATGCATTGAATGGTAGTTTCTTCCCTTCCCAGTAGAACATTTTGAGGTTCCAGCGCCAACCCCCTTCCCCCCCCCCCCCTTGTCTATTTTGGATCTCTGCTAGTTAAAAGGCTTATTACTTATCGCGGTACTGGGTGTTGACTAGCATTTTTACCACTTTAAGGCTGGCATTGGACTCTTATAAGAACAGACATTCCTTGACCTCTGCATAAAAGTTGCCCTTCCCATCAGATCAGCTGCCACTAAGCCTTTACTTTTGTTAATGCCAACCTACCCTCTTTATCCCAGCAGATCTTTCTCAGTTGCGCTCTTGAGGTATGCTCCATTCACTATGTCCTTACAGATCAAATGCAGTCTTCTAATGGAAGCTAGATCCAGGCAGTGGCTTGGACACTCATAGAAAAGAAGGCACATACAGGAAGGTATACAGTCTGGAACAGAGAAAAGGTATGACTTGTGAGTGTAGAAAAAAGTTAACGTGCCAAAGTGTTAGAGAGACTGAAGCAGCAAGAGCATTTGCATAGTGCGCAAAGTCAGCTTTACCTTAACTAATTTCATTGTCCGCCAATCAACACAAGTTTTGTTCCCCTAGATCTCTCTTAAGTTTCCATACTTAAGCAAGAGCATGTGCAGAGTACTAAAATCAATGGACCTATTTCATGAGCATGGGCCTGGAGCTGCAGCTCCATCAGCCCCTATGGTAATCTGGCCCTGCATTATGGGTTTGTATTCCTAACGCTATAGTGATTCTTAATGGAACACTTTGGCACCATACTGTGTCATCTCAAGGGGATATGGTGACTGGACTCCTCCATAGACCTTACTATAAATGTAAACTTTTTGACATGCATTTTTCTGAAAAAAAAATTTGTTAAAATTGTTAAAATACACCTACCATTAAAATGATAGACTGATCATTTCTTTGTCGGTGGACAAACGTTCAAAATCAGCAGGGGATCAAATCCTTTTTTTTTCCTCACTGTAAATGGAACAATGAGTTTAGAACAAGACTCTGAGATATAACCAAACCTGTTCTATAACACACTAAAAGATCTAAACTCTGTGTTTTGTATTTTGTCTGCATCGTGTTTTTCCTAGGGACCCCAATCTGTGGAAATTTCCAGCTGTGTATTGCACACTGTCAGGAAAAAGGACTGATTAGACTGCTGATCATCAGTTGTTTTTTGTTTGTATTATTATCTGGCATTCATTTAAGTGAACTCTGGAAAAGTTTGGTCCTGAGCTAACCATTGCATTATAACTGAATAACAGAATAAAAAGAGCAGAGGGACTGCTTATATTAAAATGTGTTCTGTATTACACTGTAGTCCACCCGGATTAGTGTAACCTGTAAAAATTGTTACTCAGTTGAACAAAGATGAGCCCCTAGATGTAGTTGAAACAAAAAGAAACACAGGAATTCTGTATATTAATTATTGTGTTACTTGCAACAAACGTTACATGAATCATTAGTGTGATTTGCTCATGGGAGCAATCACACCCAGTGGCCCTTGCTCTGCAAGGAATTGTACTTGACTGATAAATAAAAAACCTTAAAGAAACGCAATTACATTAGGAATACAAACCTGTATTTCTAATGCTATATTGTTCCTGTTCCTAACTTAATAGGCCCACCCCTCCATTCGACGATTAAAGGGTTAAAAACCCATGCAACTACTTCTTTCCAGCACAGAGGCTCCCTCAATGCTTGAAGGTCTCTCTCCTACAATGTCATAGCGATGGTGGAACCTAGGGCACATACGCGGTCACTGTCAAGTGCTAATACAGTCTTTCTATTATTAGAAAACCGTTTTAACAGTTTTAAAGGCAATCTAATTAAGCAACCATTATCAAGCTTGGATCAACAGCAAAAAAACGATCTGGTAGAGGCTGAAATTGATGGAAGCATGTCTCTTTATAACCTATGTATCGTCCCCCTCTGTGTTACTATCATAGGCCCAAGCCTACAAAGCCTATTGGTGACATAGTGCTTTTAAGACTTTTATTCCATATTGGGACAGTCCAGCTGTATTCTGGGAGACTGGGCAATGTGAATTTGATATGCAGCACTAAAGAACATACTACACTGTGTTTAGTTTTTGCGGGGTGGGTGGGTGGTGTCAAAACACTTAAAATAATATGCTTACGGAGTGCTCAAAAAAATTTTTTTTTTTCTTCAAAGAAAATCTCCATATTCAATTTAGCCTGAAATTAAATCCACCTATCAGAAATAGCACCCATTTGTCAAGCATTTCTTTACTCTGTATGTGCATACAAAATAAACATTTTAAAACCCCTGAGCACCAATTCAGTCTATTTGAAATGCTAACTATCAAAGCAACTGCCACTAGGGAAAATGAGGAATAACTTAACGGCCAATTAGGAAATGCACATAATTTAACTGCTGGCATTAATATATGACAAAATCTGTCGATCTGGTGCTATGTATATTATTGGTGGAGTTAGGTGACCGTGGAATAACTTGTTGGCCTTGCTGTTCTGTCTCTGCGCTGCCCAAGTGTCGTAGATGTTAATATTACCATCTGTCTTTCCCTGGAAGAAAGCCCTGCCTTCAAGAGAAGTGGATTTTTCTTATGTAAAGGCAGGTGTCAATATTCAACAGACCAAGGGGCTAAAGAGCATCTTCCAGGAGGGTAACATATTTTTTTGGATAGTGAGTACTAAATCTTCTTAAACCTCCTCCTGCCAACGCTATCTGCCACATTTATAGCTTTGTAAATTTGTTCTTGAAATAAAATAAATACTTTTTATAGGAAAAGCATCTTACATCCATTGTAGGTTGTCTCATCATTGCATCTCACTAATTCTTTTATTCAGAATACTACAATTTGCTATTCTCAAAGATATAATTCCAAGCACAAAATCTCAAACCAGGAATTCAAGTAGGAAGTAGTGAAAGTAGGAGTAAAGAACAGCTGTATATTTCACATAAAGCCTATGCTGCACTTCCTCCATTCTACGGAGTCTATGACGTGGCTCATCATTTCTTTCAATAATGAAGGAGCGTTCTAATCACTATGGCTATGATACTGTAGATCTTCAATGTTCATGTCAAACTGTTGTGGTGTGGCTTGACTGAAACCTTGCATCTATAGCTGGCCATCTTTGCTCTTTCACTGTGATACAGACCCTGGGAATCACTGTTGAGGGCTCTGGTGGTAGGTTAACCCGGCACTCTCTCAGACTATCAGGATATTGCTTTGCTGCAAAGGGATTTGGATAGATTGGGGGACTGGGCACTAAAATGGCAGATGAAATTTAACATAGAGAAATGCAAAGTTATGCACTTCGGGGTCAAGAATGCACAAGCCACTTACACCATAAATGGTAGTGAATTAGGGATTACCACACACGAGAAGGATTTGGGAATTGTTATAGACAACAAATTAGGCAGCAATATGCAATGTCAATCTGCAGTTGCTAAGGGCAGTAATGTTTTGTCATGTATAAATAGGGGCATAAATTCTCGAGATGAAAATATAATTTTGCCTCTTTATAAATCGCTGGTAAGACCACACCTTGAATATGCTGTGCAATTTTAGGCACCTGTACTAAAGAAGGATATTATGGCACTAGAAAAAGTGCAGAGACAAGCTACAAAATTGATCAAAGGAATGGAGCATTTTAGTTACGAAGAAAGGTTCATTTCAAATCTCTTTAGTTTGGAAAAACAGCGCCTCAGAAGGGATATGATAACATTATAAAAAAAATATTCTGGGCTATTACAAAACATTATCTGCAAATCTATTCATAAACAGGGCTATACATAGGACACGAGGTCATGTATTTAGGCTGGAAGAAAGGAGATTTAATCTAAGGCAAAGAAAAATTACTTTTACTGTAAAAGAACCAAGGATATGGAATTCACTGCCTGAAGAGGTGGTTTTATCAGAGTCCATACAGATGTGTAAACTGCAATTGGATAAATACTTGCAAAAACATAACATACAAGGATATCATTTCTAATTAGTGGGGTAATAGCTGCTTAATCCAAGGAGACATCTGACTGCTATTTTGAGGTCAAGAAGGATTTTTCTCCTAATTTGTTGCAAAATTGGAAGTGCTTTAGACTAGGCTTTTTGCCTTCTTTTGGATCAACTGCAAAAACATATGTGAGGAAGGCTGAACTTGATGGACGCAAGTCTCTTTTCAGCTATGTAACTATCCATGACATCTGTATTGAATGGACTAATTTCCAAGGTATCAGTGCAGTTGAGTGGACTATGGTTGCCGGGTCAAGCCCTAATTTTTGTCAAATCTTGTAGTCTACAGCCTGGAGGCTTATAACACCATAACCTCTACAACAGATACCATAGATAACCTATGTAAATAGATACAAGACAGACTTTTAGAGAAAATTAATTAAGATTAAAAGATAACGTGGGGAAAAAAAGACTTGGGGGGGGGGGGGGGGAATAAAAAAAGAATAAAGGAGGCATGAAGAAAACCAAATGAAAAAGAGAATATTAATATAGAATATGACAGGCCCTAATATGTAGAAAATAAAACAATTCTCTGTTAATTCTGAGAGGGACAGACACAGGAAGAGAGTGATAAGAGGGAAAAACATATTCTACTCAAACTGGCACAGCTTCTTGGAGAGTAATTTCAAAATAAGATATTCAACAATGATTCAAAAACAGACCCTGAGATAAATTGGGGAAAAAAATAATTATGTGCTAGATTCTAAACAACCGTGAACGCATATAATCAGTGCATGCCTCCAAAGTCCCAATTTTTGGATCATATACCTCTGTCCTTTGTTTTCTGTCCTAATGTCCTTTCCTAGAAGCCTCTTATTGATGGTGTGTCAGAATGTATACATGAGCACCATAACAAATATTACTTACAGTAATGTGTTTTTAAAATTAATGTGTTTAGAAATCAGTCTGTGTAGATAAGATAATTGTCCGTATTCTAAATTGCACTCTATTTGCATAAATTGTTATTAGTAGGTCACTTTAAATTTCTCAGAGCAGCTCTGCTCATACACCTACGGAATAGTGGTCAATGGGATGCTGAACTGTCTATCTCAGAATTAATAGTGAATAGACAAATGGGGCTCTCCTGCTAGACTAGGGTCACTAGCTTGCATTTGGAGTCATCCTATTAAAGATTTTGACATTCTGCTTCAGATTGTGAGCTAAATAGATCTTAAGATTAATCCCCCTACCCTGGCCTGGGACACATGTAATTATCATCAAAAACAGCTGCAGCGATTCATTATTGATTGGTTTGCTATCCAAATGATCTTCAAAAGCTTTCTTTAACAAACTATGGAAAATACTACTAACATAACAGCAAACCTCTACAGAATCATTCAACCTCTGAAAGTGATAACCTATTCCACACAACTACCTAAAGGGGAAAACAAAAAATCTTCCAATAATCACATTAAATTGGAACATTGCCCTTAGCTGCTCCGTGCTTGCTCTTTCTGTGAAATCATCCAACTAACCCACTTTGCCCCTGTACTTATCTGACAAACTAGTTGGCCCAGTCCGTGCCATGAATTAGAATGTCTATATGAAATAAATCTAGAGTCTTCACGTCTCCAGGACTGGTAGAGTTCCTACCTCTTTTCCATCCCATGTTTGGAGAGGACTTGGCCAATAGTGATGTACCGAACTGTCCGCCGGCGAATAGTTCCCGGCAAAATTAGCGTGTTCGCGTTCGCCGCGGTGGGCGGACACATGCGCAGTTCGATCCGCCCCCTATTCGTCATCATTGGGCAAACTTTGACCCTGTGCCTCTCGGTCAGCAGACACATTCCAGCCAATCAGCAGCACTCCCTTCCACACCCTCCAACCTCCCTCCCAGCATCCATTTTCGATTCATTCTGAAGCTGCATGCTTAGTGAGAGGAGGGAAAGTTTAGCTGCTGCTGATTAGATAGGGAAATTGATAGCTAGGCTAGGGTATTCAGTGTCCACTACAATCCTGAAGGACTCATCTGATCTCTGCTGTAACGACAGCACCCCAAAAAGCCCTTTTTAGGGCTAGAACATCAGGCTGCTTTTTTTTTTTTCCTGTGTAATGTAATTGCAGGTGCCTGCCTGCCAGCTTCTGTGTGAGGTTCACATTGGATACTGTGCCTATTTGCCCAGTGCCACCACTCATATCTGTTTTAACAATTGGTTAAGCTTTACATTTAAAATAAATATTTTTTTTTTCACTGTAATAGAAGAGCAGTTGCCTGCCTGCCAGCTTCTGTGTGAGGTTCACATTGGATACTATGCCCACTAGCCCAGTGCCACCACTCATATCTGTTTTAACAATAGCTTAAGCTTTAGATTTTAAAGAAATCATTTTTTTTTCACTGTAATAGAAGAGCAGTTAGTTGTCTGCAAGCATCTGGGTGTCAGGCCTACTTCAGCGTGTGCTCTGCAGACCTGTGCCAGCGTGCTTTGACAGTTGCCAATCATATCTGGTGTCTCTTTAGCGTGCTTTTACAAAGAAAAACGGTTTCCAGTGTAAGCTAATAGCAGCCAGTCAGTGTCCTTCAAGCGGCTCTGTCAGGCCTTCCTTCAGCGTGTGCCCTGCACAACCCTGCCAGCGTGCTTTGACAGTTGCCACTCATATCTTGTGTCTCTATAGCGTGCTTTTACAACCAAAATTTTGTTTCCACTGTAATAGAAGAGCAGTTGCCTGCCTGCCAGCTTCTGTGTGAGGTTCACATTGGATACTGTGCCTACTTGCCCAGTGCCACCACTCATATCTGTTTTAACAATTGGTTAAGCTTTACATTTAAAATAAATATTTTTTTTTTCACTGCAATAGAAGAGCAGTTGTCTGCAAGCGTCTGTGTTTCAGGCCTACTTCAGCGTGTGCTCTGTAGACCTGTTCCAGCGTGCTTTGACAGTTGCCAAACATATTTGGTGTCTCTATAGCGTGCTTTTAAAACCAAAATTTTTTTTCACTGTAATAGATTGAATAGCAGTTACTGGTCTTCAAGCGGGTGTCTCAGGCCTACAGTGTGTGCTCTGCAGAACTGTTCCAGTGCACATTGCCAATCATATCTGGTCTCACAGTAGCTTGCACGCATAGTACCACTAATCCAAAAAAAAATGACAGGCAGAGGCAGGCCACCCCGCACGGGCCGTAGTGGTGCTGTGATTCCCTTTTGCCCTAGAATAATGCCCAGTTTTCAGAAGCCACGTACCCTGAACTTGAAAAGTTCTGAGGACTTAGTTGACTGGCTAACACAGGACACCCAATCTTGTACAGCCTCCGCTCGGAACCTTGACGCACCATCCTCCTCCAGCTTAGCTTCAGGCACCTCTCAAGATAGCACTCACCCGCCTGCCGCCACCACCAAAACTAGCACCACAGCCACTTTACTTGGTATGTCAGAGGAGTTATTCACACACCCGTTTGAAGAAATGAGTGATGCGCAACCATTATTGCTAGAGGATGTAGATAACAGGGATATGTCTCAGGCAGGCAGCATTAAACACATGGAGGTACGGTGTGATGATGATGATGTTGTACCCGCTGCTGCTTCCTTTTCTGAGTTGTCAGATACAAGCGAAGCGGTTGATGATGACGATGCGTCCATGGATGTCAAGTGGGTGCCCGCTCGGCAAGAAGAAGAACAGGGCAAAAGTTCAGATGGGGAGACAGAGAGGAGGAGGAGGAGACGAGTTGGAAGCGGGGGGGGTCGTCGCAAGGAGCTAGTGGCACAGTCAGACAGCATGCATCGACACCCGGGGTCAGCCCGACAGCACGCCAATCAACGCATGCTGTGTCCACCACCAGAATGCCGTCATTGCAGAGCTCAGCAGTGTGGCATTTTTTTTGTGTGTCTGCCTCGGACAACAGCGATGCCATTTGCAACCTGTGCCAAAGGAAACTGAGTCGTGGGAGGTCCAACACCCACCTAAGTACAACTGCTTTGCGTAGGCACATGATCTCACATCACAAACGCCTATGGGATCAACACATGAGTACAAGCAGCACGCCTACTCTAAGCCGCCATCCTCCTCCTGGTCCAGCATCTTCAGCCACGGCAACCACTGCTGTCCTTCTTGTCCCCTCTCAACCATCCGCCACTCCGTCTCCCGCCTTGAGCAGTTCCCGCTCATCTGCCCACAGTCATGTGTCTGTCAAGGACATGTTTGAGCGTAAGAAGCCAATGTCACCAAGTCACCCCCTTGCCCAGCGTCTGACAGCTGGCTTGTCCGAACTATTAGCCCGCCAGCTTTTACCATACAATCTGGTTGAGTCTGAGGCGTTCAAAAAATTTGTAGCTATTGGGACACCGCAGTGGAAGGTACCCGGCCGGAATTTCTTTTCACAAAAGGCAATCCCCAACTTGTACTCGATTGTGCAAAAGGAAGTCATGGCATGTCTGGCACACAGTGTTGGGGCAAGGGTCCATCTGACCACTGATACCTGGTCTGCAAAGCATGGTCAGGGCAGGTATATCACCTATACTGCGCATTGGGTAAACCTGCTGACGGCTGACAAGCAAGGAATGCGTGGCATTGCAGAGGAGTTGGTGACACCGCCACGAATTGCAGGCAGTCCTGCTGCCACCTCCTCTACTCCTCCTACTCCATCCTCTTCCATAACCTCCTCGGCTGAGTCCTCTTGTGCCGCTGCTTCTTGCTCCACATCAACGGCACCCCCCCAGCTCCCCAGGTACTATTCCACATCCCGGATACGGCAGTGTCACGCCATCTTGGGTTTGACTTGCTTGAAAGCAGAGAGTCACACCGGACAATCACTCCTGTCCGCCCTGAACGCACAGGTGGAAAAGTGGCTGACTCCGCAGCAACTGGATATCGGCAAAGTGGTGTGTGACAACGGAAAAAAATTTGATAGCGGCATTGAAGTTGGGCAAGTTGACACATGTGCCGTGCATGGCACATGTGTGTAATCTGATCGTACAACGCTTTGTGCATAAGTACACAGGCTTACAGGACGTCCTGAAGCAGGCCAGGAAGGTGTGTGGCCATTTCAGGCGTTCCTACACGGCCATGGCTCACTTTGCCGATATCCAGCGGCGAAACAACATGCCAGTGAGGCGCTTGATTTGCGACAGCCCTACACGTTGGAATTCAACACTCCTAATGTTCGACCGCCTGCTCCAACAAGAAAAAGCTGTTAATGAATATTTGTATGACCGGGGTGCTAGGACAGCCTCTGGGGAGCTGGGAATTTTTTTGCCACGTTACTGGACGCTCATGCGCAATGCCTGTAGGCTCATGCGTCCTTTTGAGGAGGTGACAAACCTAGTCAGTCGCAACGAAGACACCATCAGCGACATCATACCATTTGTTTTCTTCATGGAGCGTGCCCTGCGAGTGCTGGATCAGGCTGTAGATGAGCGTGAAGAGGAAGAGGAAGAGGAAGAGTTGTGGTCACCATCACCACCAGAAACAGCCTTATCAGCATCGCTTGCTGGACCTGCGGCAACGCTGGAAGAGGATTGTGAGGAAGAGGAGTCAGAGGAGGATTGTAGCTTTGAGGAGGAGGAGGAGGAGCAAGACAAAACACAACAGGCATCCCAGGGTGCTCGTTGTCACCTATCTGGGGGGAAGAACATACCTTCAATGACATCAGTGAGGAGGAGGAACGGGAAATGAGTAGCTCGGCATCCAACCTTGTGCAAATGGGGTCTTTCATGCTGTCCTGCCTGTTGAGGGACCCTCGTATAAAAAGGCTGAAGGAGAACGACCTGTACCCTTTTGGTGGTCCACGCTACTAGACCCCCGGTATAAGCAGAAAGTGGCGGAAATGTTACCGAATTACAACAAGTCGGAAAGGATGCAGCATTTGCAAAATAAATTAAAAAGTATGCTTTACACAGCGTATAAGGGTGATGTCACAGCACAACGGGAATCTAACAGGGGGAGAGGTGGAAGTCATCCTCCTCCTCCCACGACCACGCCGGCAAGGACAGGACACTTTAAAGACGTGTTGTTGATGGAGGACATGCGGACCTTTTTAAGTCCTATGCATCGCCACAGCCCTTCGGGATCCACCCTCAGAGAGCGACTCGACCGACAGGTAGCAGACTACCTCGCCTTAACTGCAGATATCGACACTCTGAGGAGCGATGAACCCCTTGACTACTGGGTGTGCAGGCTTGACCTGTGGCCTGAGCTATCCCAATTTGCGATAGAACTTCTGGCCTGCCCCGCTTCAAGTGTCCTGTCAGAAAGGACCTTCAGTGCAGCAGGAGGTATTGTCACTGAGAAGAGAAGTCGCCTAGGTCAAAAAAGTCTAGATTACCTCACCTTTATTAAGATGAATGAGGGATGGATCCCGAAGGGACTGACACTGGGCGATACATTCGATTAAAAAAGGCCTGATGAGATGAGCTGCCTTGGGCTAAAAATGGTCCACACGCTGCTGTATTTTAGCTCTGAATGACGTTTGACTTGCGTGACTTATCCGCCACCAACTAGGGTTCAAGCCGCCATGTTTTAGGGCACTTTCTGCCTGTGAAACAAACATCAATTTTTCTGGCCGCTGCTACAGCAGCGGCTACAACAATACCAAATTTTTCAGGCATGTGTACATGCCTAATTTTTAGGCCCACTGGTGCAGCACTGTGGCTTCAAAAACCAAACCAAAAATTAAAATCCTCCAAGATGGCACCAATATACCAGTGGTCTAAGCATCTTCCCACCTTGGCCTAAAAAGGGGAGGTGATTCAACAATTAAAAATCTCTGCCATTTACACGTCCACTGATAGGAGACGCGGAAGGTATTAAACTGATATGAACAATACTCCACTCCTATCAGTAGGTCCGTCCCATTGTGATTTATGCCCCCCACCCACCGCGCAGGGATGGGGGCCGGGGGAGAGGAAAGTAGGCCCCCCCATTGTGATTTATGGCCCCCACCCACCGCGCAGGGGTTGGGGAGGACAGTAGCTCCCCCAGTGTGTATCAGGGGCTTTGAGGACAGGTGTCAATCCATACCTGCCAAGTGACCCTATGTAGGGGGAACAGTCCCTATTCTGCTCTGTGTCAGTGTGTATCAGGGGTTTTGAGGACAGGTGTCAATCCATATCTGCCAAGTGACCCTATGTAGGGGGAACAGTCTCTATTCTGCTCTGTGTCAGTGTGGATCAGGGATCATTAGGATAGGTGTCAATCCATATCTGCCAAGTGACCCTATGTAGGGGGAACAGTCCCTATTCTGCTCTGTGTCAGTGTGTATCAGGGGTTTTGAGGACAGGTGTCAATCCATATCTGCCAAGTGACCCTATGTAGGGGGAACAGTCTCTATTCTGCTCTGTGTCAGTGTGTATCAGGGGTTTTGAGGACAGGTGTCAATCCATATCTGCCAAGTGACCCTATGTAGGGGGAACAGTCTCTATTCTGCTCTGTGTCAGTGTGTATCAGGGGTTTTGAGGACAGGTGTCAATCCATATCTGCCAAGTGACCCTATGTAGGGGGAACAGTCCCTATTCTGCTCTGTGTCAGTGTGTATCAGGGGTTTTGAGGACAGGTGTCAATCCATATCTGCCAAGTGACCCTATGTAGGGGGAACAGTCTCTATTCTGCTCTGTGTCAGTGTGTATCAGGGGTTTTGAGGACAGGTGTCAATCCATATCTGCCAAGTGACCCTATGTAGGGGGAACAGTCTCTATTCTGCTCTGTGTCAGTGTGTATCAGGGGTTTTGAGGACAGGTGTCAATCCATATCTGCCAAGTGACCCTATGTAGGGGGAACAGTCCCTATTCTGCTCTGTGTCAGTGTGTATCAGGGGTTTTGAGGACAGGTGTCAATCCATATCTGCCAAGTGACCCTATGTAGGGGGAACAGTCTCTATTCTGCTCTGTGTCAGTGTGTATCAGGGCTGGGCTTTGAGGACAGGTGTCAATGTTGAATGGTGATTTCTGCCCTTTATGGATTAAAAGCAGACTCTGCATCAACTGTGCAATTTTCCATGGGAGTTTTGCCATGGATCCCCCTCTGGCATGCCACAGTCCAGGTGTTAGTCCCCTTGAAACTACTTTTCCATCACTATTGTGGCCAGAAAGAGTCCCTGTTGGTTTTAAAATTCGCCTGCCCATTGAATTCAATGGCGGTTCGCGCGGTTCGCCGGTTTGCGAACATTTGCGGAAGTTCGCGTTCGCCGTTCGCGAACCGAAAATTTCTAGTTCGCGACAACACTGTTGGCCAATAAAGAACTTGTACACCTTTATAAAAAGGCATCAATTGAATTGAAGGGCAAACGCCTAATAAATGTCATACATATATCTTTAGTCTTCCACAAAAGTATCATCATATTTTCTTGTACCAATACACTAGAGGGTTGTGGTATATATATTTTATTTATTTTTTTTATTCGAATGTGTTTGTTTTGATTATGAACTTTGTGTTTGATATCAAGATGTGCTTTTCACCAATATTAATGTGATGGTTAGAGTGAGATTTAATTTACAATTTAATGTATCTTGATTTTAATTGCGTTACAATTTCTACTAACAACAAATAGATCAGTTGAAAGATTGTTTTTTTTCTAGCAAGAAAAGCATTTTAGGGTTGCTTTATGAATAAAAAAAAAAAGTGTAATTACAATTCTTGGTTTTTAAACCAAAGCAATTATATATGCAAATAAACACATGTTTACTTTTGAATGCAACTTTAATTTTATATTGTCAAATTATTGATCTTCGAAAAGAAATATAAATTATAGAGGAAAGAACTGTCTGGTGAGGTTTAAAAATACATTTAGCATAGATTTTATAATAGGATACAGACTGCTGGAATGAAGGCATTTTTAAATAAGCATGTGCTCTTTCTCAGCTAGGCAAACCCGTTCCAATTAATTTGCAAATCCCATTGAGGCTCAGAAGCTGAAACAAATTAAAATGGATGAGTAGGAGATGTGTTTAGAGGGACTGGCAAGCAATGCTAATCTTATAAGCAGTCTAAAGTCTTTCCATGCTTCCAAGAATATACAACATTGGGGATTCGTCTAACCGCTCTACCGCAGGTAGCGGCGAGGGTTAATCTTGCAGATTCTGACAGCATATTTATTATATTTAGTGTAATATTTATTAATAGGTATGTAAAGATGCAAAGTGTTTTTACATTTAAAGGGTTTTCATCTCCGAATACAACGATTTGCATTGAGAGAATTGCAGATCTTTCAACCTTGGCTTGCAGCTGCAGGCTTTTTCACGAAACCAGTCTATTGTGGACCACCGCTTTGAGACTGCATTGTTTCTATGGCAACCACTTGATGCCTACCTTACTCTGTTTCAACACAATGCCTGCTTTTTACAGCACAGTTTTCCTACTATAGGAATTAATTTAGAAGCTAATGTCACCCTGGGTAGGCGGATCTGTCAAGCCAGACTTTTAAATTATCCAGATAGCATTTTTCTGAAGGTTGAATACTGTACATGTTGAAAAACAAACAGTAAATTGCCTGTTTGCCTCACTTTCTTACAAATAGGGTTACCACTTTACCTGAAGGGGGATTGAAATGTGATTTTTAGGGTCAACTAGAATTGCTCAGAAATGGAATATAGCACACCGTGATCCATGTCTGTAAGAAATGTACAGTAGTATTGTTGTGACCATTCATGATAAAACATAAAAAAAAAAAAACTATTATGGTTATTTGCACAGCTCCCAATAGATGCTGGAATTCTGTAAACAAACAAACATACTTCCCACTTAGTGGCACTTCCAATAATCAGTCTTTGGTAAATTAATTGAATTTAAAAACAAATAATGTTTTGCTTAAAAAAAAAAATGCAATGGTGTAAATACCATGCACCATCTATTTACTAAATTGCCTCCAAGCAATCCACAATATTTTCAATCAAAAATGAAGTAAGCAATGCTCTCGCATACTTTCCTATTAACCAGGCGAAACCGAAGCCCAAAATGGTAATTTCTACACCCTAACAACATTGACAATGTGAGGGTAAAAAGTATAGCATGTGGGCAGCCCTCCAGCTCACACCGCCATACTGTGGAAGGTGGGATTCTCCCTGTCCTTTAGTTACCCAATTTTCCACAGGAGAGGTTTTAATAATACCCCTGAGTTATATGGACTGAGTATTAGTCTAATTCCGTTATTAATTCAGGGGTCCAGAAGACAGCTATGTATTAGTGGAGGGCCTGCTCCATTTTGCTCCCCTTCCAATCACTCATAATTCAATCAGTGATGAGTTAAGGTATAGTAGAAACCTAGAAAAATGGAATGTGAAGGCAGATAGGAACCATTGCCCAATTGTCTAAATACTTTCATTAGGCCCTGGCCTTATCTTAATAATGGGGGTTCCAATGATCCATCTATCCATGGTGCCTTTATCTTCTTCAATACCATGCCCAGCTGCCAAACATGAATGTTTAATAACCCCTAAAACTAGATGTCAAGAGATCTAAAGGCCCCTAGAATAATAAGAGCCCAATTGCCAATTCTTCTAGTGTCAAGGAATATCAGGTCATCATGGCACTATTAAAATGACCCTGACCTAATCCTAAAATATATCAGCATAGGGGCATATACAAATGTTTCTTTCCCATAGAATTGAGCCACTTTATATAAATAACACTAGACAATAGCTATATAGCCGCCTTTCAAAATGTTACATTGGGAACTGTAATACCAGGAAATTATGTGTAGCAGTGATGAATGTCATTATGCCAAGATGAGCAATGTAAAAACGGATGCTCTAAAATCTAGAGAAGTAGGATTGAGAATTCATAAAAACTAGCTTGTTTAAAAACTTCTGGGGTGTTTTTATTTTTATTTATTTTGTTTATTTTACAGTCAATTTATGTTTAGGAGACTCCATAAAGTGCAGCTTCACAAAACACGTTAGCTGTCGTCCTCCCTCTTCCCTCTGTTTAATTTGCCATGTGTGAGCTAAGGGATTGTTCCGATCAAGGGAACCAACAAAACTTTTTTTTTTTTTTTTTTTTTCTATTGCATCATGATTGACGGATTCTAGTTACTGATTTAATCTGCTGAGAAAATTTAATATCACCAGCCAAGGAAGATGTGATTTTCTGACTACCGTTGTTCATTTTGCTATGCTAAGAATTAGAGTAACGTTATCATTGTTTGTATTAATTATTTTTTTCTACTATTGTTTTATTTGACAGAATTGAAGACGGTGGTACTAGTTAAATGATAAAATGGTGCAGTATCTCAGTAAACATGATAATTTTTACCATTTGTGTTGGATGCAAAAGTGTTTTAATTCATTAAAAAACAAAACCTCTAAAACCTTTTCGCTTGATTGCTGTTCAGAGAATATTAATTCTTGCAATTTCTAATTTTAGGTGAAAGCTATGTTTGCTCTTCTGACAACTTTTTCAAGAAGCTTGAATACACCAAGAATGTAAATCCCAACTGGTCTGTCAACGTGAAGACCTCTGCAGCTCTAAAAAGCCCACAGTCCCTCGGGAGCTGTAACAACCAATCCAGGGAGAACAAAGACTTTGTGCGTCCCAAGTTGGTAACAATTATCCGCAGTGGAGTGAAACCCCGCAAAGCTGTGCGTGTTCTCCTGAACAAGAAGACAGCCCATTCCTTTGAACAAGTCCTCACTGACATCACAGATGCTATTAAACTGGAGACAGGAGTGGTCAAAAAGCTGTATACCCTGGATGGGAAACAGGTAGGGTCAAGTTTGTTGTGCAGTGTATGTTTTGCATTAGATAACCATGCTTAACAATGTAGCTCAACCTCTTTGCAAAGTTGGGTGAGTCTGATCTACTTTATAAACTCCGTATTACTGAAATCTAGCAGTAATAGGCAGGCATTTTCTTAAATTATCTGAATATTTGGAGAGAAATGTAGAAAACATTAAACCAAATAGTTTATTTTTCGTATGTGTGTAGACCTTGTGCTGGTCTCTTGCAATTTCTTATTCCAAGTATAATTCTGGTTGTATGTGTGCAGAAACTATAAGCAGCCTGGTTTAGAACATGTAGTAAATCTATATATATTTTTTTTTCATGCAAAATTTAACCACGTTATTTAATTTAAATTGATTTTGTATTTACCACATCCCAGCAATATGCAAGAGAAATTATATTGTAATTTTTCGTATATGTACTTGTCTCGCTTACATTTTGAGCAAAAGATTAGCAAGACTCCCCAAAAAACAGGGACTATCTCCATACATCTTTCACAATGCAAAAAAGTGAACAAAACCAGTGTAAATCCCAGACATTGATCAATGTACGCCTACTAAGCAGCAAGGATACAGAAACCATTACCTACATGATTTATGACATTGAGAATGAGCTCCGTGCACACACGACTATCCACACTGATAGTGCTGCTCTGTGTTTTGCATTTATGCTGGGAGCAAAAACTCTGCATTTCTCATGCTAAAAACATGGACATTGTGAGCAAAACCCTACGGAAATGTTCAAGGCATGAGCCAGACAATCTCATGTCAAAGACATTGCACGCACAATTTTCTCCTCAAGAAAATGAATCAAATTTCTTGCGTTTTAATTGAGTAGTGTAACTTACAAATCGAAATAACAAGAAACATTAGTGATAATACAGCGTAAAGTACAAAAAAAATATGCAAAGTGAACATGACAAGAAAGCTGCTCACAGTTGGACTATCAGTATACATTTTATACATACTTATTGGGTTCTCTCCCTTATTACATATTTTGCAAATCATAAATATTTTCAACAACTATTGCTACATATGTCACACTAGTACAGGCATAGGCAACCTTAGGCACTCCAGATGTTTTGGACTACACCTCCCATGATGCTTTGCCAGCATTATTGGTGTAAGAGCATTATGGGAGATGTAGTCAAAAACATCTGGAGTGCCGAAGGTTGTCTATCCCTCCACCAGTACATGCGGTGATATTAAGGAAGTAATTCCTTTCTGCTCCAGCAATCAATCATCTTAAGCTAGAAAGCAATAAACTAGATCCTAGATTTGTTCAGGGGCAATGTTCAGTAAAGGGGGTTACTCAAAGCCAACGATGAAGATTGTAAATGAAAGAAGAGCACAGAGTTGCCTCTCTGGCCTGGCTGAGCAATCCATCTTCATCACTAAAAACATAATCTGAATTAAAGCCTCTCTGGTTTTATAGGATTGCATGAAAAATGATATCATGGATGGGATGTAGTTTCCTATTCCAGAATTTGAAAATGAGCAACCGTAATATAGCTAGAAGCCCTGTCTGGATGATCTAATTAAAGGTCAACAAATGTTCATCTGCAGAAGCATATTGTCGATTTATAAAAAAATCTTGAGGTCCAGTTTCATTCAGACTATTATGTGTCTCCATGGGGAAAACATTGCACAAATAGTTTTAACCGTTTTGTTTTTAGCAACGTTTACAACCTATTTATTTAATACATATGTGAAGTCTACCCCATCAAAATATTTTTATCTCTTTGCACAATTATAATATACATACAAGAAAAGATATTGTGATCAGGTTACAAAATAGAAAACATGCAATTTATGAAGGAGACCTAGAGGTCACATACTGTCAAACTGACTCATAATCAGAGATCTGTAGACAGAATCAATATTCAAACTGTTAGCAACGTCTGCATATTTTCAACCAAACTTTTATCTTTGTTTCCTATTATACAAGATATCTTTTGCATTGTTTAATAGGTGATATATAGAAGGAAGTCCTCTATAAATGCATTTGTACATCTGCAATAATTCTGTAACCATAACTACAAAATTTTGACACATTTTAAACTATTAAAAGACAAATGTGAAAAGACTCTCAAAAATTGAAGATACAATTTTAAATTACACATTGTGTTTTTATTTATCAGTAGTGGAGGACTAAATTGTAAGTTTGTGGACAAAGTATACGGGGCACAAGTATAATTCTTTTATTATTTATTTTTTATTATTTAGTTTTTTTTTAAATTCTTTATTTTTGTGAGTATACAACAGTGCATTCGTGAGTAGCAGATAAGTAGCAGGAACAATAAAGCCATATAGACATCACTCGGCTGTACCTACTCGGTTTTTTAATTATTTAAGAGCTAATGCGCCCCAGCTCCCTTAAAGGTGGCAATTGGAGTGGCAGGAGATGTGGGAGGCGGCCGCGCAGGCTTCTATGTGTGTCTCCCTGCAGGAACAGTCCTATAAGACGCTATTTAGGTGGTATACCACACCGGTAAAGTTGAGCCGTATGAATCAAATTACTACAGACCTATGCTGGCGAGGATGTGGTCTCAAGGGCACATATGTCCACATGTGGTGGGAATGCCCAATAGCACAAGTGTTTTGGCGACAAATTGCGCAATTGCTACGAGACATATTTGAGAGGGAGGTTAAACTAGACCCATGGGTGTTCCGGTTAGCCAGACCTATAGATAACTGGACCAAAGCGCAACTAACCCTATTGAATAAGGTGACTCTGGCAGCTAGGAGAGCTCTGGCACAGGGATGGTTGAAACAGGAGGCCCCAGGGATTGATATGGTGATCAGGAAAATTAAAGATAATTACCTCATGGATGACCTCACAGCTCGAGTTAGGGGTACGACGAAAAAGTTTGAAAAAATTTGGGGCCCTTGGGAGGCCAGCGCAGCCAATACGTGAGTTTAGCTCACATGACATGGGATGGCCGGACCCTCCTGACGTCACCCTCCTCCCCCCCCCCCTTTTTTTTTTTCTTTCCCCTAGTTTTTCCTTTTTTCACACTCTGATATCTACTTTCATCTCTCTGTTCCTTTCCTTCTCTCTTGTGAGATCTTCTTAATTATTTCACGAAAGCCAGGCAGACTGTAAATAACTAGTACCACGAAAGGATTGGGACATGGGCTTACTGGTGCAATTGGATAGAACTTTGTAAGAGTTTGACAAAAAATATAAAACAGCAAACGAGTTGTTAGATTATCATGGAAACACAGGATGGAAAATAGGGCATGTCCTACACATATTTAACATGCGAACATACTAGTATGACATATATGGTGCTGTTTGACCTGCCTTATTGGTTTCTGTTTTTGTCTTATTACTGCCTTTGCTTATCTCTCATCTATGTTATAAGTTTAAAAATTTTAAAAATAAAAAACTGGGAAGGACTGGTTAAAAGCTGATAGCCGCATTCCAGGATACGTTGGTGAAGTGAAGGTTTACTAGGAGGGATAGTTTAAGGTCATTCCAAATACGATGTGAACCATGCATATATAATGTAACAATATCCTGTATCGGCTCGTTTTGATATGCAATTATTGTAATGTTCTTCCTTGACATAAATAAAGAATTTATAAAAAAAAAAAGGTGGCAATTGGGCTTGTAACTTGGGGGATGCTGGCAGGGCCGGCCTTAGGGGTGTGCGAGCTGTGCGGCCGCACAGGGCGCCATGGAGCAGGGGGCGCCGTGCGGCCGCACAGCCGATTAAAAAAAAAAAAAAAAAAAAAAAAAAAAAAAAAAAAAAAAATTATTTTTTTTTTAAAAAAAAAAATTTGCAGCGGGGGCGGAGCTTACCGTGCGGCGGGGGCGGAGCTAAAAGCGCCGGAAAACGGCTGCAGGGGAAGCAGGAAGGAGTCCCTGCTTCCCCACCAAACAGTCACCAGGAGCTGCACTGCCTCAACAATGAACTCCACAGGTAACTGTGTGATTGTCAGGTGAGTGTAACTCTCTGCCTGTGTGTATGACTGTCTGCCTGTGTGTGTCTGTGTGTATGACTGTCTGCGTGTGTGTGTGTGTGTGTATATGACTGTCTGCCTCTGTGTGTGTCTGTGTGTATTACTGTCTGTGTGTGTCTGTGTGTATGACTGACTGTCTGCCTGTGTGTGTCTGTGTGTGTGTGTGACTGCCTGCCTGTGTGTGTCTGTGTGTGTGTGTGTGTGTATGACTGTCTGCTTGTGTGTGTGTGTATGTCTTCCTGTGTGTGTATGGCCGTCTGACTCTGTGTGTGTGTGTCTGTGTGTGTGTATGTCACATACAACCAATACACGCATATCACACACTGTTAATATACCCATTACAATTATCACACATAGCCTACATATCACACACAGTCATCACACGTACTATTACATACACAGACAACACAAACATAACAGCATACATGGATGACGGGGGGGGGGGGGGCGCTGTGAAGATTTTTCGCACAGGGCGTCTAAATGCCTAAGGCCGGCCCTGGATGCTGGCAATGGGTTGCGTGCGCCTTATGGCTAGTTTGCATTACTCCTTGTGGTAGGGGCTCTAGTAAGGCACTTGTTTAAGGTGTAGGCATGAATATGCAGGCTGATAGCCTCCCATGGCCGGGGGAATTATGTATGACGCCGGTACAGGAGGTCGGGGTCATGCGCAAGGTGTTCAGAGGTTAACTATTTTAGCGCAGCGATACTGCTTATACACTCTGTACTATGGGGGGTGGGGTGGGACATAGATACTTTAATGGAGAGCTACATCTGAGGCCTACGGAGCAAACAACATAACATCAGAGGCAAGTTATATTTTCACAGTCAACAGTAAAGGAAGGTAAAACTTAAACATTATTAAGGTGCAACATATTCAAGGCAGGTATGGCCCCAGAGTTCAGGGCGGCAGTTCTGTCGCTGCAGGTGCTCCTCTTCTAGGCACAAACGGGGTAATGTCCGCTACATTCCAGGCTGAGTGGTCTGCTGATGGCGTCTTTACCCCTGGCAGGCCAAGGGATTGCAGGAAGGCTTGTGCTTCAGCGGGTTGTGATATGGCATATGCCTTGCCCGCTTTGTCGGCCAGTAGTCGGCGGGGGCCCTATTTGTATGCAATAGAGTTCTCTTGGAGAAGCTGGGTAATTGGCTTAAGAGATCTCCTCCATGCCAAGATATGCCTGGAAAAGTCCCAGAAAAATGCCAGCTGTGCCCCTTCAAAGGAAACTGTGGGGGTGCCCCTGACTGCCCCCATAATAACACCACGGTCAGAGTCCCGCACCAGTTTCAGTAGTACATCCCTGGGTACCTCTTGGGCTGCGTTGGTCAGTCTGAAGCATGAATCTACCACCAGTTGCTTTGCCTGTTTGGGCATGAGGAGGGTAGCGAGGAGCCTCCTGCAGTAGTGGGGGAGCTCTGCTCCTGAGACCGTTTCTGGCACCCCCCTTAAACTCAAGTTGCGTGCCCTGGCTTTGTCCTCCATGTTGGCTATCTGGGCCTGATGGTCTGCGCACTGCTTCTGCAGAGCTCCTATGGAAGCATCTGTGGCAAGCTTGAAGCCTGCCATGCTTTCCTCCACCTCATGCATGCGCGTGGTGAGGGTGGTCACTTCTTCCCGGATTGGTGCCAGGTCCGCCCTGAACATGGCCTGGATCTCTGTCATTAAAGCTTTTATGTCTGCCTTAGTGGCTGGGGCAGAGTCCTCATGGCCTGTGTTTGCCTGTGGCCCTGGTCGCAGCGTAGGCGGAGGGGAGAAGTCAGCTATGCTGCTGTCATCATCCAAGGTCAGCGGCGTGAATGCCTCTGCGGGCGCCATCTTGGCGCACGGTCGTGCGCATAAAGGTGCCAATATCTTGCGACCCTGCGCCCGGATCCGAGCGCATTTTTTTTTTCTTCTTTTTTTCTGATCCCCTATATCGTCGGGGATCAGGCTGCAGCTCCAGTGGCTCGGTAGCAAGGTTAGTGGCAGCTTGTTTCAACATCTTGCGGAGCAGCTCCAAGACACGTCCGGCTTGTTCAGGCGTCTGCTCCGCCCCCCTATTTTTTTTTTTTTTATGTATCCATCACCAAACAATTCAATAATAAATGATAATGCTAAATCCCAAACTTGTTGAACTATATCCATAATGTTATTAACCATCGTACCATACAAAGAACCTCTGGTATTTAAAATAAATAAAGAAATAAAATAAAAAAAATGACCAGCATGATATCTGGCATCAAGCTACAGGCATAGTGCGGTTTCCCAAAGAGTTTCTTATTCATGCCACTTGAATTCAACATTGGACCCATATGGTCAAAGTTAAAGCTGTTTGTCAAAATCTGATGTTACCAAGTTTTTTTTATACATATTACCCAGGTTGACTCTGACTCTGACCAAGGTTTTGGTTTGTAGATTAATATGAGTGTTTAGAAGGTCACATTGTCTGTCACGGTCTGTGTTCCTACCAACATTCAAGTTGCTGCCCAGTGTACAATGGTTCGTGGTAGTGTGCTACAAATTATGGTGACATCAGCTTTCTGTTAACTGGCAGACATTATGTAATGTATGAGAGAATAAGGAGGCCACATGTACCGTTTCTGGTGAGGTCATTCGAGTGACATCATAAATCAAGGTGCATTTGCAGTCGTCTGATTTTTATGTTTTCATGCTCCAGGGAATCCTAATAAAGGTTGAAGCCAGCCATAACAATGGAGATTTAATACAGCCTGTCTGCAGAATACAAGCAGCGTAGCTACTTTCTAGACAAAGGAAATTGATTCCTAATAATGTAAATTCATTATAGCAGCCTCAGTGTTGGCTTCTTATTTTTCGTAACAATGAGTCTTATGGACACAAGCTAGCACTGGTGTCATATTTATTAGTACTTTTCTTTCAGAGATCCAAGTGTATAATATCAGACTTGCACAACTAGCTTGAATCAAGGATAAAGTCCATATCCATGATTACAACAATTATTTATAGCAACTTGTGGGTTCCTTACACGCTGCTACTTTTTTAAATTAAAGTTTATTGATGTTGTTTATAAAAAATACACAACAAACCAAACATCAGATATTTATAGATTTGGTATCAGAGGCATAACTAGAAACTTCCGGGCCCTGGTGCAACATTTCCCTGGGCCCCTCATGTATGTAACCCCCCCCCCCCCCCCCAGCCGAACTGTGTTTCATTCTTTCTCCAGCCCCTCAATGTGTCTCATTTCCCCCCAGCCCCTCCGTGTCTCATTCCCCCTCCGTGTCTCATTCCCCCTCCGTGTCTCATTCCCCCTCCGTGTCTCATTCCCCCTCCGTGTCTCATTCCCCCTCCGTGTCTAATTTCCCCCCCCTGCCCCTCCATGTGTCTCATTCCCCCCCTGCCCCTCCATGTGTCTCATTCCCCCCCTGCCCCTCCATGTGTCTCATTCCCCCCCTGCCCCTCCATGTGTCTCATTCCCCCCCTGCCCCTCCATGTGTCTCATTCCCCCCCTGCCCCTCCATGTGTCTCATTCCCCCCCTGCCCCTCCGTGTGTCTCATTTCCCCCCCCTGCCCCTCCATGTGTCTCATTCCCCCCCCTGCCCCTCCATGTGTCTCATTCCCCCCCTGCCCCTCCATGTGTCTCATTCCCCCCCCTGCCCCTCCGTGTGTCTCATTTCCCCCCCCTGCCCCTCCGTGTGTATCATTCCCCCCCTGCCCCTCCGTGTGTATCATTCCCCCCCTGCCCCTCCGTGTGTATCATTCCCCCCCCTGCCCCTCCGTGTGTATCATTCCCCCCCTGCCCCTCCGTGTGTATCATTCCCCCCCTGCCCCTCCGTGTGTATCATTCCCCCCCTGCCCCTCCATGTCTCATTCCCCCCCCTGCCCCTCCATGTGTCTCATCCCCCCCCCTGCCCCTCCATGTGTCTCATCCCCCCCCTGCCCCTCCATGTGTCTCATCCCCCCCCTGCCCCTCCATGTGTCTCATCCCCCCCCGCCGCTCCATGTATCTCATTCTCCCTCCCAGCTCCTCCCTCCATGTATCTTATCCCCCCAGCTCCTCCATGTGTCTCATTCCCCCCGCCGCTCCATGTAGCTCATTCTCCCTCCCAGCTCCTCCCTCAATGTATCTCATGTATCTTACCCCCCCAGCTCCTCCATAGTATCATTCCCTCTCCAGTCCCTCCATAGTATCATTCCCTCCCCAGCCCCTCCATGTGTCTTTCCCCCTCCCCAGCTCCTTTATGGGTCTCCAAGGCCCCACCATGTGTCACAGCGCTGTACTGAGCACTCCCCTCCTGTCACCCGGAGACCGCGCAAACCAAGCCGGTGCCATGTACCGATCCTGAAGTTATACCAGCCTATAGGTCCGGCACTGTGCATTGGCAGGGAACAACAGGGTAGCCGTGCCTCCTGCTGTGATGGGCCCAGTCACAGCTGCGACCTCTGTGATTGTGGTAGATCTGCCATGGCATGATATAGCTACAATAAAACATACTACACAGAGAATGAGGCAAAACTGATATAAAAGAAGTAGAGGAGTCTGTGGAACCACTCAACACTATGGTTCCTAAATATGGGATATTGTAGTTTCCTGGTCCGGTGTAAGGGCAGTTGCTAGTTCATAAGTATAATTGGCTCAAAGTTTCTCTAGCAGCTGTGCCTTCGTAGGGCATAAAGATCCTTTCCAATTCAAAGCAATGAGATACATACCGGCCAAAGGAATATGAGATGCCAAAGCCTTTTCATAGAATGACAGGCGTTCAGGGAAGTCCAATGCTGCTACTTTTTAAACATTCAACCAAGTCTGTAGCTCAAGTGCTATCAGTTTATAATCAGATGACTAATGTGCAACAAAACGCATTTTTAAAGACACATTCCTATATTATGAGTATGCAAGTTTTACATATTACACACGCACTGTGTGTACGAATATTAACAGATGTAGAGATGCATTTTCCTTCTTAGACAGAACATAATGCAACTGTAATCCCCATCATACTTGATCCGCTTAGAGCTGGGCAGTCTAGGATGGATAACCCCCGACTGAGCACTTGCTTTCATAGGCCTGTGATTAGCTAACATAGCTAATTCCATTTTAAATAGAGGGTAAATAATACATGCAATTTATTCTCGTGGTGAACATCATCTGTGGTGGTGGCACTTGTTTTGATGTCACCCTATGTTGAGGTTATCGTTAGATTTGTGTGCTGTACTATTTTTCATAGACTAATTTGACTAATAAAAATAACTTGTGCAATATAAGCTGTATAGATGATTATTTTTTTTTTTTTTTCTATTTTTAGCTTGTGTGAATGCAGTATTATTGGAATTTAAACCTCATTCATGCTCTGGCCCCCTAACATGATGTCTGCAGCCATGTTGTATGATTTTTTTTTTATTATTATTTTTTTTTTGGCATTTTAAATTAATTTACCTATTCCCGTGAACTTTCTTTCCTAGGTTTTTATTACACTGGTCCCAGTAAACACTGGACTAGCGTTTTAGTTCTTTACTTGATACTTTCTTATTAGTTGGTAAAGGTTCAAGTACAGAGCTCAGCGCTTAATCCACTATATCTGCATCCTGATCTTTTTGAATAGCATCTAAGCCATTGATGTCGTACTTTTTCAGAATTTAGATTGTGAATATTTGCTTGTTGGATACATATAAACAATGATAAAATCTATAAACTGAATGCAAATCTTAGAAGCTACATGAAGGCCACTCCAATAATTGAATTGTATCAATGTTTAAAGTGGAACTGTCATGCAAAAATAAACTTTACATCAGGAATCTACTTGGGTTTTAGTTGATTCATTCTTGACCATAGCAGTCAAGGCAAGTGATTGGGAAACAGTACTTCTATTTGTTATTATTTTTATTTATTTGTGGGAAAGGGTCAGTTGTTGGATTTCCTACTCATTAGAGTACTATTGAACATGTTTTACATTTTCCATACAGAGCACCTCTTGGAAAATGCACTTACATTTAGGGTCCTTGGGTTTAATACGATCTGTTTTTACTGTTATTTTAATTTCTAGGGTTTCCTATCACACCCCCAATAAACAGATATATAGTTTATGTTTTAGAACTATATTTAGGCTATACAGAGTACAGGGGGAATTAATTTAAGTGTGATCCATGTTTGAAACACTTTATTAAACCTTTTTTATACAGTTTTTTAAATATTTTTAAAAAACATTTTTATTCCTAGTACGCACAAGAATTTTGGTTATTTAAAAAATATATATAATTACATTATTACAATAAAAAAATAAAACATATGGATCTTTATATAGATGATTAAAATGCTAAATAACCACATGCAAAATATAAAAATATTTTTTTTCTAATATTTTATGTATGTAGCTTTTTTTTTTTGCTTTTTTTACATTAATTTCTACGCTGTTCACATAGTTAAAAAATCAGATGAGATGTATTTATGCACAGCCTTTTGCCCCGAAATTCAAAACGTAATCCAACAATAGGTACTGTGATATACACATTTCTAATATTCTAATCTATGCATTTTTGGGTGATTTTCACCAATACATAATATAAAATAAATATGAACTCTTACCTGAAGCTGGCTTTCTCACCCATGTTTAGTAGATGAAAGGTCCAATTTAAGTGATTGATCACACAACACCTTCATCAGTAAACGGTCACAGGTTTTGATTATATTGGTTTGGGAATAATTTGTGCTGTGTCGACATTCTCCAGACTACATGGACATAATTTATCTCTGTACGGATTAAGAATAAATTGGCATGGTTAGGGATTGCTAAAAAAATTTTTTTTTTTTTTTATTTCATTTTATTTTAGAGAAAATTCCCATGAAGATGGTTGAATATTTTATCTCCATGTATTCTCTTCATTATAGCTGCAGCATTGGGTAATGCTACAAATTGATGCAGCTATAATGAGGAGAAATGGTAATGTCACAGGGGGAAGACTTGTTTTTCAATGGAGGTACAAATTTTTGTACTTTGTGGAAACAAAAATTTCTTCATATTTTTCTGAGCCTTCAGAACAGCTTCCTTTATAACCCATACACTAAGCTACTCCTCAAACTAGCAGATCCTGATTAACAAGCTTAGCATTGATTTATGGGATCTGCACATTGCTCTCTGAAACACATTGATAATAATGAATAGCATTGGTTGAGAATTCTCAGCTGTTTACTATTTTAGGCAGAAATTGTAGATTTACATCCAACAATACAAATTCTTCACAATATGGACTTGTTCAATTTCAAGTGTGATTTTCGAATTTTGAAAAAGTATTTAAATTATAAATTATGTTATGGCATGCATGGGATCAGGCTTTAAAACTGATAACTGACTCATTACCGATAATCAAGACTTGATGATAATAATGGATTTTCAATTTACATAACATAAAGTCCAGCATGCCTTGCTGTATTCTGTTTCTAGAACTGAATAAGGATGAGTGCATGTTTCACACTATTTGAGTTGAAGATTTTGTTTGAAATTTCCAAAATTACAGATCACAATGGTAACATCAAGTATTAAAATCAAATAGAGTTGGAGTCGCTATCTGGAAACACACACACATACAGACTGTATGCTTATTGCTTAATGTTTATAATTAACATTGTGCAACACAGCATTTTTCTTTTTGTCACTGATAATATATTGGTCTTATTATGACATTTTTATAAAATTATTCAAAGTTCCACTTTTATTATCATTATAATTCGCATTGAACATCCAATGTAGAACAGAGATTCTAATATGACACATTGCTCTTCAATTGTAAAATTGGGATAAAGCTGTAATTCGCGTGGGAAAAAATTGGATCATCATTCACTTTACCAAGTTATGTACCAGCAGAGGGATTGTGACAACTTGATAAATATTACATTGTGTGTGGATTGTGGATGTTGTTTTATGCATGCTGGTTTTTCAAGTACCATATGTCACACAGATCTCTCGATGCGTTTGTGATCAAGAGATTCTAAATTCCCTTAATTCTTGGTGGATGTAAAACACCAGGGATGTCTTGTAGGATTGAATTCATATGTTTCTGTAACTGAACATGGAGTGAAATATTATGTAACTATTGTTTTTTCATCTTAATAATGAATTACGCTTACGGCATAAAACGTAACTGGGCTGTTAAAGCATTTTTTTTAACGAGTTGGTGTAAAAGATTGGTAAAGGTATATTTTATTAAGTAGATTTACTTTTTTGGCAAGTATTGAAGAAAGCAATCTCTGATTGGCTATTGATGTGTAAATGCATGCTTTTTGTAATGCTCTGTGCTTTTTGTGGGGATTCAAATAATCATGTACTACATGCATTTTAGCTTTCCAAATGTACTTATCAAAAAAATACAACTGGAGGATGTAGTCTTTTTTTAGAAAGGAAGAATGCATTTCTACTTACACTATATTGACTACATGATTCTCTTTGAGTAAAAAAGGATCCTAAAGGGGTCAACTATCTAAAATGTCAAAATGCGCACGTTAGCCAGTGATGATGTATGCAGGTTAATAGGCTTGCGCTGCCTAGTTTTCAGATCAGTGGGCAGAGATGACAAAGGGCAAATGACCGGAGGACGCATTTGATTTTTAAAACTTGGGCCATTAAATACAGACTTGGATTTATTTGTCTTTGTTATTCTATAGTTTATGAAATGTCACTGTGATACTTTGAAGATAAGCAGAAAAAGGGGGGGGGGGGGGGGAAAGCATAAAAACTTTTTTTTTTGTGTGAAAAATAAAAATATGAGCCACTTGTATTTAACATTTACCATAGCTTTTATTTAAATGGTATATTGTATTATTTCATTGTTGAACATAATTTGAAAATTCTGTGGATAAAAAGAGAATTAGGAACTATTATGAGATGCCTCCAAAATTTGTAAGTACATAGTAAATACCCTGTTTTTCACGAACAAGTTAAATGTCCTGAAAATTAATTTTAAAACATTTTAACAGTAAATCCAAGTTATTAGTAGGCTAACTCAAAGCACAGCTCTGATGTTGGCAGCCATATGAAAATCGACAGTTGACATATTAATACTGGAAGCCTGAAAATTGTATAAAAAGATTAGTATGAGAAGCCAATAGTAAAAAAAGCTGAGTTAACGAAACACTTAGAATAATCTTTGTACTAAAACCACTGGCATCAATTTCTACATATCTTACACCTTATCAACTGCTGCAGGCTTAGGGATTACATATAAATTAGACATGCCAGACACTTTCATTAGACAGCAGACACATGATCTCTAAAGAATCTCAGTAAAATTAGATACCCCTCTCACTGATTTAGACACGGAGGCCTACATTCTTAAATATTACAAGGAAGACTTTAATGCCAATTTATATAACTGTATAACTAATTAAATGCTGCTACTTAAGCATTCCATTGGACAGACGAAAATGCACCCAACTGATTAGCTAGGATTGGAATTGAAAGAGGGACTTCACTTTACTCTTGGTGGACTAATGCCAGTAAAAATATAATGATCATGTTGAAAATTGTAAATTGAGTCTGCACATGAAAATTCGAAGCGTGATTAAGTAAATTGTGAATTATCAGGAATTTTAGGGGAACATACCTGCCAATCTTCCCTACTCGCCTTCTGGGACGGAGTTGGGCAGTAAAGAGAGCAGAGACGCCCATCAAGAGGGTGGTCCCACTCACCTGTCCTTAACCCCTTAAGGACCAAACTTCTGGAATAAAATGGAATAATGACGTGTCACACACGTCATGTGTCCTTAAGGGGTTAAAGAGGGTGGCCAGGATGACTAACACCTTACCCTCTCAAGCAGACCATGCTCGGAGCGCTGCTCGAACACTCGAGGCATAGTGCCCAGTCCCCTTCTTCATTTGAAATCTGCTGTAAAGGTTTAAAAAATGCTGGACAGGTTCCCTGTAATTATATTTGCTGGTACAGTACCCCAAAATAAAGGTTTGACCCAGCAAATCCAGGACTGCTGGCACCTGTGAATGAAAGCAAAGCAAATTTTAAACTTTAGGCCACAATATTGGAATACGAAAGTCTAAAATTTTAAATTAACTCTGAATTCCTGACACTCGCCACTTTAGAGAGTAGTTCTGAATGTCTTTATTGCATTGTTTGCCAAATAGACTGAGATTTCCATATAACTGACGACATGTGAAATATATAGATTGAAATAAATAAATGAACACAACTTTATTATTGACACAGAACTCCCCTGCTTATAAAGGAACATAATCTCTCATAGAAACAATTAGATATTAATATCTCATGGTGAATGTAATTTGTTGAAACAGTACTCCACAGAGCAACTCCCTCTTGCCTGCTACTCCTTGTAGCATGGCCTCATAAGAATGATATAGGATTTTCATTATCTTCTGCCCAAACCGACAGGAGCTGCTGTTGTTATGCAGAAAAGGGGATGGGTCTGATGCACACTAATATAGGACAGGGGTAGGCATAGGCAACCTTTGGAACACCACACGTGGACTATATCTCCCCTCATGCTTTGTAAGCATTATGAATGTATGAGCATTATGGGAGATGAAGTGCCCTAGATTGCCCAACCCTGCTATAGGAGGTACAATAAAGGAAGAAGATGCCAAAGAGGCAAAAGGGTTAAAAGTAGGGGGGAAAAGGTGGGTATGATACATATAAGGAGGGTAAGCGATACAAAAGGGGGTAAGATATGCAAAACAAGGTTAAAAGACAGAAAAGGAGAAACACAAAAGGGGCACAAGAGTGGCAAGATGGGGTAAAATACCCAAAAGGTGGGGGGGTGCTGCGCGCTTCCCTCCTGCCAGTCACTCAAATCTGGTGCCCCCCTGGCCGGTGCACCCTAGGCAACTGCCTAAGTCGCCTATAGGACGCGCTGGCCCTGATTACATTCTAAGCATTGTTGCAGAGTAATATAGGTTGAAAAAAAGACTCAAGCTCACCATATTCAGCCTCCAGCCTTGTCGTTTTTTTTGTTATTCCAAAGGATTTTTTTTTTTTTTCTGGACAATCCGTTTTCCTTGGTTCAACACTAGTTAACTCTACTGAAATACCATTGTTTTTCCCAAAAAAATAAACCAGACCTTTTTATATAAAATGGCATCTTTAGAAAGAGAATTCAGCATCCATATTGTTCCTTCTGTAAAGATCTTTCATCTGCTGTAGGTGAAGCATAGACACATATTGAGGGAACACGATGGAAGATTGTACATCCTCCTCATAAACTTACTTTGGGAATATAAAACATTTTTTAGGACATGTGGACATATGCCAATGTACCTTTAGACCTGTCTTGTATTCCCGGGTTATTGACTATTTTTGTATTTGCCCAAAACTAATTTAAAATAAATGCCAGATTTGCTTCCCTAACCTCAATTGAACAGGAAAAATGTGTATGTACGTATGAAGCATGCACACATTTCTTGGTCTAATGACTTTTGAACGCAGCAGCGGAACAACCTGTAGGGGAAATAGTGCTTTTAAAAAATTAAAAAGGTAGGCTAGAAATCTGTATATAAATATAACTAGTCTTTATCCATTATTTATTTTGTGACCGTTATTTCCATTTGAACAGGTAATGTAACAATAAACAACCTACTGGAAGAACTTTTTATGAACTCCCTTTAAGCCCACATATGAATCAGACTGACATCCATTAACAACAAATGTAAAACATAGTACATGTGTGTTTGACGAAATATAACAACTGAGCGAATAACTTAAAAAAGTTGAGTTAACAATATTTCATTAAGTGTAATGGTTGATGGTAAACGAATTGATAATATTTAACTGATAAAGAAATATAACAATATATTATGATAGTTATAAAATGGCATAATTCGCACAAATCCATTCCCAACTCTTAATTAAATCATTCACTATTGGCAACAATTATACAGAAGTGGACTTTTGTTTCTCATTGCAATGGAATACAGATAAAACTTTAGCCCCAAAAGCCACACGGCCCTTATTCTTTGTTCTGGAATTAAAGGAACATAAACATGTATTCCTAACACTGTAGTAACCTTCTCAATGTTTAGGATCAACCACCCCCCCCCCCCCCCCTCCAACCCCCTCTGTGCTACTGTAACGTGTATATACCCCTACACGCAGGATCCAGCAAAACAGAAGACAGCACAGAGGAGAGATACGTCTAC
Source organism: Pelobates fuscus (assembly GCF_036172605.1). Taxonomy (NCBI): domain Eukaryota; kingdom Metazoa; phylum Chordata; class Amphibia; order Anura; family Pelobatidae; genus Pelobates; species Pelobates fuscus. The sequence goes on along the minus strand of NC_086325.1, from coordinate 87,572,748 downwards.
CGGACCTTAGAGTGGCCGGACTCGACGTAAAGGAGAAGTACAGAGTCAGGAGCGATCCGAGGTCAAAGGCACAAAGAGACAGCGTAAACGAGAACTAGCCGGGGTCTGGTACACAGGAATCAGCAAGCCGGCAAACAGTACAGACAAGGATAAAGCGAAAACGAAGTCAGAATACAAAGCCAAGGTCAAATACGGAGAAACACAACTGAATACAACAAGCACTAAAGGGAACTGTAGCAGAAACCACGATAGGGCAAGGAACTAAGGGAAAAGGGTAAGTATAAGTAGCCTTCAAACTAACGTGATTGGCTCCTGTCTCTTCCACTCCCCCAACAGGTAAGTGTATGGGGTGATTGGCGTGACAGGAGCCAATGGGAGCCTTTTTGCAATTTAGGCTCCCACTGTCTCTTTAAGAGCGCGCCCGAGATTCGCGGCGCGCTCTTAGCTGCAGGCGGGACACGTGACCGCTTCTCGCGGTCACTGCCCGCCTTCCTGTTTGAGCAGTCGGATGAGCCGCGCGCGGCTCGTGCAGCCGCAGGACCGCGCGCGGCTTGAAGAGAGGACCGCGGCCGGCCCCCGGATAAGGTAAGTACCGCTACAGTACCCCCCCCGAGGACACGCCCTCCGGGCGGGCAGGACCAGGTCTGGCAGGAAAACGCGAATGGAAAGAACGTACAAGGCGGGGAGCATGAACAGCATCCGCAGAAATCCAACTGCGCTCCTCAGGCCCATAACCCTTCCAATGTACCAAGTACTGAAGCCGACCCCTGAGGAAACGAGAGTCAATAACAGCAGACACTTCGAACTCCTCATGACCCTCCACAGAGACAGGAGGGGGAGGGGGTGTACTCCGGGTATAGCGGTTGCGTACGTAAGGCTTCAACAACGAGGTGTGAAATACATTGGGTATACGCAGATTTTTAGGCAGACCCAAGGCATAAGAAACGGGATTAACCTTATGTATAATGCGATAAGGACCAATGAAGCGGGGTGCCAATTTCATAGAAGGCACCCGGAGGCGAATATTCCGTGTGGAAAGCAAAACCCTGTCCCCCACAACATAGGAAGGAGCCGCTCTGCGATGCTTGTCAGCCTGAGCCTTCTGGCGGGCAGCAGAGTCCACCAAAGAACGCTGAACCTGCTCCCAAGTATTACGCAAACCAGCCAAATGCTCATCCAGAACTGGCATGCCCTGTGAGGAGAATGCAGCCGGAAGAACAACGGGATGCTGGCCATAGACAACGTAAAAAGGGCTTTTGCCGGAAGAATCATGAGTGGCGTTATTCCGAGCAAATTCAGCCCAAGGAAGCAGGTCAGACCAATTGTCCTGATGGTGAGACACAAAACAACGGAGGTACTGCTCCAGAGACTGGTTGGCACGTTCAGCAGCTCCATTAGACTGGGGATGGTAAGCGGAAGAAAATGAGAGGGAAATACCCATCTCCGAACAAAAGGCTTTCCAGAACCTGGAAATAAATTGGCTACCCCTATCGGATACAATAGATAAGGGAATACCATGTAATCGAAACACTTCTTTAGCGAAGATAAGAGCCAGTTCCTTGGAAGTGGGCAACTTGCGAAGAGACACAAAGTGAGCCATTTTGGAAAACCGATCTACTATCATTAGGATGACTGTGTTACCATTCGAAGGGGGTAATTCAACAATAAAATCCATTGATAGATTAGACCAAGGTCTCTCGGGAACGGGTAACGGATGCAACAGCCCACAAGGAACTCTACGAGAGGTTTTCATACATGCACAAGTAGAACAAGCACTTATATAGTCAGTAACATCCTTACGTAAGGTATCCCACCAGAAATACCGAGAAACGGCTGACACTGTTTTGGAAATACCAGGATGTCCAGCAGTCTTAGTATCGTGATACAGTGACAGAATATCCCGTCTCTCGGGAACGTCAACGAACAATTTATCATTAGGCCTCTCGCCAGGTGCCATGCTCTGTTTCGCTTGTATGGCCTGCAAGAGGGACGAGGAAATAGACAATATAGTAGTTGCTATTATCCTGTCTGGGGGAATGACAGGAGTGACATCAATCTCCTGTTTGTCAATAGTCTCGAATTGTCTGGACAGAGCGTCCGCTTTAGTGTTCCGGTCGCCTGGCCTATAGGTTATTATATAATTAAAATGAGACAAGAACAGTGACCACCTAGCCTGCCTGGAAGACAATCTTTTAGCTTCGCTAAGGTAGGACAGGTTCTTATGATCCGTAAATATGAGGATGGGATCCTTAGTGCCTTCTAACAAATGTCTCCATTCTTTAAGTGCTAAAATGATAGCAAGGAGTTCGCGATTACCCACATCATAATTCCTTTCTGCTTTGGACATTTGTTTAGAAAAGAAGCCACAAGGATGCAATGGCTTGTCAGGAGACTCTCTTTGGGATAAGACAGCACCTACCCCTATATCGGAAGCATCAACCTCAAGTATATATGGCAATGAGGGGACAGGATGCTGTAAAATAGGGGCAGAGGCGAACGTAGTCTTAAGAAAGTCAAAAGCCTGAAGTGCCTCAGTAGACCAGACACGTGTATTGCCATCCTTTTTAGTCATACGAGTAATAGGCGCTACTATAGACGAAAAACCTTTGATAAAACGTCTATAATAATTAGAGAAACCCAGAAAACGCTGGATGGCTTTCAGACCTTGTGGCAGAGGCCATTCTATGACCGCAGCGAGCTTCTGGGGATCCATCCGAAAACCCTCAGCGGAAATCAAATACCCTAAAAACTGGACCTCGGATTGGTCGAATAGACATTTTTCTAATTTGCAATAAAGACCATTAGCAAGAAGGGTCTTCAGAACTGTCGTAACATGTCTGTGATGAGTGTGAATGTCTGTAGAATATATTAAAATGTCATCCAAGTACACAATAACAAATGAGTGAATAAAGTCCCTTAAGACATCATTAATAAATTCTTGGAACACTGCTGGGGCATTGCAAAGCCCAAATGGCATGACGGTATACTCATAATGACCTGACCGAGTGTTAAAGGCTGTTTTCCATTCGTGGTCCTTTTTTATACGTATCAAATTGTATGCTCCTCTAAGATCTAACTTGGTGAATACCGTAGCATGTTTGAGCCTGTCAAACAATTCTGTTATTAACGGTATAGGGTAAGCATTTTTGATGGTGATTTTATTAAGACCTCTATAATCAATGCAAGGTCTTAAATCACCTTCTTTCTTCGATACAAAGAAGAACCCCGCTCCAGCCGGAGAAGAGGATCTCCTAATAAATCCCTTTTCTAATGATTCTTTAATGTACTCCTCCATGACACGGTTTTCTTGAACCGATAGGGGGTACACCCTGCCCTTGGGAGGTATAGTACCAGGCAACAAATCAATAGCACAATCGTAGGGTCTGTGAGGCGGTAATTTGTCAGCCTCTCTTTTATCAAAGACAGTCTTTAAAGTTAAATACTGAGAGGGTATAGCCGTAGATAAAGGAGGAACAGTAGGAACGTTAATAGAATTCACAGGCGTGACTTCAATAGTACATGACTCATGGCAGGCTTCACTCCATGATTTTATCTGCCCTGTCTCCCAGTCAAAAATGGGATTGTGGGCACGTAACCATGGATACCCTAATACCAACTGTGAAGAGGGAGAGGTGATGACCTGGAACCGAATGGTTTCATAGTGTAGAACCCCTGTGTACATGTGTAGCGGTGCAGTCTCGTGAGTAACAACTGGAGATATCAATGGTCTACCATCTATGGCCTCAACGGCCAAGGGTATCTCCTTCTCCCTGATGGGAATATTGTTTTTCTTTACAAAACCAGAGTCTATAAAATTCTCAGCTGCCCCAGAATCAACCAGGGCGTCTATGTTTTCAACTATACAACTCTCTCCCATATGTAAAGAAACAGGGAGAAGCAGTCGGTTAGGAGGCAAAGTAGGAGACTTAGAAATCACACCCAAGGCCAGTCCCCTATAAGGTCTTAGGTGCGAGAGTTTTCCGGGAGCAGAGGACACTCCTTTACCATATGGTCTCTCTTACCACAATATAGGCAGAGTCCCTCCCTTCTCCTATGTAATTTCTCAGTATCTGAGAGTTTGGCAACCCCTAATTGCATAGGTTCCTCTTCAGGTACTTTAACACTCTCCGGTATATTAACTCTGGGTTGAATAGGTGTAACAAAACGTCTATTCCTGTTCTTAGTATAGAGCCTGTCACGAATCCTATTATCTATATCGATGAGGTAGTCAATAAGGTCCTCTAAGGCAATAGGAAGCTCCTTAGCTGCTACCTCATCCAATATAGAGTCTGATAAACCTTCCATGAAGGCCGTAGTTAACCCATTATTGGTCCAATCGACCTGTGAGGCAAGGGTACGAAACTGTATAGCGTAATCAGCCACAGACCTAGAACCCTGTTTAACCCTCATTAATGCTCTAGCGGCATTCTTAGACCTTTTCATAGTATCAAAAGTTCTACGAAAAGCTGTTAGGAAACTGTGAAAGTTATGCACCATAGGTCCATTAGCCTCCCAAATAGGGTTTGCCCATTCAAGTGCTTTGTCGGTAAGTTGGTGCATAAAGAACCCAACTTTAGACCTCTCTGTGGGAAATGAACGTGGATACATTTCAAAATGAAACTCTATTTGGTTAATGAACCCTCTGCATGTCTTAGAATCCCCTCCATACCTAGGAGGAGGCGTTAAATGTGCTGTAGCGTTAGGCATAGTCGATACTTCAGGAAGCAGGGGTGCAGGAGGGTTAGGTGCGGTTGCTGGAATGGTTCTAGCTAAGAGCGTCTGGAGAGCCTGAGCTATTTGATCCATACGGTGATCCTGCTCTACAAATCTAGCCTCATGGGTCGCCATCTGTTGAGCTAAATCTGCGGGGTCCATGGCCCTATCGTAATGTAACGTGTATATACCCCTACACGCAGGATCCAGCAAAACAGAAGACAGCACAGAGGAGAGATACGTCTACCGGACCTTAGAGTGGCCGGACTCGACGTAAAGGAGAAGTACAGAGTCAGGAGCGATCCGAGGTCAAAGGCACAAAGAGACAGCGTAAACGAGAACTAGCCGGGGTCTGGTACACAGGAATCAGCAAGCCGGCAAACAGTACAGACAAGGATAAAGCGAAAACGAAGTCAGAATACAAAGCCAAGGTCAAATACGGAGAAACACAACTGAATACAACAAGCACTAAAGGGAACTGTAGCAGAAACCACGATAGGGCAAGGAACTAAGGGAAAAGGGTAAGTATAAGTAGCCTTCAAACTAACGTGATTGGCTCCTGTCTCTTCCACTCCCCCAACAGGTAAGTGTATGGGGTGATTGGCGTGACAGGAGCCAATGGGAGCCTTTTTGCAATTTAGGCTCCCACTGTCTCTTTAAGAGCGCGCCCGAGATTCGCGGCGCGCTCTTAGCTGCAGGCGGGACACGTGACCGCTTCTCGCGGTCACTGCCCGCCTTCCTGTTTGAGCAGTCGGATGAGCCGCGCGCGGCTCGTGCAGCCGCAGGACCGCGCGCGGCTTGAAGAGAGGACCGCGGCCGGCCCCCGGATAAGGTAAGTACCGCTACAGCTACCAGTGCATCTAGTTTTGTGCATCTTATGCTTAAAACAAAAAGTCTTTAGTGTAGAGGGGATAAAATACTCAATTTGAACTCATGTTAAAATAAGTAAAATTGTTATATTGCTATTTGTATAATTCTAAGGTTAGAACCACAATGGTAATAATTTCAGTGAGCAAATTAAAGGTCCGAAATGTCCTCTGTTATAATTGCATTGGAATTGCAGATTTGCAAAAAAGACTCAATAAAATGGTGAGAATGTTTACTATTCACATTTATCAATTCAGTGGTGAACAGTAGTGATGTCGCGAACATAACATTTTCGGTTCGCGGATGGCGAACGCGAACTTCCGCAACCGTTCGCGAACCGGGCAAACTGCCATAGACTACAATGGGCAGGCAAATTTTAAAACCCACAGGGACTCTTTCTGGCCACAATAGTGATGGAAAAGTTGTTTCAAGGGGACTAACACCTGGACTGTGGCATGCTGGAGGGGGATCCATGGCAAAACTCCCATGGAAAATTACACAGTTGATGCAGAGTCTGGTTTTAATCCATAAAGGGCATAAATCACCTAACATTCCTAAATCACAATGGATATGGATTGACACCTTGACATATGGATTGACACCTGTTCTCCGAGACCCTGATACACACTGACACAGAGCAGAATAGGGACTGTTCCCCCTACAAAGGGTCACTTGGCAGATATGGATTGACACTTGTCCTCAGGGACCCTGATACACATGGACACAGAGCAGAATCGGGACTGTTCCCCCTACATAGGGTCACTTGGCAGATATGGATTGACACCTGTCCTCAGAGACCCTGATACACACTGACACAGAGCAGAATAGGGACTATTCCCCCTACATAGGGTCACTTGGCAACATACACATGTGTCAACTTGCCCAACTTCAATGCCGCCAACAAATTTGTTCCGTTGTCACAAACCACTTTGCCGATATCCAGTTGCTGCGGAGTCAGCCACTTTTCCACCTGTGCATTCAGGGCGGACAGGAGTGCTTGTCCGGTGTGACTCTCTGCTTTCAAGCAAGTCAAACCCAACACGGCGTGACACTGCCGTATCCGGGATGTGGAATAGTACCTGGGGAGCTGGGGGGTGCCGTTGATGTGGAGCAAGACGCAGCAGAAGAGGACTCAGCCGAAGAGGTTATGGAAGAGGATGGAGTAGAGGAGGTGGCAGCAGGCCTGCCTGCAAGTCGTGGCGGTGGCGGTGTCACCAACTCCTCTGCAGAGCCACGCATTCCATGCTTGGCAGCCGTCAGCAGGTTTACCCAATGTGCAGTGTAGGTGATATACCTGCCCTGACCATGCTTTGCAGACCAGGTATCAGTGGTCAGGTGGACCCTTGCCCCAACACTGTGTGCCAGACATGCCATGACTTCCTTTTGCACAATTGAGTACAGGTTGGGGATTACCTTTTGTGAAAAGAAATTTCGTCCGGGTACCTTCCACTGCGGTGTCCCAATAGCCACAAATGTTTTGAACGCCTCAGACTGTATGGTAAAAGCTGGCGGGCTAATAGTCCAGACAAGCCAGCTGTCAGACGCTGGGCATGGGGGTGACTTTCTGACATTGGCTTCTTACGCTCAAACATGTCCTTGACAGACACCTGACTGTGGGCAGATGAGCGGGAACTGCTCAAGGCGAGAGACGGAGTGGCGGATGGTTGAGAGGGGGCAAGGAGGACAGCAGTGGTTGATGTGGCTGAAGATGCTGGACCATGAGGAGGATGGCGGCTTAGAGTAGGCGTGCTGCTTGTAATCATATGTTGATCCCATAGGCGTTTGTGATGTGCGATCATGTGCTTACGCAAAGCAGTTGTACCTAGGTGGGTGTTGGACTTCCCACGACTCAGTTTCTTTTGGCACAGGTTGCAAATGGCATCGCTGTTGTCAGAGGCAGACACACAAAAAAAATGCCACACTGCTGAGCTCTGCAATGACGGCATTCTGGTGGTGGACACAGCATGCGTTGATTGGCGTGCTGTCGGGCTGACCCCGGGTGCCGATGCATGCTGTCTGACTGTGCCACTAGCTCCTTGAGACAACCTCCCCTTGCTTCCAACTCGTCTCCTCCTCCTCCTCTCTGTCTCCCCATCTGAACTTACGCCCTGTTCTTCTTCTTGCCGAGCGGGCACCCACGTGACATCCATGGACGCATCGTCATCATCAACCGCTTCACTTGTATCTGACAACTCAGCAAAGGAAGCAGCAGCGGGTACAACATCATCATCATCACAACGTACGTCCATGTGTGTAATGCTGCCTGACTGACATATCCCTGTTATCTACATCCTCTGGCAATAATGGTTGCGCATCACTCATTTCTTCAAACGGATGTGTAAATAACTCCTCTGACAGATAAAGTGAAGCGGCTGTGGTGCTAGTTTTGGTGGTGGCGGCAGGCGGGTGAGTGGTATCTTGAGAGGTGCCCGAAGCTAAGCTGGAGGAGGATGTTGCGTCAAGGTTCCAACCGGAAGCTGTAGAAGATTGGGTGTCCTGTGTTAGCCAGTCAACTATGTCCTCAGAACTTTTCAAGTTCAGGGTACGTGGCATCTGAAAATTGGGCATTGTTCTAGTGCAAAAGGGAATCACAGCACCACGACCACGACTGCCCCTGCGGGGTGGCCTGCCTCTGACGGTCATTTTTTGGGGGGGGATTAGTGGTACTATGCGTGCAAGCTACTGTGAGGCCAGATATGAGTGGCAATGTGCACTGGCAGAGGTTGGCAGAGTACACGCTGTAGGCTTGACACCCGCTTGCAGACAAGTAACTGCTATTTAATCTATAACAGTGAAAAAAGGTTTTTGGGTTTTATATGCACTCTATTGTGACACCAGATATGAGTGGCAATGTGCATTTGCAGAGGTTGGCAGAGTACACACTGTAGGCCTGACACACCCGCTTGAAGACAACTGCTATTCAGTCTATAACAGTGAAAAAAGTGTTTTGGTTTTAAATGCACGCTATTGTGACACCAGATATGAGTGGCACTGTGCACTGGCAGAGTACACGCTGTTGGCCTGACACACAGACGCTTGCAGACAACTAACTGCCATTCAATCTATAACAGTGAAAAGATGTTTTTTGTTTTTAAATGCAAGCTATTGTGACACCAGATATGAGTGGTGGCACTGGGCAAGTGGGCACAGTATCCACTGTAAGCCTGACACAGAAGCTGGCAGGCAGGCAACTGCAATTAGATTACACAAAAAAGAAACAAAAGAGCAGACTGATGTTCTAGCCCTAAAAAGGGCTTTTTGGGGTGCTGTCCTTACAGCAGAGATCAGATGACTGTAGTGGACACTGAATATACTAGCCTAGCTATCAATTTCCCTATCAAATGAGCAGCAGCTACACTTTCCCTCCTCTATCTAAGAATGCAACTTCAGAATGAATCTAAAATGGATGCTGTACAGGAGGTGGGAGGGTCTGGAAGGGAGGGTCTGCTGCTGATTGGCTGGAATGTCTCTGCTGACTGTGAGGCACAGGGTCACAGTTTAGTCAATGATGACGAATAGGGGGCGGATCAAACCGCGCATGTGTTCGCCCGCCGTGGCGAACGCGAACACGCTATGTTTGCCAGGAACTATTCGCCGGCGAACAGTTCGGTACATCACTAGTGAACAGCTGGTGAGACAGATATCGATCTCCCATCATATCTTCCATTACAATGCTAATGCAGTTAAATACTTGCAGGTTTATTCAAACAGGGTCATGTTTGTCTAGGCTCTAGAGAGATGGCTCAGATAATTTTTTTGTTTTAGCAAAATGTGAACTTTGTGTATTCACTAATATTTTGAAAGTCGAACTTGACCAAACACATGGAGAGCATGTTGGGTTATCTGATCATCTTTGACCTTGCTATGCTTAAAGCAATAGGCACTAAGTTTTTCTTGAGATGATTATTGACCACTATAATTTTTATCTTTCACACCTGCATTTCTAGTAGCATTCTGATGGGGTTTAATTTTTTTTGTATAACAACGAAAGCATGCAAGGCACAGGGGATATACTATGATCTAGAGATTTTATTGATGCCAAAATTGTTGAATTAGAAAAATAAATCAACCTATCCAATAAAAAAAAAAATATATATATATATGTGTGTGTGTGTGTGTGTGTGTGTGTGTGTGTGTGTGTGTATATATATATATATATATATATATAATGTATATGTGTGAAACCAAGAGGTTTAATTTGTATTTATTTTTTTTATTTAAAGGAACACTCCCACCCACTTCACATCTTCATCTCAATTAAGCTATCCAGGGGGCGGGGGTGTCTATTTGCCGTTTAGATCACTGGCGAGCCAATTACAATTGAGCATAATTGAGAGTATACACAGTACTATTAGTCTCAATGCTCTGACAGTGACACAGTAATGCCTGCTGCTCAGCAAACCTTCTAGTTCACTGTGGGGGATGGGAAGAACCAAGACAAGAGGCAGAGGTGCCATGCACTGGGAGCAAACTTTAGGGTTAAACATTTGGAAAGCTGATTAACCTCTGAAGGTAAGGCTGCGCCCAGACACTCTTGCCCCAATAACTGCTTCATTGATCTGAATTGTTTTGGGAATGGACGTGTTCTTTTTTTCGCTTTGGCTGCACATTTGTTTTTTTTGTTAGTGTGTTTGCAGTCCAACCTAATAATATTTCCTTTTAATGTTCTTCTTCTTAATGCTCTAGAACTGGTGACTTAAAATGTCTAACCTAAAAGTGCTCTTTCTCTGTGCCATTCAACAGTTTTTCCTATAAAATGTTAAATTACATTAGTTATTTAATATTTTTTATGTGTACTTAAGTATAAGCTCCTTTTGGAATACTCCGTTTTAGATCCATGAATTGGATCCAAAGCACAGTTGTCTGTAAATGCTGCATACATGGACATGTCATACAATTATTATTATTTATTTTTGGTGGTTCTAGGGTTAAAATCAAATGGCATGCATTATTTATCAAGCAATAAAAACAATGTGCATGTAATAGACTACACCATGAAAAGGTTTATTGGCAGGAATTGATTGTTATTCTGTCATGTCAAGCTATTTGCTTCTCCTGCATGCATAATGGTCAGAACAAGGGAAGGTTTTAAAGTCTGAAGATTTAATTGGCTGCAAATTAATTTTATAAACGACATTTGGAGATGCCTTGGAGTAATGTACATTATTATTTATGCCCTATTCTTAATGACTGAATACTATCTATCTATCCTGAGATCTGGTGTCCCTGTTATGGACACACCTCATTAGCCTGTATAGGCAACTTTGAAGCTGTTTACATAGAGCTTTATTGGAGCATTGGGAGGCTACTGCACATGCGATGCAAAACACCACGCTGCGACAATCATCATGTCGTCATGGAGATGCATTAAATCAATGCATCTCTATAGGCAGCGTTCAGCTTTTCCATGCAGAAACTCCATGGAGACACTGAATGCACCTTTAGTGGCCATCTGAGTGACTGTTGCTAGAGGTTTTCCTAGACAGCAATGTTTATGTTAAAAAGCCTGTAGGGAAAAGCTGTAGACACCATAACAACTACATTGTTCTGGTGAATATAGTGTTCGTTTAAATATAGACACGTGCCACTTCTCAGCCTGCTTTATACACATATGATAAATACCCAATTGCCGTGTTCTATATTTAATCATATTAAAGTTCTATGTAGCTTTCCTTGGGTTATTAAACAAAAGAATATTGCCTTTGTTTTTCTAAAGTAGGCTATTTAATTTATTGACTGTTTAACAACTATTTAATGTTACTCCTAAATCAGTGAGATTAAATCAATCACCATTAAATAATATAATTAATGTGAGGTTTTATCAGTTTCCAATGATGGGATATTATGTGTATTCACCATTTGCTTCTCTTAAGTTATTCCATGTACCAACTGTATTTTTGAATTTTACATTTTTGTTTATTTTCTACAAACATGTTTAATATGAAAACTCCTAATCCGACGTAAAAAAATGTTTTTCCCCAAGATTGTAATATCTACTATATAAAAATTAAAATGATATATGTTGAATATATATAATATAATACAGAACATTTGTCTTCAGCATGCTTTGGGAGGCCTGAGATAGGCACATTATATTTTACATGTGCCTTTTTTTTTATTTTTCTCGATCAGTCATAGTTTTGCTTTTTCTAGTCTGGTAGCTGCAAATTCTGGTTGCTAGGAAACAGCCTCAGCAGCACAAAGGGCTCTCAGCTGGAGGGGTCACGTCTCTCAGCCCCAAAACAGCTGGGCAGCATTTTTTTTCTTTGCATCTCTACTGTTGTTGCAACTGCCAAAAAATTGGCTGGTACATGGCTTTACTCAGTGACTAAATTAGAATCTTGGAATATTCACAACTATTCTCACTGGGCATGTGTTGTGGATTTGACTTAAGCGGTTTGATGGTCTGATGAAGCATTCCTGAGACAAGCACATCAGCATACATTTCACACCACTAGTGAGCAAGTAGGTCCTGGCATTAAAAATGACATTTATTTTATGTTGGATGTCTTTTTGGTTCACCCTGTAGGATAAAAAGTGAAATGTTATTAAAAAAAAAAATTAAAAATGTAAAAGATGTTCTTCAATTGCTTGTTGTGCCTCTATATTTTCATTTAAATACTATTGGGCACACTTTGCTGTTTTGTGCATTGGGGATGTATGTATATTCCGTGCCAAACTATAAATAATTTAAAAATTAAAAAAAAGGTACATATTCTGCAATGAAGCAATAAAGGAAATTGATTATCTAACTGGGGTGTAAAATGGTGAACACACAAATAGAAAAAAATATATCACTTTTGGTAAGTTGCTAATTGTGTTTTAACAAGGGCTTTTCTATTTAACTAGTGTCGATTATCACTTATAATGGCCTTGTAATAAAGATTTACCGTTGATGAAACAATGTTACACATGATTTTATATTGCTTCTGGTGTTCCTGTGTCTATTATACCCAATGGCTGTGCTATCACATTTACATTTCTTGGCAAATTAAAACCACACAAGTGCAAATTCAAGCATACGGTTCATAAGTGGGAAAAATCCAGTGCTTAAAGGGATGCTATAGTGCTAGGTATGCAAAGTTATATTCTAGCACTATAGCTCCCTCGTTAACAATAACTGGATTTTACAGTCTGACCCCATTTGCAGCCGAATGATTTTGCTTCATTTGGTACAGAGCCATTCTGAGTTTAGTGAATAGTGTGTGTAGCCATTTCTTTACTCGATTGGATCAGAAGTTGGTGTTTGTAAGCTGTGATACAATCCCATGCTTGAGTATAAAACCTGGGTACATAGAAGCAGGCAGTTGCTAAGAGAACCCAAGGAAATGTGGGTTGTAATCCAAAAGTGACAGACTGCATGCACATTTGTATATTGTCACATTGCATGCTGGGAGACATATCACACTTTTCTAATTTTTTTTGGTTGAAATTTGTAAATCATGCATGCCAATATATTTTCGGCTGTATCTCAAAAAAAAGATTGACATGCCCAATAAGGCAAAAATAACTGTAGCATGTTGCTATTTTTGAATAACAGAATCTGTCAGTCACGCTACAATGGAAATATGTTGCCCAGGAGCAATCGGGGTTCTTTTTCTAGCGAATGAGACTTTAGAGGGATTTTTGATGATGAATTGACTTATTTTCAGAATTAATAAAGTTTCAGTAATTTTATTCTAGGAGGCTAGCATGTAGCAAGGAAACTAAAACAAACACAAGAGTGTTTAGTAAATATTTGCATACAACTCTTCATATCTTCAAATAAAATATCATATCTCGTAATACCCCTGCATATACACTTGAATGACTGACTCCTGTGTACATTGTGTACACCTCAAGAAAGTACATATATGACCTTTTACACCTTCAGTACCATAGATGTGAAATATAAAAATGTGTATGCACGTCATTAGTTTTGTTTTGTACTGATATATTAAAACAAAGCCCACTTCCATTCTACTTAATTCAATTCCTTCCTCACCAGTCAGTTCTTCTCCCTCTTGCACATAGAATGTAAATGTCATCATCTGTCTCCCACAGGCATAGTACAAGAGCTTGCAGAGATTACTGTACTCTGGAATTTGGAACAAGATCTGGGGGAAGAGGAAGTGGTGGGGTGGCTTTGTATACAATATGACCGCTTCCAATGTCACTTGAAATGGAGATGCTTTGTGGAATTAAATGATAATATTCTGGTGATGTTTTTGGAAATTGCATTCCCCAAAACTCAACAAAATCCTTGCAAATACCTCAATGACGGATATGTGATTATTGTATTTTCCATTTTATCTTTCTACTATAGTGTACAAAAATTATATTTAAGCCACTTTTTAATATTTCAGAACATTAAAAAACTATATTATATATACTTTATAATTGCTAATATGTCAGAACCAAGAACTTGACAGTAAAGTCTGTTTATATCAAGATATATATTTACAGATGTGTTTGAGACTGTTTCTCACAGGAGCTGTCTAGGGTCCTGAAATGTCACCTTTTTTCGTTTTTGAAAATATGGAGAAAAAAAATCAGTAGAGTAATTACGGTCACCAAAATAGGAATACTATTACATTTCTTTGTACATGTTAATTAGATGTTTCTTTGCAACTTCTATGTATATTATATAATGAGAATTAAGGTTTTGCAATATTGCACAAATGAAAGGTTGTTTTAATAGCAATGCCAAACCTTATGAATGCTAATGAAATAGTTTATAATCCTTGAAGAAACATTTTTTTTATATATTATGTCCCTAGCCCATCAAATTATTGTGTTTTTTGTTGATAAACTGCTAATTGATTCCGTAAGAATATTTTCATTCAACTTCCCCAAGAGCTTTGAGTGCTTAAAAGGAACACTATAGGGTCAGGAACACAAATGTGTACTCCTGACCCTATAGTGTTAAAAAAACTATATAGGTGGCTGGCCCCAAATTTCCTTTATTCCAGTGCAGTGCAGACCAAATGCACCATGTGTGCCCAGTCATACCCTAATGCAATTCAAGCAACAGCTCTTATGTTTAAACATTAGCCCACAGGGAGATCAAAACATATCCCTGAGCACCTTACACCCCCCCCCCTTTTTTTTGCTGCAAGGGAGCTTGTTGTTTGCACCTTGGGTGGGTGCAGATCACTTTACATGCTTATTCAGTCCTGAAGTCCCAGGTTTTGCCCCTTCTTCACATCCAGGGTTCCATACAGGAACGAGAGTGTGTGGTTGTGTGTGTGTGTGTGTGTGTGTGTGTAGTCATGTCAGGTTATGTGCAAGTGTATCTGTCACGGTATATGCACAAGTGTCTCTTGGCATGTGTGTGTAGATGTCTGCTTGTGTACCTGTCACACTCTGTGTACATGTGTCTGTTTTGTTTAGTTTGTAGTCACAGGAAAAAAAAAAAAAAAAGGTCCCGGCACTCAAAGGCATTGATAGGCAACTTTATTGGAACTACAGTGACCAGCAACAACGTAACGACCAAAAGGTCTTTTTCAAGTTGGAAAAATATCTTGTGGTTGAAACATTGCTGCTGAACACTGTAATCCAATAAGCTTGCCTATCCAAGCCTTGGAGTGCATTTCTCTTCTCTGTGACTACAAACTACTTCTTGGGCCTTGGTGCTGGCCCCAGGGTTTGTTGCACCCAGGCTTGTATTTATGGATTTAGTGCAGTGCCTTTTTGGTATGTTTGTTGTAGTTGTCTTACTAAGTGTCTGTGTAGAACATGACTAAGTAGCTGTCAAATAAGTGACATTATGTGTGCAGGTGTCTTACACTTGGAGGTGTAGTCTGAAATGGGGTGGGAGCAGCAAGGGAACACTCACTGTGTAGATCATATAGCACACATTATTCTAAATGCTTTATGAATATACAATATACAAAAGTTGTGGGATTTCTGTATTGTATATTTCTTTTTTATGAGTTACTTTCATCTAAAAATATAAAGTGACAATTCTGTCATTTTGATCCAATATAATTGCACTACTTTTCAATATTTATTTCATGAAACATCAAGCTGGTGTACATTTATGAGTTTCTTAACTTTCTTAAACCTGTATTGTCAGATAGCTTGTGTAAAGCATATAATTTATTCTGAGCGAAACTGACAGATTAAACAGCTAGGATGTCTGTAGTTAAATAATGCAAATGCCAAGTTCAAACATTGCTTGAATACACGGTGTCCTTTCCTGGATTATAATAATACATTTTATTAGCTTAAAGCAGCATGTATAGGGCAGAAATATCCTCCTCACTTAAGGACTTAATTCCAAAGCGTGATATAGGGGGGCGTGATATCATTCTAAGGGATAGATATTTGCCTATAGCAGGCATGTAATATTGTGAAAATGGTCACTAGTGTTTTGACTGGTTTTATGTGTTTATTTTAAAATAAAAGTTAGGTAATTTAGCATCAGGCTTTTGTTAGTTTGTTTAATTCTTTTTTTTTTTATAAAGATTAAACACATTTAATCCAAATTGTAATGTTTTATCATAAGAAAACATTGTCTATAGGAATATATTATATCTGAGCATAATATAAGTCTCAGCGTATAACCTCAATTTTAACAGTTCATTATCGTTATTGAATTATTATTCAATTATGTGTTAAAGGAACATTCCAAACATCATTACCACTACAGTGATGGTCCTCTTAGTTAATGTTGGTGGTTACTATGGATTTTTCTATAGTAGTGTATAAATCAGATTTGTGATGGAGGATAACAGACCATGGGAAAAAATGAGAATATCATCCGCATGATAGCCAAAGGCTGTATCCATTATAATTAAAACTGTTTAATTCCAGTTAATCTTCATTAACAACATCATCTTATTATGGATGATTCAATGCGATTTCACACTCGCTATTAGAAAGCAAATTTTCCACTGAAAAACTGGACTGAGGACATCTATTGTTGAACAAGATATATACATCCGATGCTCAGTTTATTAGGCACACTTCTCTAATACTGGGTAGTAGTCTCCCTTACTTTGTCATCAGCACTCTTTGAATTCTAGCATGAATTAAACAAGTTGCTTGAAACTTTTCTAAGAGTTCCTGCAGTTTCACTTGTATGATTAAAACGATGGGGGGAGTGCGGTAAGGTTAGGGGGGGACATGACACCCAGATCACTTAATTAAGATGAAGTAGTCTGTGTGCCTATAGTGTCCCTTTGACAAGGCGCTTTTGCTTTTATACCTGGAACTCACTGGACAATTTTTCTTTGGAAGGTGGAGGGGGAGCTTATGAGGATGGTTGCACCATTTGCTCCAAACTGTCGATATTTAGGAGATCGGCAGATACTCAAAACCTCACTTTAAGCACCAACAATCTCTCCATGGTCAAAGTTCCTTAGATTACATTTCTTCCCCATTTTGATGATTCTAATTGGCACAAGCCTCTTCACCATGTCTGCATGCTTGTATACATTTAAAATGCTGTCATAGATATTAGATTAGATATCTGCGCTACAAAGCATGTGTACCACCATACTCCATAAAGAGAAACAGCTAAAGAATGCCTAACCGTGGATCTTAAGTTCTGCAAATATGCTGCTCATGCCCCCGTTTGCTATAAACAAGCCTGAAATGAAGGTGTTGCAACATTAAGATCAAGTAACTCAAATTAGGAAACTGGGGAGATAAATTCATTTTTTTTCTTTGTATAAGAACACATCAAACCTTGGGTCTCAACACACACAGCATGCCGGCCCCAGCCACTTTGGACAAGCCGACAATGACTGAGTGAGTTACATTTCCAGCTTTCAGGCAATATAACTCTATAACTACGTGGCTGAGTCTGGTGGTAGATAAAATATAGATCTGATTTAACTGGATAGAGAAGCAGCTACTTGCTAACATTTGGTCAACTCCTAAAACAAACAAATAGTGAGGTCCATGAAAAGGCTGCTGTACATCTAAACCTTCATTATATTAGTACCAATCAAAGTTTGCCTCTTTTTACAGAGGAGTGTGTGTATAACAAAATTGCTCAAAAGAGTCAAAAAGTGATTTACAGGCAGCTCAATACACTAGTGTGGAAATATCCTCTATTCCACTGAATAAATTTAGTAGATATTGGTGCGGTGTAAGTGACAAGGACCTACACCTATAAGTGGAGCGCTCAAACACAGATAAATCTTACCAAAACGTAGTCTCATTCAATGGTAAAATATGGGGTACATGTCAAAGTAAAATACAGAAAATACAATATAGTGTAGATGGTACTGAAAAATGGCTTCACAGTGATTATAATGATATCGTGCTGAATATTACACTCACATTTCAAGGAGCCTGTATGTAGAAAACACTGGCTCCGTATAAAGGCTTGTGTGCTGTTATGGTAGCACCACCCTCCTACTTCGGCTTGAAGAATTTCTCGGGAACACGAAAAAGAAGGGAAGAAAGCAGACCAATGTGTAGACTTATGGTGATAAATGACACAGATATGTGTTCAATAAATTGGGTGCTCACCTGGTCCTGAGCCTATGAATCCCGGCTCTAGGTGTGTAGGCTTTGTGCCAATTTGAATGGGGATTGCACTTCCCCTGTGAGGATTCCTTGGAGGCTCCAAAAAGGACTTGGATGAGGTTTTGAATAAAAATTGTGAATTTATTAGTTTAAAATAAACATAAAAACAAAGATGATAAAAGTCCTCAAAAGTCCTTTAAAAATGGCCAATACGCGTTTCACTCTCAAATAGAGCTTCTTCAGTCAGCTGTAATGTTAGTCCTCTGAATCCTCCATTTTAAATGCCATCTGGGTCTTCCCCTTTAATGAGTTAAGTTCATTCTGTCCAATCAGAATCAATTTCACATAATGTGTGTGTACCTTTAATAGGTTAATGATGTTGACGCCTTTATTTGTCTTTTTTTTTCATTGGTGGGCAGCGTTGGTTGGCGGAAGTGCTTGTTTTCAACCGGGTAGTTGGCGGAAGTGACGTCATGTAATCATGTGATCGCCATCCAGCCACGTCCGTTTGGCCACTCCCCCTCAAAAAAACATTTTTTTTTTCCCCTTTTGAAAAAAGAGCTGCAGAATTGAAATGACAGTGAAATTGCATAATGTCAAATATTGAATTCATAGTGATATAATGTAAATTCATTATATTAGTATTGGTAGAACAGAAACTTAGAATAAAATTAGCGGGATATGCCAAATTGCCAAAGGCACACTTATCCGGCATATGTGATATGTCATGCATTAAATCGATCAGTGGCTATGTGAATGTCACCCGCTCCTTTCTCCATCCAACAAAGCATGAAATAAAAGGTTTTACAAACCATGGGATTCTGTTGGTTCTTTTAACTGGGGAAGATGGCAGTGTTTTAATTTAATTTTATTTTTTTTGCAATTCTTAAAGGGACACTATAGTCACTCAGACCACTTCAGCTCAATTAAGTGGTCTGGGTGCCAGGTCCCTCAGGTTTTAACCCTTCACATGTAAATATAGCAGTCTTATAGAAACTGCTATGTTTACATAGGGTTAATCCAACCCCTAGTAGCTGTCTTCCTGACAGCCGCTAGAGGTGCTTCTGCAACGCTGGATGCGATTTTCGCATACAGGGTGCAGAGCATCCATAGGAAAGCATTAAGAAATGGACTTTTGAACTTGAGGCGCATGCAAATACCGCCCACTCGGGAGCTGGCGGTGGGGGGTGGAAGAGGTCACCAGCGCCGAGGGAGCCTGGCGCTGGATTAAGGTAAGTGGCTGAAGGGGTTTTAACCCCTTCAGCGCCAAGGGAGGGGGACTCTGAGGATGGGGGCACCCCTAGGGCACTACAGTGTCAGGAAAACAAGTTTGTGATCTTTTAACCCATGGAATTGGGGACTATATGGCTGCCCATAGTCTTGTCCAATCTCCTGTCTGGTGAGTTGGGGGAAATTAAATAATTATGTGGCCAACTAAATGTGCCATAAAAACAGTAAGTACAGAGCCAGAGGCAGCTTTGCTATATTATGCATGCATCTTTTGATGGGGGCTTTAGGACTTAACACATGTACTTTTTGGTTAATCTCTTCAATCTGGCAAGTATCAAGTTAATGGGTAGTGAGTGTGCAGGGAATGAATGTTCAGATTTCTTTGTTCTACAATTGCAGAAAAAATAATCCCAAGCTAAGAGCATATTACCCAAAAGGTTGTTGTGATAAACTTGTCCGCTCTGACACTGCTGCACAACACCAGATTTAAATCTCCATTTATAAAAATCAAGATCACAAGTTAAAAGTACTCCCTTGTCATCACATTTCAAAATAAATGATCACTTTACACAGAGATCTCTGTAGGATAACTCCCTGTTTTACTTGTTGTTTTTTTTTTTTTTTCTTTTAACAGAGCAGTGATACTAAAGGGACTCTCTAGACCCCTAAAGCACTATAACTTGCTGGAATGCTTTCTGTATGAAGAGTGTGTCTATTTTCATTTTATAAAAAGTGCAGATCTTTATAGAAATTGGCACTTTTATGAATTAACCATATCACACATCCCTGGCTGTCAATCAGACAACCAATCCTGTTACTTCCTGGTTGCTTAGCTCAGTGGAGCCAAACTCAAGAGGCAGCTTTGCAAAGACTTTTCATTGAACTGATTTGTGAAGTCTGTGATTGGACAGCCACAGAGTCTGGGCAGAGTTAGAAGAGGAGGACTTACAAAGAGCTTGCATGCATTATTAAGGCTCTAAGGAGCCAAAATGTTGCACTGCTGAAGTTACTTCCCCTCTAATAAACTGTGACCATTTGTATCCTGGAGTGTTGCCCATTTTTATATTCTTTAGAAAGAAAAACAAAGTCTCAATACCACATGATAGGCAAACATAACGGTAATGTTTCAACACACACTGTCTTTGACGAGCTTAATATCCCATTAACACCATACCACTTAAATACCCAATTAAGTACATCAATCAGTGCATAAACTGCCCCTAGGCTGAGTCAGTAAGTTAACTCTTTGTGATTCTTTATATCCTCTAAAAGAACATAACATACAAAACCTCAATATAGATCACCACACATATAAAATAATACTTTCAAGGTAACAACCGTAAGAAAAAGAAAATGTGTCCTACATTTATCATGACCAAAATTACTTCCCTTAGAAAGAAAAGACAAATGTAGCCTAATCAAGTCAGATTCAGGTCCGTATAGTTAAGACCTACTTGTAACGCAAGGAATAAACGTATAGACACATGTTGATCTCAATAATGGTGTGCATAGTGCAACATAATTACAACATGATGATATCCCTAACAGTGTATGCAATGCAACATAATTACCACATGAAAATTTTAGCTTAACTAGAAAGCAGGGCAATAGTAAATATCCTATGTTGAAATGATGGTCTGTAAAAAGTGAAATATTAACAAAATAATTATTATAAGCAATTATTACAACAAAAAAGACCTATGGTACTGCAAAGTTATACCTCCTAAAAACAAGGAAAGGTCAAAGTCAGGATTGAGTCCTTGGAGCTCCAGACAATCCCAAGCATTTTAAATATGTCCATACTTTTAATGACAAATTGCTTTATTTGTAAAATCAGAGATGGCTTGGTACAGGGGTGCCCAAAAGGTTGATCTCCAGATATTTTAAAACTACAGCTTCTATGAACCTTTGTCGTTCTTGGGGCATTTTAAAGCATCATGGGAATTGTAGTTCTAAAACATCTGGGGATCTACCTTTTGGGCACCCCTACTTTAGTATATACAGAGAAGATTGAACACCATAGCATCTACAGACAGCTATAGAACAAGTCTTTCACACGCTTTCAAATTCCGTAGATTATTTTTGAGAATTGCAATGTGGAGGTTCTCTGCAGAAATTTGCATGTTGACAGTAGTGGTTACCAAAGTGGTAGAATATGCATCCTTTCTCTAAACAGCTCTTTGAAATGTGAAATGATTCAGTAGCTGTGTCACTTGTCAAAACATCTGTCAAGGAAGACATGCAGGAAACATGAGAGTGGGCCATTACATTGATCAGCAAAGTGAAAGTAGCTGTGTTTTGTCCTATTGTCTCATAAGCTGCTGTCAGGATTTCATTTGGCTAATTCTTTTATTGCTTTTTGCCCAAATTCAGATGCATATTTCCATTTATCTGCCATTCATGCAAAGTGTTATCTAAGGTTATGTGTAGGAGAGGATAAAATACATTTGACAGATATAATCATGATTATGGTTCTTTGGACAAATGAAGAATGGTCACAAATGCATTTTATAATCCCTAAACAGGACCTTATCGTGAATTCTTAGGATGAAATAATGCTCATTGCTAAATATATGTATATGTTAATCAGATCAATTGAACTATATTTAGATTATTTTACACAACATGAATATTACATTATTGAGATTATTTAATTTAAAATTAAAATAACATAAGCAACTTTTTTTTTTTAATTTCATTTTGTTTGGCAGCTTTCAAACTTGTTTATGAAATGTCACCCAACATTGGAAAGTATGAATTCGATACAGTGGCACCACCAATGAAAACATTGTCCGTGATGATTACTAAAATTGTCAGACCTGCCTGGGAATGGGGCATGGTCCTACAATGAATGAGCATGTTAGCTTAGTGTTAGTGAATACCAGGCTGACTCTCTCTCTCTCTCTCTCTCTCTCTGGTGGCCCTAAGTAGGGCAGACCACTCGCAGAGAAATGAAGTTCTCTGTATATCCCTTGGGCCCTCAACACTATTTGAAAGCATCTAATGATGCACTTGTACTATGCTTCCTATGGACAAACCAATGAAAGAAAGACAGGAGTCCAAATAGGGTTGGTCATACCAGATCCGGGACTGGTGGGAGTCTGTGAATCATACTATGTGACTGCATGTCTATCTGTCTGTCTACTTATCTACATTTTATAGACGTAAGCAGCACAATACATTATGGGCGCACATTATGCGTACAGAGAAAAGTACCACCTAAAGCTTACTTGCAGCGTTAGTCCAACCAAAAAAAGTAGTGTTTTAAGAAAACACTGCTTTTTAATGGAGTAACCCTTCCTATTGTGGACTGCTCCCCTCTCCTCAAAACCGGAAAAAAAAAATAATAAATCTATTACATCGAGGGAAAACAATCATTTGATGCCTTCTGATTTTGACTGTTTGCCCACTGACAAAGAAATGATCAGTCTATAATTTTAATGGTAGGTGTATTTTAACCGTGAGAGACAGAATTAAAAAAAAAAAAAAAATACAGAAAAATGCATGTCAAAGTTATAAATTGATTTGCATGTCCATAAAGGAAATAAATATTTGATCCCCTATCAATCAGCAAGATTTATGGCTCCCAGGTGTCTTTTATACAGGTAACGAGCTGACATTAGGATCACTCTCTTAAAGAGAGTGCTCCTAATCTCAGCTAATTACCTGTATAAAGGACACCTGTCCACAGAAGCAATCAATCAGATTACAAACTCTCCACCATGGCCAAAACCAAAGAGCTGTCCAAGGATGTCAGGGACAAGATTGTAGAACTACACAAGGCTGGAATGGACTACAAGACCATCGCCAAGCAGCGTGGTGAGAAGGTGACAACAGTTGGTGCTACTAGTCACAATGGAAGAAACACAAAATAACGGTCAGTCTCCTGGTGGCCAACTACAAGAAACATCTGACCTCTGTGATAGCCAACAAGGATTTTGCCACCAAGTACTAAGTTGAAGGGGTCAAATACTTATTTCACTCATTGACATGTAAATCAATTACCATGTTGTGGTCTATAACGTTCAAAGTCAGCAGGGGATCAAATACTGTTTTCCCTCACTGTGTGTGTGTATGTGTGTGTGTGTGTATATATATATATATATATATATATATATAAACACCTTGCACTCTTGCCAAACATTACTTTGTGTCAGATATCGCCCTTTAGATACAATGTAAAATTATATATCCGCAGTCACTGTCTTGTAGTTTAAAGGGACAATATAGGCAACCATACCACTTCAGCTCATTGAAGTGGTTGGGGTGCAGTGTCCCTATTGTACTTAGTGTTTACATTGCAACACTAAGTCTGCCTATCAGACCGCCACTGAAGGCGCTCACTGGCTGTTAACAGACTTTTGGTTTGGTTACTGATGCTGCAGGTCCTTATGAGTATATCCAGCGTCCGCTATTTCCCCATAGGAAAGCATTGATTAAATGCTTTCCTATGGGGAGTGCCTAATGCCCTAATTACTGCACATGCGCATTAGCACCCCCTCTTCAGTAACATAGGAGGCTTTTTTTAACCCTTTAGTTACGTGCGGGTGCGGGGTGCAAGAAAGAGGGGTGGCAGAGGGTGCTATAGTGCCAGAAATATAGTTTTAATCAATCTTTATTCCTTCACTAAGAAGCTGTACATATTGACGTTTGAGTTCCAGTTCAGACTTTCCTTAGGACAGAAAACTTTGAAGTCAGAATTTATATTAGCAAGCCCGGAACTAGTTCCATGCTGGAAAATGACACCTAGTGACTTGGTTGGAAGTGGAGTTACACCTGTGACAGCAGACGGATTAATCATCCTATGTTCAGTGTTTCATATTGAAATGTTGCACATACAGCCTTCAGGCACCATGACCACTTTAAATCAGTAAAGTGATCATAATGCTTGGAGTAACCATTTAAGATATACTAATTTAAAAAATACACATTTCCTAATGATAACCTTATATACAAAAAGAGTAGATTGTTTCTTCAAAAATCTAAAATGTCAACTATGCATCACATAAACCTACCTTAGACCTTGGCACGGAACAGTGAGGAAAAAAGCAGCCCGCATTATGGTGTGCCTGGACACACTTGGTACACTGCTTGCCACTAGTGGTGGAGTTAACGCTAGCAGGTATTTATTGCAGTTTCTTAAAAACTGCAATATTTACCTTTGCAGGGTTAAGTGACTCAGGACACTGTCCCTTTAAGGACTACATGTGTAACTCTCTTTTTTGATTGCAATGTCACAAATCTGGCTTTGAGAATACACGCGCAACATGAAACACACTTTCTGTGCACAGTACCGCTTGAGTACTGTGAAAAAAATGAATAAATAAGAAGAGAGCTTGACAAAGTGGAATGACATTGTAGTGGCAGCAGGCTATTTCATAATAAATAAAGGAAAAACAACTCAACAATTTTATTGTGACTGCTTGGACCTTTTACAAAGCATAGTACTGGAGCAACCACTTCAATAACCCCTATATAAAACCTGCCCTACTTGTTGATTTGTAGCTATGCGCAATAAACTGATAAATGAGTGTGACCGTACGGGTTACGTCAGAAGCACTAAAGGTGAAAAAGTCCTCCTTCAATTATAGTATAATTTAGTTTTCACAGTCTTGTGAATAATGATAAATAGACAATAAACTTTCAGAGTCATTCACTAAAGTGAGAATTCAAACTGAATTTCACATTTAAGGCCAAAATAGCCAAACTTTAAATATTCGCTAAGTCAGTTATGCTTTCAGTCTGGTTCAGTTTAGTTTCATTAGCCAACTTTTGCTTTGGGCTAGCTAATGTGAATTATATGCATATTTCACATCAGTCCATTGGCGGATCCAGGGGGGGGGCAATGGGGCAATTGCCCCCCCCCCCCCCCCCCCGAGAAAATATTGCTGCCCGAGGCTCTCCCCTGCCGGTCCATGCAGGGCTGGTGCTATCCAAGCACCAGCCCTGCTGATTGCCATCACGGACCGGAGGGGAGATCAGTGATCTCCCTCCCCGGCCCACACAGGTAGATTGCTGGGCGGCCGGCAGGGGAGGGAGTGAGAGAGAGAACCCAGGGGAGCTATTACCTGCAGCTCCGCCGGGTTCTCCTCTCGCGAGCACGGAGCGTTACCATGGCAACGCTCCGTTCTTGCGAGAGTGAACTCTAGCCTGAGCTGCAGGTTAGAGTTCACTCCCCCACTAGAACCACCAGGGAATGGAAGAGAAAGCAATGTCTCCCCCTCCCTCAGCAAAGGTAAGAAGGGAGGGGGTACATTAGCTTTATTTATTTAATTATTATTTAATAATGAAAACAAAAAAAATTATCTTTTATCTGCCCCCCTATCCCCTCACACACTGCACCACACAGCCCCCCTTACCTACACAGCCCCCCCTTACATACACAGCCCCCTTACATACACAGCCCCCTTACCTACACAGCCCCCCCTTACCTACACAGCCCCCCCTTACCTACACAGCCCCCCCTTACCTACACAGCCCCCCCTTACCTACACAGCCCCCCTTTACATACACAGCCCCCCCTTTACCTACACAGCCCCCCCTTTACATACGCAGCCCCCCTTTACATACGCAGCCCCCCTTTACCTACACAGCCCCCCTTACCTACACAGTCCCCCCTTACCTACACAGTCCCCCCTTACCTACACAGTCCCCCCTTACCTACACAGTCCCCCCTTACCTACACAGCCCCCCTTACCTACACAGCCCCCCTTACCTACACAGCCCCCCCTTACACACCCCCCTTACATACACAGCCCCCCCTTACACACACAGCCCCCCCTTACACACACAGCCCCCCCTTACACACACAGCCCCCCCTTACACACACAGCCCCCCCTTACACACACAGCCCCCCCTTACACACACAGCCCCCCTTACACACACAGCCCCCCCCCTTACACACACAGCTCCCCCTTACATACATAGCCCCCCTTACACACACACACAGCCGCCCCCAATACACTCACTGCCCCCCATACACACACAGCACCCCTCACACAAAAACACACTGCGCCACTCACGCACAAACACACTGCTCCCAATACACACAAACACACTGCTCCCAATATACATATTGCTACCCCATACATACACTGCACCCCTCTCACACACGCACTACCCCTTCATACACATACTGCGACCCTCACACACACTGCACCCCTCACACACATACACACTACAACCCCTATCCCGGCAGACATGGGTAAGTTATCAACATTTTTTTAAACAGTTTGACTACTTACTCTGGGAGGGCGCCACAGCAACTCCTGGCACCAAAACCACTACAGAGAGCTGTAGTGGTTATTGTGCCTGGATTGTTTATTAAAATAATCTGCCAGTGCCCCTCCCGAGATTAGCTTCTGGATCCGCCACTGCATCAGTCATCAGCATGCACAGCATGCTGGGGACAAACAGTCAATGGCAGCATGGCCCCACCCTCTGTGCTGACTTTGTCTTCCCCTCAGCCAACCCTTCCTTACATTCCTCACCCTCGAGCTAGGAAAAGTGACATCAGTGGAGAAGAATTGGGCTGGGGAGAACTTGACCTCAGCACTGGAAAGGAAGGGGCACCTTACCTTTAACCCCCCCACCACCACCACCACCACCATTGTTTATTTTGGAGAGGGAACCAGGATAGGAAGATTTATTCTAACCAAACACCATTAAAAACGAAGTCAAAACAACCATTTACGTTCAGTAAGTTAACTGCTACGTTGATTTTCTTTCTGAATGTAATCAAACGATTGATCCATTCATCTACGATTAAATCATCTATGAAAAAAAAGCCAATAATGTTTTTTTAAAGCACTGGACTTCTATTTCAATAACAAAGTGTGGCAGCTAACAAGTTAAACATGCTGCAATTCCTGGCAGAGTGGCAATTTGCTCATACCCACATATGTCATGTCTGCACTAGCTGGAGAATTTGCAGTGTTTCTGCATCATAATGTGAACTGTGCCTTTAAAAATCCCTAGAGTTGAATGGGATGCTGTTCAAATGAAATCTGCCGGCTTCACAACCGGCAGTGGACGTGAGGGGACTGTCAAGCAATGCTATTTCTCACAGCATAAGAGCTTTAATTCACTGCAGTCAATTATGCAGTTTGCCATTTTACACATTACACATCACACCCTTACTGCGCTCGGCTACAAGTACTGCATAGAGATACTGAACCAAAATGGAATAGACTAGAGCTGCATTGTGCTTAGTTTGATATAAAACCATCAAATCAAAATAATATTTCTCAACTACACAAAGAACGAATGTCGGTCTCCACGAAATGACCACAAACTTTCCTGTAATGGTTATACAATCAAACACTTTATTATGAATTTAGAAATTCTTCGTACGGTAATTGAATAGAAGTTGAAACTCTAACATAATGCATAGTCATGTCGATACCGTGTTGTTTCATTCCTTATGTAAAGCAAATGTATTCTGACAGAGCAGAAAGCTTTGCCATCACAGCGACACCCTCGGCATTTGCCGTTTCCTCTGATCCACATTTTACAATTTAATTACATTCTAATGCAGGGAATGAAAGGCATACAGAGGAGAATGAGAAACAAAAATGGAGGGGTGTTAAGAAAAATGCTGGATTCTAGAATACCTGTATTTTTACCCTTAAGCCATTAAAGGGGTCATTCTAAAACAAAAGGATAGGATTTTATTTTACATAATTTATGTAAACAGATTGCTTGCTGTTACCATGTTTTACAAATTACGTAAAAACATTTGAATACTATTTTATTCATACAAATCATATCTCTTAATGTACCACCAAGACATCTAATGATTTCACCTCAGTACAGACTATTTTAGCTGTAAGAGGTAACCGTTTGGGCACAAAAATGCTCTGTTGATTGGATCATTGGATCTCACTAACAGCATTTTTTTTTTTTTTTTTTTTACTTTTACGTAGTTTGACATGGGTTTTCATGCAGCAACAAAATCTATTTATATGCTATTAGAAATCACCACCACTTCATTTCTCACTTCTTAAAGCAGGCATTCCAGGTGTTGTGGGTTATAAAGCATCGGGGAGATTTAGACCACCAAATCTGGAGTGCTCTAAAAAGATTTGCATCAGGAGAATTTCCAGACAGTTTTTTCGCACCATTTTTTAAGTAATCTCATGCAAGACCATTAAAGCTATGAACCAAAAATCAGATCCCTATTTTATAAGTTGCAACAGCAATCGTAGCTGGGAACTGTAATGCGTGTTACTCTTAACTGATGCTTTGGGAAAAAAACTTTTGTTTAAAATATGTTCAAAATAGAAAATGTTTTGGATTGTATGATTGCTCCACTTTTAATCATTTGTTCCATAATCCATCATTTTGGATCCACTGAGATGTGCAGTTACTAGCTGTCATGCCCAAAGTTCCGGTACATATTCCTGTCATTCTGTCTGAACTCATTCTGATTAAAACTGATTCAACAGCTTTTGCAGTTTTCCTTCAGCCTACAGTGGTAACTAAAGTATCCAAAGGGTCCAGAGCTTATAAAATTTTGAAAAAGTAAAACAAATTTGAGAAATTGTGGTCAATTATAAACAAATTAGGAGTAAAAAGCTTACATACATGAAGTTTAAACATCAGGCATGTACAATTTATGCAGTCTTTAAATGCAAGTTTAGATCAGGCTTTCATACACCCTGTACAATACTTAAAGGAACACTTTTTTGGGTCAGGAGCACAAACATGTATTCCTGACCCTTTATTGTTAAACACTATCAAGACACCCTGCCCGGCTTCCACCCACCTAAATATAGTAAAATATTACCTTTATTCCAGTCTGCTGGTGCTGACCCCCCACCCCCCGGACTGCCTCCTTGGCTGACATCATCAGAAGTGATGATCTCAGCCAATCCAACGGATCAGTTTTCGCACCGGGGCCCCATGGGTTGTGTGTACGCCACTGCTACAACATATAAGTATATCTTTAGACTGGGTTGAAATTTCAGGGAAATCCCAACACCGTCAATGTGAGTATTTCATAAAGACTTTGGATGTTTTCCAGGACACCTATAATTTTATACAAATTGATGGACAACATACAGAAAGTGCTGCCCTGCAGTATGAGGAAGTCACATGCTGCAGGTAGTACTCCAAAACTAATTCATTAAGCTAAAGTTGTTTTGGTCCCTTTAATAATGTAAAGGAAAATGGGTGATGGATATTATTAAGTGCTGCTGGGACCACTGCAGTTAATATAATAACCAGCGCTACAACATGGGTAGGCTTTGGCTTGGATGACTAACAACTGAGACTAATTGGAGTTGGACGATTATTCTACACTCGTCAGTGTGGTCATGATGGT
The DNA here is from genome assembly GCF_036172605.1 of Pelobates fuscus. Lineage (NCBI taxonomy): Eukaryota > Metazoa > Chordata > Amphibia > Anura > Pelobatidae > Pelobates > Pelobates fuscus. The sequence goes on along the minus strand of NC_086325.1, from coordinate 87,543,152 downwards.
GTACAACAGAGGAAAAGTTTATAACTTGCCTTTTAAGTTCAGGAATTGATTTCTAATTGCATTACCATTTACTGCAGCCATTAACCAATTTATGAGAAGATTTTTACCCATAATCCACAGACTGCTACTTAGCTTTGATCCATTGTAAAAAAAAAAATACGTAAGTTTTTGATCCTGCATTTTACAAGCATACAATCTTTGCTTTATTGACAATAAACATGATTAAATGGCTCTATACTTTGTCTGGAGAGGAGTACAACGGAAACTAACTAAAAACTGTTGTATATTTATGATACAATAAAACTTAAAGTGCCTATTATTATGGATCAGTTGTGTCTGGCAGGTTGAATTAAATATACCATGCTTCTGAGGATACAGATACATTTGTACTTCGCCAGTTCCACAAAGATCCTTGGGTCGTGTAAAGACCTGATGGAAGTTAAAACCAGTCTGGGAAATATTCTCACATTTCCACTGATGGGAATAGGAGGTCGTTAATGAAGTGTGTAAGGTCACACGCTACAGTTACTTCAATTTGATTTGATTTTTTTTGAGGCATTTACAGGGTAACAGTTTCTGAAATGTTTGCTAGTTTTATGTATTTGTGTGAAAACAGAAACACAAAACAAAGCCCAAGACACTAATGTCAAAAATATATTCACAGTCTACTGATCAGGACAAATTTTCATCTTGATGGCCTGTAGGCTCCGGATGTTCTGCAACCTGAATTTTAGTGCCTTAGGTATGTGTGTGAAAAAAGATAGATATAAGAAAGCTCCTTAATACATAGAATCTTAAAACAATATACAAAAAGCATAGTTGAATATTATCAGCATAAAAATGAAATAAAATGTAAAAAAAATTTTTTAATGAAAAATGGAAGTGTCTTTTTTTGAATTATTTTGTTTAAAACTTTTCTTCCACCAAAATTCTTCCACTCTAAATAATTGATCAAATAAAATATGGCTTGTAAGGAGTTTATTCATTGTTTTAGGCTTCACTTAAAAATATCTTGAGAAATTATATTTGGGAAAAATCTAAAAATGCACATTACTGACAACAGGGCGAACAACATAGAGTATGATTATTAAGTACACCGCAGATAAGGATAACTGGTGATGACTCCTGAACCAGCATGGTTGTACTTAAGAAACCTTTTTTTTTTTTTTTTTTAATGTGGGCCATCAGTCTCCGGACCATAGACCAGCTACTACTGTTTATTATCTTCATACACTATACATGATGCATGGAGTCTCATGGATAAGAGGAATAAAGCATCCACCTTCATGCCATATACACATGATCATACAGGAACCTCCAACTGCGGCATGAATGCCTTGTCTGAGCTTTTGAATGTGCAAATAGTAGGGAAGATAAATGGAGACCACTTTATTGTATTCTGAGATTTGGCATAACATCATCATTGCATTATTTTAGTTATTTAAACATTATAATGTTAAAGTATTGAATATTTTTATTTTTTCCCAAGGTTGCACCATACACTTCTAAAGTCCTTAATCACAGGCAAGATCTGTAAAAAAAAAAAAAAAACTTTTTTGTATTTTCTTTCTTAAAAACAAACATTGTCAGGGGCGTTGCTAGGTAGCAAAAATAGGTTGGCTTCAGCCCAATGATCAATTTAATAGTCGCTCCTGCAGTTTACCTTAAGCCCACTCAATCTCCACCCAATGGCCCACACATGTCTCCACCGCTAACCAAATGACACACACATACACACAGATACACACAAAATGTTACATACAAGAGTTCCCACCAACTGACATATACATACACTGTTGTACATATACACACTTAAATACTCAGATACACACAAATGAATAATATTATTCTATTAAAGAAATAGGTTATGTCTATCAGTGTTGTAAGTGAGCTACATTATTGAAATAAAAAGTAGTCTTTTTATTAATACTATTATCCATAAGCACAGACTTGTGTTTTTTAGTAGATATGAATGAAGATGCGGACCATGGGTCTTTTTTTTTTTACATTTATTTATTTTCATGTAATTAACTTCTAAATTATTTAATATTGAAAGAGGGTCCTTTGCAACCTATAACCTAGCTTCCGCATTAGCCTGAGCAGCGATGGCGGGTGCCACTGACAGGCAAACAGCACTGACCGTTTCTGGCCATCACTGCCGCCCGTAGATGGTTTTAATTGGTATGGGTACTTGTATTGGTATTGGTATGTGAGTGTAATCTCTACCTTGGCTCTAGCACCAGAGGGCACAAGGTTGCAGGTACCTGGTGTGTTAAACCATTTGAAAATAGTGCATTCCTTCATTGTATTAAATTACTAGGTCTTTCCTTTTACATTTAAAATTTTACATGTATTCCAGCGCCTGGGCAGTCTCCTCTCCGCAGCTCCACCACATTCTGTGACCACTAGATTGTAAACTCATTTGAGCGTAATGCTCCTCAACCTATTGTTGCTGTAACATTTTTTATTTGTGTTCTTTATTGTTAAATTTCACTCTTTATAATATTGTAAAGCTCTTTGGAATAAGACGGCGCTATATAAATGCTAAAATAATAATAATCATCATCATTCCTACACTTTTATATAATTGTCTAATTTTGATTGACAAGAAGATATTTCACAGTTGATCGAAAAGAGGCGACTATTTAGAACTAAGGAATAGATAGCACTTGTTTTTTTAAGACCAATAGATTTTTTTTTTTTTTTTTTTTCATCAAAAAAAGAACCACCTCTTCTATGAGAGGCTGTTGTAGAATATGTAATTAACAATAATTAGCCAGTGATTGTCCCACTGACACAGATGGATAACAGTGTGTGCTGTGTTTGTCAGGGGGCGTTCATTTAGAAGCCAGTAAAAAAAAAAGGGGGGGTCAACTTAAAAAGGTCAAATATTGTTTGTGGTTAAAAACATTGAAAACTGTTTTGAGCATAGAACAATAAAAATAATAAAAAAAAAGTTGTACATGTGTCTACAGAAGCCTTTCTGAATATCTTCATACAAAATAACTGACCTGATCCCTAAAACTGTGAGACCTTTTACTAGTAGGTCATGTAGGTGTAACAATGTTTGATGGCTAAAGATGCCCACATCGTTTCTATGCTTGCTGATGGTTATTGGAAGCTCATGACAGGACCAGATGGGAGAGGTGAAGAACAATAGAAGAGGTGTGGCATTTCTCCTAATAATTGCTCTGCCATTGTTTGTGACAGCCCTGCTGTGAGGGGAGGTCTCCTACCCAGCCTGTCTTTGTTTTCCTAACTCAGACAAAATGTGCAATTGCAGATTTCCATTGCCTCCAGGCTTCTGGATATGTTACTATAAATACACAGTATAATGAGCTGGTAAAATGTGATTCAAATTAGTAGCTTGCTTCCCCTAGCAGTAATCTGTTATCAGCTCTCTTCCCAGCGCCTTAAGACATTTCTCCCTAGAAGCTCAACTAAGCATTTAATATTAACTCATCAAATGCTGGTTGGGAAGGGGCATCTACTCTGCTTGTTATCTCAAGTGAAAATTTTTAGTGATATTCTATAATTGCAAAAAATAGAATGTTGTCACATTGGAAATGTAAAAATAGGAAATGTCACATTGGAAATGTAAAAAAAAATAAAAAATAAAGATATATATATTTTTTTCCTTCCATGATGCGAACATAGTTTCTGGGGTTTTATATAGAATATAATGTATGATTTGTGTCTAAGGGTCTTGTCAGTAAACTTAGATTTTCAAAGAAATGCAAAGTCACCTTAAATTGAGTATCCAGTCCTTTGTTTTCAATTGGGGTAACTTCCAATGCACTTGATACTGGGTTTCGCACCTTTTTACAGGGTTACTCCAACCACCATGACCGCTTCAGTGATTTTACCTGGTCATGGTGGAAGGAGTCTGCATGTGCAATGTTTCAGCTTGAAACCCTCCTTCACTGTAGCTTTCCCACCTCACTATCCCAACCAAAATTGTATTTCCCCCCCGCCCTCCCTCTTCACCTCCCGGCTCCGAGTGCACACATCAAAGAAACCCTTGATTGGACCTCAGCACGGCTACTGTAACATTAATCAGAGTGCATCAGGTGCTCCGCCCGGCGCTGGATTAAGGTGAGTAATGTCTACATTTAGAAATCTCTTCAGGCTTATGGGAGTCAGAAGGGGATGTGGAGACCATGGTGAACAGTGTCAATAGGGCATTATTCACAAGTAAAAAAATAAATAAAAGTCTTGTGGAAACCCTTTAACAGAAGTGTGTATGTGTAGCTGTATGAAATGAATGAATATGCAAGATGGTTATTCTTAAAAATGTTGTATTGAATTACATGTTCATGTTTAAAAAATAAAAAAGGAAAAACCTTTAATCAATAAAAGTTCATCAATATGTTATCACTGTAAAAAACAATATTTCTGTGCCATGGAGTGACTTTAGATTGTCATCTGCGCAGGCTTTGGGTGAATGATTTAAATGCTGCAGGTATTCTGAAGAAACAAAAAGGCTGAAACTAATGCAGACAATCAGAGTGTAGGTTTGATATCAAACACTTGACTTTTATAGGTCACTTTTATCTCTATGTGTCTTTGAAAATGTCTTGCGCTGTCAGTTAATTTTCTGAAATAAATGACTTTTTGTAACCGTGAATGCAGAACATACAAATCCACCAAGTTTATGTGTATTACCAATGTGTTGATGGGAAAAAATGGAATGCAGGAAAATACTGAGAATGGACAACAGCTCACATAGCTTGACCTTTTAGTGGATTCCCACTCAGAACTGGTTTAACTCATCTTGTGCCATTAAAAGAGAATCAAGTTAATTTGCATATCAAACTGATCGCATCCAAAATGGTGGTTCAGATCTGAAATGCAGATCGGCTCTCAGAATAGATTCACGTATCAGTCCTGATTGTTAAATGCTTTATACGTCTAGGATCTAAGCATAGTTTTAATGTTAACGTAACCTCCCAAAACCAATACCAACCTCATCCTTATCGTTACGCTTGCACTAACTCTGTGTACCTACCATAACCTGACACCATTTGTAAACCTTACACAGCAATAACCTTAACCCAGCATTCGTCATTACCTTACCCAAACACTAACCCTACACCTATACCTACCTCTACCCTATATAAAGGTTACTCTCTGCTAATATCAGTACTCATATCAACACTGGGATTTACAAGCTAGAGCAGTAGAGCGGTTTGTGGCTGTTTTCAGCATGATAAGGGCTACTAAATCTGGTAATAGGTGACCGAGAGTCCCAAGTTGGGTCTTCAAGGCATGAACACAGATTTTACCTTTCTCATATCAGGACTTTAGAATTTGTCAATGCGTTCTAACATCACTATAGCCCAGGCTTTCAAGGGCATTATGGCTTGTCCTAACATTAAGAGTTTAATTGGTTCATGACATGAGTATGTCTCCTGCATTATTCCAGTAGCAATCTACCCCATCTGCCATAATGCCCTCATTTCTTGTGGATAGTGTCAGGGCCTCTTGAGAGTTAATTTACACTAATTGAAATGAAAGATGTTGCTTGTCCCTGAACTTTGAATGTGTAATTTATACAGTAACTAAGGAACGCAGTATAGAAGAGTGGCTGGGAACAGAAAAGTTTTTGTAAGTAGAGAACAAATGTGTGTTTTTTTTTTTTTCCTAACATGATCAGGGGTATTTAAGCAACAGTGGTTTCTCATCTATAGGGACAGTCGGGGCAGTGCACAAACTTGAGATCAAGAAAAACAATATTTTAAAGTGTGTGTGTGTATATATATGTAGATGTGTGTGTGTGTGTGTGTGTGTGTATATAAATACATAAATATATATATATATATATATATATATATATATATATATATATATATATATATATATATATATATATATATATATATATATATATATATATATATATATATACAAAATGTTCAGAGTCTGGCACTCTACCTTTAAATAGAACAGCAGAAAAAAGCCTTGGTGCTGCACAGCGTAAATGTATATCCAAAACGAGAGGAGAGCACTCCAGAGGACTTGTTTAAAGCAATTTATTCCGTGAAGAAAATCGTGAAGAAAATCGACGTTTCGACCCGCAGGTCTTTATCAAGATACAAAATCAAGTACAACAGTGTCTTTATATACCCTAAAATATTAAGGAGTGATTACTTACCCTGAATGTGTTGTGCACCCGAAAGCCATGTGTGCTCGATGAGCTGTGATTGCCAAACCCGCGTTGGCGATCCCGTCGGTGTGTAGTGACGTCACCACTAGTGCGACGGCGCGGAAAAGGGGCGTGAGCGTGCGTCTAGGTAGCCCAAGGAGTCAAGTGTGGGCAAAAGCTTACGTGATGTGTGTGAAGTGCGAAAATTATGCCAGTAAAGATATATAGGAAGAGGATATTCATTAATAAAACCAAATATTAGATTGGGCATGTAATGTACAAATAGACATACTAATCCTGCAGATTGGTTAATACAGTGTTAAACAACACAATGAGTGTGTGTGTTGCGTACAAGACGAGAATCGATGAGAGTATTGGTCAAAAGGGGCAAGTGCAAGAAGGCAGAGGACCCAGGATGCAGGGAGTGTCAAAGGATGGGAAGGGCAGGGGATATGTGGCAAGAAGTGGTGAAACATGAAAACATAAAAACATAAATCCAAAACGTGAGCAAATCAATGTACATATGAACGGATCTATAAAGAGAGGTCCTAAAGTGTTTAGCGATGTATATAGGAGTGTGTGAAGAACTAGAAGAGTGGTGAAGTGATGTGTGGAGAGATGTAATGCAGCTGGTGGTAGCGAGCTGGGAGCCAAGAGCTAGGTGTGGAGTTAAAGGAGTAGTGAGCTAGATAGGAGGAAAAGTGACCAGACAGAAAATCACATATAGCGTCTAGTGAACTGAATTAAATGCAATATACAAGTGAATACATGGGGATGTGTATAGATGGAACAAGCAGGATCCTGCGCTACAGGACGAGCGTGTGGCAATGCCCAACTTACTAATAGAAAATGTTGTGTAGAAGAGAGGCAAATGTATGAACAGGACTTAGATAGTGGACAATGAACATCGAAATAAAGAAAATAAAAAATATAAAATGAAAGATATCTAGCATCTGGTTATAAAGGGATGCTGGGATTACGGGTAATCAATATCACAAAAAAGGGAAGTGATCAATATATAGATAATATATAAATAAATGGGCAAATGAAAAAATAAAAAATAAATAAAAATAGATAAAAATAGAAATAAAAATAAAATAGAATAAAATAATATAAAGATAGACAACGATGTACAAACGTGTACAAAAATACCATGAACGGCCATAATAGAAACTTATCAATACCAAGTTGACACTATCATCTTTATATTATTTTATTCTATTTTATTTTTATTTCTATTTTTATCTATTTTTATTTATTTTTTATTTTTTCATTTGCCCATTTATTTATATATTATCTATATATTGATCACTTCCCTTTTTTGTGATATTGATTACCCGTAATCCCAGCATCCCTTTATAACCAGATGCTAGATATCTTTCATTTTATATTTTTTATTTTCTTTATTTCGATGTTCATTGTCCACTATCTAAGTCCTGTTCATACATTTGCCTCTCTTCTACACAACATTTTCTATTAGTAAGTTGGGCATTGCCACACGCTCGTCCTGTAGCGCAGGATCCTGCTTGTTCCATCTATACACATCCCCATGTATTCACTTGTATATTGCATTTAATTCAGTTCACTAGACGCTATATGTGATTTTCTGTCTGGTCACTTTTCCTCCTATCTAGCTCACTACTCCTTTAACTCCACACCTAGCTCTTGGCTCCCAGCTCGCTACCACCAGCTGCATTACATCTCTCCACACATCACTTCACCACTCTTCTAGTTCTTCACACACTCCTATATACATCGCTAAACACTTTAGGACCTCTCTTTATAGATCCGTTCATATGTACATTGATTTGCTCACGTTTTGGATTTATGTTTTTATGTTTTCATGTTTCACCACTTCTTGCCACATATCCCCTGCCCTTCCCATCCTTTGACACTCCCTGCATCCTGGGTCCTCTGCCTTCTTGCACTTGCCCCTTTTGACCAATACTCTCATCGATTCTCGTCTTGTACGCAACACACACACTCATTGTGTTGTTTAACACTGTATTAACCAATCTGCAGGATTAGTATGTCTATTTGTACATTACATGCCCAATCTAATATTTGGTTTTATTAATGAATATCCTCTTCCTATATATCTTTACTGGCATAATTTTCGCACTTCACACACATCACGTAAGCTTTTGCCCACACTTGACTCCTTGGGCTACCTAGACGCACGCTCACGCCCCTTTTCCGCGCCGTCGCACTAGTGGTGACGTCACTACACACCGACGGGATCGCCAACGCGGGTTTGGCAATCACGGCTCATCGAGCACACATGGCTTTCGGGTGCACAACACATTCAGGGTAAGTAATCACTCCTTAATCTTTTAGGGTATATAAAGACACTGTTGTACTTGATTTTGTATCTTGATAAAGACCTGCGGGTCGAAACGTCGATTTTCTTCACGATTTTCTTCACGGAATAAATTGCTTTAAACAAGTCCTCTGGAGTGCTCTCCTCTCGTTTTGGATATATATATATATATATATATATATATATATATATATATATATAAATAGTATTACCACTGCTAATAATGTAGGCTAGTGATATTTGTTTCATTTAGAAAATAAGTAATTTAAAACCTTTCCATTAAATAATGGTTAACACACACATCTTTACTGAGAGACGGTGGAGGCAAATTGCAGGCGTTTCCACCATCTTAAAATGTCACAAGCAACTTGCAAGGAAGTCAAGTGGTAGTAATAACCATCTTCTAGTGTGTTTCTATCATGGTTATCATTAGTTTGCGGTGGGGATTGTAATCTTATAACCTCCCTACAAATGGTGTTTTATTCAGGCATAACACCCAGACTGTACAAACCTATACAGGAGTGTTGATTGATTGATCATCGAAGTGAAATTTCCAGGAATTCTAAGGGAATGTCACGTTTAAGGCCAAAATAGCTGGACTGGAAAACGTCTTCATTTAAGCCATGCTCGCAGTTGGGCTATTAAGGCCTAAAAATTTAATTCACTTTGAATTCCTGACTATTCCAACTTTAATGAATAACCTGATAAAGTTGCAACCTGACCACCTTTATTGTGTATATTAAATGTATACGTGTGTGCATATTTTGATTTTGGGTGCTAGTAAGAGACTATGGTTCCAATGACGCTGTACCCATACAAATCACTTATTATTGAAATATATGAGTGCAGAGACCATGCTCACTTATTTCAATATATTATAGCATGTAATTGTATGTTCGTGGTTGGTCTTCAGCACATTTATCAGAGTGCAATAAAAACTCTTTAATTTACTCTGGTTAGTAGATTAATGGCCTCTTTCCCTTCTTGTACAGGTCACCTGTCTTCATGATTTCTTCGGGGAGGATGATGTATTTATTGCCTGTGGACCAGAGAAATTTCGATATGCCCAAGATGATTTTTCTCTTGATGAAAACGGTAAGTTCAAGTACTGTACATCCCCAAAAAAGTTTGTTAAAAAGCAGCACTGTTGTTTTTTTGGGTTTTTTTTTGTCTGGTTTTCCATTTCCTTGTTTCCCCTGTAGTTTAATGATTATACTCCCATTTTCCATGTGACTTGGTATTTATTATTGTTTATTACTGGTGCTGGATTTCAATATTTGGGCCCAGCCATGTTGTTTTCCTCTGTCCATGATGTCTGCTGTTTTCTCTTCTGTGAGATTCGCTTTACTAATGGATCTTGGGTCAATTTGATTGGCAATTGGAATGGAACCTTGCTTCAGATTTACCCATTATCAAGTTTTGTTTAGTAGTTGGCAATTTTCCTTATATATGTTATAAAAACTGAAAAACAAGAGATTTAGACAAATGGAGCTTTGTGGAAACAGATTAGCTAAAGTGTATTTTTGTGACAAAGCCACTTTAATATTAAAACTATCAAGCTAAATAGGCACCCAGACCACTTTATCTCAATTAAGTGATCTGAGTTATATGTCCTTCATATTTAACCCTGCAATTGAAAACATTGCCATTTTGCAAGAATGTGCTTACACTGCAGGGTCAACACGTCTATTGGCTATCTTCCTGACAGCTACTAGAGGCACTTCCACCTTAATAACCGCGTTGAACTTGGCTATTCAATCATTGTCTCAAAGAGACCATATGATTGGTGCAAAGAGGTGTTTTGACGTGCACGTTTACTAACTTTCCAGTGTGTGATGATCTCCGTCAGGAATATGGGTCTTCGGTACGGAGATCAGTGTGCTATGGGATAAAGGTAAGTAAGTCTTACCTTGGGGGCATCTAAACAAGTAATGGAACACTATGGCTTTAGAAATACATGTTTGCATTTCTAATGCTATAGTGTCTCTTTAAGGAGTGTCATATGATCATATGATAATCTGTGGGATATGTATGACTAACATGGCTGTGTCTCTGATGGGCCCAGCAGTTCCTAATTACAGCCCTGTCTGTTTTACCACACGTGTCTTCCTTCTGAAGACTATGTTTAATTAATTTAGAATGATAAGTAACTACTACATCTGAAGCTCTACTCTTTTAAAAAAAAAAAAAAAATTCCTTTCCTTACTTGATTTTTTACAAATCAATACCTGTAATGTGACTGTTGGGTGACCTTATGCATCAGTGGGAGATGCCAATTAGTATTCTGATGCTGTCCCTACATTTACTCCGCAATGTATTTAAAAAGAAAAACGTGTGGGGAAAATGCAAGGCTGCCTACAGCCGTGTCTTTTAAAAAAAAAAAAAAAAAAAAATCACTAAAACAAAACTAAAATAAATTAACTATTAAACGGTTACAAAAATTAAATCCTGGATTTTGAGGTTTTTATGAGGTATAACCGTCTTTAATTTGTGGTGTGCTCATTCCTTATCTATGGAATCCAAAATGGACAGCAATAACTCATATATACAAGATAATATAACTTGCACAACTACTTACAATATGGGAATAGTGTTTTAATCATTAAAGTAAAACATGGTTTATCCGCTATATTTTATTTGTAAAGCTGCGCTCTGAAACCTACCTGATCTGTTATGGACTCAACCAGTTGTTAGCATGCCCCCTGCTGTCTATCCTGATAAATTACCACAGGACAGATTAGTGTAGTTGTTCTGGTATCTATGGCCTGTCCCAGAAGGCTCACCAAGGACATCGCTGCCTTTTCAGAGAAAAGGCAGTGTTTACGTTACTTCCTAGTAAAACCTCTAGTTGCAGTCACTCTGATGACCACTGGAGATGCATCTACTTTAAGTCTTCACGCTCTGCATGGATGAGCTGAATGTACTCCATATAGATGCATTGATTCAATGCATCTCTGTGAAAAGATGTTGATTGGTGCAGTGCTACGTTTTGCCGTGCATGCGCAATAGTCTCCTAATGCTTTCCTATGGAGATTGATGATCTCAGCCATGGAGACGAGATAGGCGCCGGCAGAAGAGAATAGGCAAACTTAAATAATTTTTTACTGTATTGAGAGAGGGGCCGCTCCAGTACTATAGTGTTAGGAACACATGTTTGTATTTCTAACATTATATGATATTATGTCCTTTCCAGTAATGCACATTTACGGATATGACCGTACAGTTTGGGCTCCAGCCAACTAGTTACTTTTGGGTAAATGAAACTCATCATAATTATATCCATTTTGCATTTAGCAGGTTCCATTCCAGGGTATCATAGTCCAAGACATTTTGGAAAGATTTTGAGGAGCTTTTAATGTGGACAAACAGGTGACATTTTGGATGCCAACTGCTAAATTTTGAGAAACATTCTATTGGTTTCCTTGGTGATTGCTCTTAATTTCACACTTTACTGCGTAATAGTAATCTTTATATATATATATATATATGGCAGGATTATTTAATACATTAACAGGGTTGCAATACAAATTTCTAAATGGATGGTTAACCTGTCTTTACTATTGTTTGATCCAAGGAGCAATTGAAATGCCATTCTGGAGCCATGAAGGATTTTCTTCTTATCCCATTTTGTGACAACTAGAAATTGCTGCAAATTTGTTTTGTTGTTTTTCCTATTTACTTTTGGATCAACAGCAAAAACAGAGTTGTTTGAATGGTTAAACTTGACTTGAATCTTGAATCAGCCTATATAATTATATAATGTTATGTTGTAATGAATGTTAGCAACTGAATAAACAAACACTCAGATGGCTGACATTCTAACGTGTAAATATAAATGTATTCCTCAGCATCTTGCTCCAGAATACACTGTACACTGCTACATTGCTGTAACTTGACTCTTTTACTGTAAGTCTGACATTCGTCTGATTCTTAGTTTGCTGAAAATTCATTCCTGGAGTTCAGTGTGAAAAGTTGACAATGTGCAGATATTACCAAATCCTTTTGTTCTGCCTAGTCTGCCATCAAACGTCTTGCAGGAAATGTTAACAGTAAGCCTAGATATTGTTGTCTGGCAAGACGATGACCTCAGATTCTCTCAGGGAATGTTAATTTTATATGAATCAAGCATCATACAGATTGTAGGTAATTGTTTTATATGGAACTCATGATGGTGATATCTGCATGATTCAGGTGCTTCCTCCTCCCCTCTGTCGTCCCCCCCCCCCCCCCCCACAGCATTGCATTTTAAAGATGCAATACCACGCCTTTAACCCCTTAAGGACCAAACTTCTGGAATAAAAGGGAATCATGACATGTCACACGTCATGTGTCCTTAAGGGGTTAAACCTTACCACTTGAGATGCTCTTTATTCATAAAGCTGCCCAATAACACCACACTGTGTGCTCTTAACTCTACATTATGCAGTAAGTAGGTGGAATTTTTGGTCCAGTAGCTTCACAAATGCAGTGTCGCCTTCTCGGCATACGCTTTTAAAACCCATAACCCTCCAATAAGATTCAGACACCTTGTTGTGGGAAAAATTATCACAGCTTTTATTTAAAATATAACATAAATAATTTAAGGTAATTGTAAACATACTTGAACATTGCATATCCACCCCAATTCTTTTTCACAACTCTACCCCAGACAATAACCCACATAACAATAACTGATAACCATTATAACATATAATTCATTAGTATATAAACCATTGTCACCAAGGGCATGATTTTCCAATTTTTACAATGTAGTGGTATAACAAGATACACCCTACACCCACCAGGTACGGAGCTACCAATGAGCTCGAACCTATCAATACAAATTCCAACTTAACTGTTCTTAGTGAACTACAACTATCCTACAGCTGAACAAATAAACTACACCCCAACTTTTCTATCCACCTCCCGCCTCCATGACCAAACGGGTACTCAATACAAAAAAGGAGGGTGGGACAACAACAGGTAAGTGAGGATTAGTTAAGATGGTCCCCATAGCAAAAGCCCCTCCCCTTCTTTCTCCTAGCCCATCTCAAACATTACCCATACTCCTTGCCTGTCTGTTAGCCATGTCAAGGCCCATTCCCCTTAGCTACGCTGCTCCAATGTTGCAACACAAAGTTGGACCAAAGTTGCAACACAACCATTATCACACTTAAATCTGCTCATAGTCTGCAAGTAGCCAGTTTATTTGATAATGGTTGAGTATGAACTAGAAGTCACTATTTATTTTAAAAGGTACACAGATAAACCTTTTAATAAATTAGCGAGTTTCAGAACATAGACATGAGCTGAACTGTAGGTAGATGGAGGCCTTGTAAGTTCTTCTAGTTCTATTTCTAGAATATGTCTAATAAATCTAGAAATGTTCCTCGCGATTCAGACAAACCTGAATCAATGTCATTAATCCTGACATCAAAGCACTGCTGTAACTGACAACACTGCAGTATTAACATTAATAATTGAAAATAACTTTTACCCTTTTTGCAAATTGAAGAGGGAAAAATATAAAAAAAACAAATGTGGCTCCCAAGAACATGCCTCCTAACAATGGGAGGAATTGCACCGGCAGACACCCACTGCGCAATGGCATGCTCTCAGTCCTTCCCATCTAGCGTTGCTTTATAACGCATTTTTTTACAGAAGACCTAAAATATACATATTGACAGACCATTATTATTATTATATTATTTATAGAGCGCCGTCAAATTCCGCAGCGCTTTACAATGGGTGGACGAACAGACATGTAGTTGTAACCAGACAAGTTGGACACACAGGAACAGAGGGGTTGAGGGCCCTGCTCAATGAGCTTACATGCTAGAGAGAGTGGGGTAAAATGACACAAAAGGTAAGGATAGTATTAGACTAATGACCGTTGCAGAAGAGGAATCAGTTGGGCGCTATTAAGAGTTTAATTGATACGCTTTTATGAAGAAGTGGGTTTTTAATTATTTTTTTGAAGGAGTGGAGACTGGGTGAGCATCTAACGGAGGAGGGAAGCGAGTTCCACAGGAACGGTGCAGCCCTCGAGAAGTCTTGAAGGCGAGCATCAGAGGTGGGAGTACGGACAGAAGATAGACGTAAGTCTTCAGCAGATCGTAAGGGCCTAGACGGGACATACTTGTGTATAAGGGAGGATAGATAGGTGGGAGCAGTATTATGTAGAGATTTGAAAGCAAGAACCAGAATTTTAAATTGAGCTCTATATTTTATAGGAAGCCAATGTAGGGACTGACAGAAGGGTGAGGCATGGGAGGTGCGGGCGGACAGGAAGATGAGCCTCGCCGCCACATTCATTATGGACTGTAACGGCGCAAGTTGGAAGCTCGTAAGACCACTGAGAAGCGGATTACAGTAGTCAAGGCGAGAAAGTACAGTGGAATGGACCAACACCTTAGTCGCATCTGGCGTTAAGTAGGGGCGCATGCGCGCAATGTTTTTGAGATGGAAATGACAGGATTTGGCGATAGATTGAACATGAGGCTTGAAGGAGAGGTCGGAGTCAAAGAGAACACCTAGGCAGCGAGCCTGCGTGGTGGAGCTGAGGTAGCACCATTGACTTGGAGGGAGACAGACACAGGAGTAACAACACCTGAGGGAGGAAAGACCAGAATTTCAGTTTTGGTCAAGTTGAGTTTAAGGAAGTGGGCTGCCATCCAGTTAGAAACAGCATTCATGGGAAGTCCTGCCCTGCAGTAAGTTGAATTCAAATGCTGCATGTAGGAAATCAATGAATTAATAAAATAGGAAAACTACAGTATCTGAATACTTTTCATCATCATGCAGAATGATATCCTGGAAAATATGGTGAATCCTTACTCCCATCATGGTTTGATATCTTGCACACTTGAAGTAACTGAGGTTAGAGGTAATTAATATTTAGACGTTGCCATTGTGATAAACACTGACTATTCAAATTCACTACATTACAGCAGTTTACCCAGGTGGTGGCTGGTGAAATTTAAGATGGTGGGGCACCAGACTCCTCCCCCAGAATTGTACTCCTTCCTATACAATACAAATATACTCATACAGTAAAAAGGGTAGCATAAAGATATCTATATAAAATACAATACTGAGATAACCATACCACAAACAAAGCTGAGAAAATATAATAGTTATAATAGAGACTAGACATGTGCCAAATTTGCTGAAACAGAGCAGTTTTCAAGCCAGTCACATTTTTTTACATGCCCAGAGGCTTGACTGCTGTCTAGATGGAATGTCCCCCAACCCGTTGCCCCCAATCACACACGAAATACCTTAAGTTGGGTAAGGGCAACTGCCACAGCTTTATTAATTATACATGCCAGCAAGTTCATACTGTCAGCTGTTGGGGTGATTCACCAACAGACAGGTCTATCCCATCAAACCAAGAGTCCAGAGCAGCCTGCCTCCGCCATCAGCTCCCAGCAGGCTGCGAATCCCCAAGCCTCCTCGGCAACTTCTTCACTTCTGCCTGTGCTGGCCTGGATTCCCGCATGCTGTGACAAAACAAGAAACAGAAACTAACAACAAGCACCAGAAACAGCCCAATAATTCCACATGTAACAGAAAGTCCTAGGGTGGGAGGGAGGGAAAGTCAGGATCCCTTCACTTCCTAATGCTGACTGGTAAGTCCCCTCCCCTCACTGTCCTTATAACCGTCCTGCCATTTTGCCTCTTTGTATCTCTATATACCCCACCCCTCTGCTTAGCCTCAGTCAAGACTCCTTAGCCTAGCATCAGTCCTGTCCCCCCTTCCTTCTCAGACCGGGGGGGGGGGGGTCTTTCTAAGAATCTCCAAACCGTTACCAATGAGGGGGAGGGGCCCTGCAAAATGTAAGCATATCATAAAATTATAGACACTCATCCCTCCCCCATATTTTTTTAAGCTTACTAACCCGCCTCCAAAAAAAGAATCTTGGTGTTTCTAAATTACTGCAAATACATTTTTCCTCACATAAAATCAGGTGCCCCAATGGACGAGACCCATTGCACTTTGCACACACTGACTGATAAGAGCAGGAGCGTCATCAACCTCCCTCCCTTAGTATCCATGAAGCAGGGCAGAGAGTGTCATCTGAGACTTGTGCATCCTGCCAGCACATACTGTGTCTCAGGGCAATCTGTGTGTTACTTTACAATAAATCTGATGCAGGGAAAAGCAGGACAGACGGCGGGACACAGCTCCGAAATCGGGATAGTCGTGTCCAAATCAGAACAGTTGGGCGGGTATGTAAGAATGTCCTAGTAAATGGAAAATGAGGGGTCAGAACTTTTCCTCCACTCCATGTACAGGCCCCCAAACAGTCCCAATTTGAGCAGGACACTACCCATTTGAGGTTATATCTCACCATCCCAATTTGGTTCTCTGGTACAACATATACCACTCAAGTTAAGTATACGGCAGGTGCTTTATTAGATACTCGAGCACTGTGCACTAGTACTGGGACTCTGCAGAAAGCACTCCAGCAGAGCTCTCCGCAAGTTCCTGCAGTCAAGGGGCTTGTCAGTCGTTCAGTGGCCTGGTCTAAGGGTGTCCTAGTGTCACAATTCATGTTACTGGCACCGACTCCATTCAGGCTAAACCACAAATCCTGATCTGAAAATCTCCCAATGTTGGGATATATATATGTATGTATAAAATGTCAGATTTGAAGGTACTCTGTCATAACCAAAATGCATGGTTGGTCAACTTCAGATCAATACGTACATCTAATCAATGAATGGTACTTAAATGATCAACAACAAATGTATGTATACAAGGAGTATAAAGTATACAAGGAGTTATGTACAAACTTTGGTTATTTTTTTTTAAGTGATGCAAAGATGTAAAAGGGGCAGAATCACTAATAGAATGTGTTTGCTGGTTCCACACCTTCCTGGTAATGGTACATGCAACCACTTTTAGCATTAAAGTATCCACCAAGTTTCCCTCAAGTTATCAGGCTCAGGGAGTCGGGCTAATTAGATTACCACTACTGCTAAATGTTCAGAAAAATGTGTTCCCAGAATTTTTTACTAACCTCATGTCTCTCCCCACAGAGTGCCGGGTAATGAAAGGGACTCCAGTTCCCCAAGCCAAGCCCACCTCCAGTTCTCTGAAAAGTGCAGCTAAAAGTCCTGCACCAACACGCCGCAGTAAATCACCTGCTGATTCAGGTGAGTAAATGCTTAGCTACTTCTTGTTTCTAACACCTGGACTTCCATAGGTGATCATGCAAAGATTGTTCTTAAAAAATACTCTGCAAAATTCCTATTTCCTATTCCTATTTCTTATGCACATGCAGACGGCAATCTGTGATCAAAAATTAAATGTTGTAGAGAATAAAATTAAAAACAATGTAGATAGATTCATATCATTAAAGGGATATTCCTGGCTGTAGGGAACCAATTCCTGTTTAATGCATGGAGATAATATGATCATATACATATCCAAAGACAATTAAAAAAAAAAAAAAAAAATACTTGCATTTGAAGTTTCTGCATTTGTTACAAATTAACAGGTTGTGCAATTTCTGCAGTGCGCTTTACACAGGCTCAGCTAACGTTCTACAACAGTGCTAAAATGATGCCATTGATTATTTTTTGGTAAAGCATGGGTTTTTAGGAGTTGTAGTTAATTTGTATGTTTATTGTAAAAGTAAAACAGCTGCTGAAAGAAAACTGAGAGTGTTTAAAAAAAAAAAAAAAAAAAATGATACCCCATATAACTTTAATTTCTTTTTATTCCTTTAAAAAAATGTCACTGACAGATTCTTACCAT
The DNA here is from genome assembly GCF_036172605.1 of Pelobates fuscus. Lineage (NCBI taxonomy): Eukaryota > Metazoa > Chordata > Amphibia > Anura > Pelobatidae > Pelobates > Pelobates fuscus. The sequence goes on along the minus strand of NC_086325.1, from coordinate 87,524,942 downwards.
TCAGGTCCTTTTTTTTTTTTAATCATTTTTAAATGTCTGTCACAAACCCAGTTAATTAATACAGTGTTGTTGTGTGTTACATTTAATTCACAATTCTAAATGTACACGATTGAACATACTGTACATCTATTATGCAGTGCTAACACTTACACTGAAAGATGTCCTTGCCGCACACTGACTTTCAAAGCACAGCAGGATACCCAGTAAGGGAGGAGTTACAATTTAATCTCGGAGACAAGACAATCTAATCAGTGAGGCATGTTTTCCGGGCTTTAATTTCATGCTTCCTTAATGGCTGGGCTGGACCAGGGAGACAAAAATATTTCCACCAAGATACAGCAATTATCTAGCACAAATACATCATGTCAGTCAGGTCCTGACTTCACATTCTATTCCCATGGGCCTGTAAAGATGGGTAGCTTAAGAACACAGCAGATGTCATCTTTAAGTGTAGACTGGATACTACTGCAAAGGGCTTGTGATAGTTAGTCTGTGATGGTAGCAAAATGATTACAGTTTTATTCTCAAAGGGCCACTACTTCCAGAGGGCACATCCATTCTTAAGAACCCCCAGCTAGTGTTGCCTGTCTCCTAAAATAAAATACAGTCTATGTATAATTAATAGCTGCCTCAAGCTATATTTTACAGGTGCATAGTTGCTAATATTTAAAAAACAAATTCCAAGGGCACTTTGTGGCAAGTAGGCACACAGGTATACAGAGACACGCACACACATATATGGTGACACACTGGCACACACACAGATACACATACACCATCATATACACACAGATACATTAAGTGAAACACTCACAATAATAAAATAAAGAAAATACATATTTCTAACCACATTGCTCCAGGCCCTGGTATACCTACACTGTCTAGAAGACCATCAGTAGTTGTACCCATGAGATCTGAGAAAGTTGTTGAGACTCATTTTTGCTGGGACAGACTATAACCAGTAGATAAGATATTTTAAATTTAACAGCATGTGCAGTAAAGGAAGGTTACATTTTAGAACTCTCCTTTACAGGAAGTGTTAGGAAGGCTGTGTAGGTCACCTGCGGGGAGGTGTGACTAGCACTTCTTAATCAAAGTGATTAAACTCCTAATTAGCAGAGAATTGAGCAGTGAGACTGCAGGGGCATTGTCTATACACAAAAGCTGCTTCATTAAGCGAATGTTTTGTGTCTATAGTATCTCTTTAAAAGCACAAAATGCCCTTATTAAATAAACCTTTCAGGAACAGTGTACAGTCATAACTCATCTATAGAAAAGCATGCAAAAGATTATGCCTCAAAATACATATTTTACCTCCGCAGGCTGTATGGATGTGGCAATGTTGCCAGTTATCACCCTTAAATTTAATTCAGTGCTTCCAGGTGAGGAAAAGCTACCTATGACATGTAAAACAAAACAAAAACGTCTGTTCATTGAGGTGTTTTCTACAATTCTGTATGGATTAATAGAAGGAAACATAAATAGATTCCACAAACAACCATAGTTCTAGACTTGCCAAGTAATTTACTGCTCTAGAGGGAATCCCACAGAGACTCCAGAAAACTCATTAAAGGTCACAGGGAGGAAAAGCTACAATCTAACCAGTGAAAGATGGAGACTGACTGACCAGATGGTTCTAGGTTTAAAATGACCGAAATAGCTCCAATAGCGCATTAATATGAAATAGATGGGCCATTTATCTCTCCTAAACATAATATGAGTTTCTGGGCTTTGTTCTATGATATATGATGGTTATCTCCCCTCTTACGTAAGACGCAGTAGAGATGCATGTATTTAAATAATTATTTGCAGGGAAAGGAGGTAGGCCATTTTTGTTCTAATGTAAAAGTGGCACTACATAAGTTACATGTTATTTTTGTAACCATGAAGAAAATGTCAAGGTTTTTTTTCATGCGCAAGTAATTTCTATGCCATTGTTCTGGTCTTTCCTATCCCTCCCAGCCTCGCTCTCTCTCTTGCAAGAAAAAAATCTGATTATATGTTTATTTGTTGAGCACAAATAGGTTGTAGTGACAGAACATGACAAACAAAGTCCAGACTATTGGTCTTTAGGGTGTTGGCCAACAATGTTACTGAAACACTGCAATAAAAACAAGCACACATATTTAGTATCAACATGGGGACCTACAAGAGACTTAGATCTGCAAAAGTTGGGTTTCTACCTTTTGGCTACCCTTACTCCGCACTGCTACCACCAATTGAAATTAAAGGATAAATATTTGGAGATAAAAGCACTGTTGTAAAATGGATGGATGCAAACAAGCTTCTGAGTCCAATTTATTCTGGGAGCACTTATCCCTCTGTAATTTGGGGCAGCAGAAAAAGTGCTGGTGTAATTTAGCATTGCTGGGTCATGGAGTTTTCAACATATTTTCATGTATAGCGCCCCTCACCCAGTTGCTACATCGCAAGAGGCAACAGTGTACTTCTCTTATTTCCTAAGGGGTAGAACATTTTCTTTATACCAGTGAGTGCTATGAACAATTGTTCCAGAAAAACTCAGCTATACACAGTCTTCTGAATCCAATTGCCCTACATCTTCTCTACAAAAAATACCTTGCTGCTTAGACCAAAGGCATGTGTTAAATCCACTACTACATATTTTCTCGTATTGAAAGGGTTAGCAATACCAAAATGTTGAGTTTTTTACCAGTGAAATGATGCCTGTTGACATTTTGTTTAGAATTCACCTTTTTTAAACTTTAAAATGTTTGGATTGATATTGAATTTCATTGTTTTTATGTTTTCACACTGGTGATCTTTTTGCTGAAATGTCAGCAGCTGCCCACATAATCTTACAGGCACAGTGCATTTAACAGAAAGGTAGAAATACCATATTTCGGCTGTCCTCCATATATCTTTCAACCTGTCTCTTTCGGTACATGTCACAGGCTGAGTCATTTTTTCGAGACTGTCTATGTCTGGCCTCCAGCAGGTCAACTCATGCATTGCCCAGACTGTAAATACCAAGAAATAGAATATACTTAGGCATTGTCCTGGGATTTGACATACTATGGAGCCTAAAAAAAAACAACAACAAAAAAAGAATATATTTACAAAACGTCAACCTTTTTAAAATGTGTTATAACAAATGCTGGGGGGTATGTATCTCTTAAGTCTTAACAAAATTTAAAGGTAACAACTTGGTAGAAAAAAAACTGGATTGTGCTGGAGTCTAATCTTTAAAATCTATTTATTCCTTAATTCATAGCTGCATTGTAGACTTGCTAAATGTTTGTTATGCTCTTAATGATCATTTATAAAAAGAGACTTGTATATACACATACACAATCCGCTATGACAGACCTATCCATGGGAGGGCCGGCAAGGATAGAGGGGTGGTAGTCTGCGGTCTTACACCATATGTCTTTGGACTAAAATAGGAAGAGGTGTTGTGGGATGTCTGTTGGTGCTGTTCTGCAGAGTGTGCTCTGAGACAGCTACATGGTCCAGGCAAAGGTTTCTCTATGAGAAATCTTTATATGGACCAGACACGGTTCCCATGATGTCAAGTGCCATCGCCCAGCACTTGACTGTAAGTACGTATATACTTTTTTTCTCTTTAATTGTTAGGGGGGTAAACTAAAGAATAGCGCTCAATAAGGCATTCTTCATTTTAAAAAAGAGGTGTATAAAACATGAGCTGTAGTAACCCTTTAAGAGCCATATCCATGCCTCTCTACACAAACCGTTCCAACTCTGTGAGCCATTCTGTCCATGAAAAAAGTTGCTGGAAACAAAAACATCCCCGGCATTAAATGCAGTTTTGTTTAGCCAAGGTACTTAAGCAAAGGAAAAGGGGTACAGGAGACTGCTTTGATAATCATCTGTCTGATGTCAAAAGTGGGGGAAAAAAAACACTAGTATCATGCTGCCTCTCCACTACCTGTAGAGATTCAGAACTGAAGAACTTCACACCTGGGGCTTCAGCCCACAAAGCCCAAAAAACAACATATTTGTCCTGCACATTTCCTGCCTGCTGCCTCACTCCTGCATTACTATTTCAGTAGACCTACCAACGCACCTCCTGCTTTTTTAACTAAATGGTCTGAGGCTGCAGCCCACAACTCCTATGTGCTAATGACCGGGGTGGCCTTGTTCATGTACTGATGGAGGTTGGAGGAATAAATTATTTCACAGCAGGACACTTGGCAGCCTTCTCTGTCAAATCCATACTGCATGCTCAACTCGAGTAAGACCATTCAGAGTCTGTGAGTTCCATGCAAAAGAAAGGACATTTGTACTCGCTCCCCAGGCCAATATTTGCCAGCTGACCCTGTACATATAGGACTACAATGTTCGAAATATATATGAAACTTGTGCAATATAAATAAAAAATTGATTTAATGGGGAAGCTCTAACACACGCATGGAGGTCACATCGTACATGCGCATTAGGTCCTCCATCGGCATGACGCTGCAGAAGGAGGAGACACAGGTAACTGTTTTAAAGGGCTGTTAACCCCTTCATGCTCGCAAGGGGGACCTAAAGTTATGGACAAGGCATACTATAGCATTAAGAATACTGTTTTTTATTCCTAATGCTAAAGTGTTCCTTTAAATCAATGATGTGCTTTTGTTTGCAGAGTCTTCTTGTTGCCTGATTAAAAGTGAGGTAGAAAGTTTTTTTGTAAAGCATTTTGTCGATCATTTTTTTGCTTTGTTTACACAATCTATCTTTTATATGAATCATATGCCAGACAATCCTAACACAGCCAAATCAAACAATGCATATTACCTTGACCCAGTATTTAAGAGTGAGGGCCGGAGCATAGTTGCACTCATACGACATTTGACAAGTTGATGTCCACTATTCCCAGATGATCATGGTAAAATGCCCTTACTTTGGCACAGAAGGACTATGGATGTAGGTTTCTTTGGTGCTTGTTGTTACTGCAGTCTTGATCCCAGTAAACCCTTCAGTATGTGCTTTAGTTACTGCTATAAATTGTGTTAAACAAACGTTAAAACCTTTTTATTTCAGCTATTGTACAACATAGCAGGCTTGGCCTAAATTTTCTAAATATAGACTTTTTTTTTTAGTCCACCATAGCTCACACTTTATTGAATATACTTAAGTCTACTTAGCTGCTGTGGGAACATACCCTGCTTCCTACAGAAAATTGAGTATATTACTGTAAGGATTTTATGAACATTGCATATTCAGACAACTCATGTTAACATACTGTGTGATTCTCTTGTGTGGCAGCTAATGGGACATCAAGCAGTCAGTTGTCCACGCCCAAATCCAAGCAGTCTCCGATCTCTACCCCGACCAGTCCAGGAAGTCTTCGCAAACACAAGGTATTATGTTTCCTCTCCAACTACGTAACACTAAATCTTATTTCAAAGTGCTATCCTAAACCTTATTAAATCTCGTGATGTTTTATTGAATTAGGTGTAAGATTCTGCAAGTTAGATGCTGAATAAACCTCTAAAACTATCCGTTATCCATGTGATTGGGATTAATACTAAAACAGGTTCAACTTGGTTAACTTCAACTCTGCTAAATTGCCAACAGGACAGTTAAGATATGCAATTTGCTCACCATTACATTATGCTATATTAATACATGGCTATTCACTGGCTGCATTTAGCAGGTTAAGGGGTAAAGCTTACCCCTTAACCAAACATCTAACATCAGATTATTGGATAAATGGATAGGGGGTGCAGAGAGGCTGGGTCTCCTGGGATCCAGCAACAGTTGCACTTTCAGCTATTTTTTCTCATATATTCTAATTCTCTTACTAGTTTGTTAGAGGCAAGCTGGATGTAAATGGTTTCAACACAAACCTAATCTCATCTGAGTTTCAACCACCTAATGTAATAACTCACTAGTTAGTGAAAAAAAACTTATCTTAGAAGAAATAAAGTATAATTTTAAATTATTTGTTTGAAATGTTTCTTTCATCTTTAGTATTGTTGACTAATTATTATTAGTTGTGTTTTTTTTTTGTTTTTTTATATCATTATTATTATTATTATTATTATTATTATTATTTTTAGCATGAGTTTTAGTGGGGTAGATTTACTACTTTAATGAAAACAATCTCTGTGTAATGAAGGCAAGGTATTTCACTAATCCAGCAAAGCACTAACCTGTACCTGGTTTGTTTCACACTTATCCATAGTCTTTCAAAATCTGAGCCCCCCTAGTTGTTTTGGAGCCTATCTATAGATTCACAAATATGAACTGTGCCAAATGTAAGCAGATGCTAGCTAGCTTGTCATTGGGCACTGTTTTTCCTACACAGTCATTGAGCTTGCTTTGCATAATGTTGAATAAAGCCTACATTTGTAGAGCTCATACAGTACCAGTCAATCTTACTCTACATTTGTAATTCTCCATTGACTGACACTGGCATTGGTCAAAGTAGACCTTTTCATTCAGTACGCTATATTGTGTTTGGCAGTATTTTGTGCACCATGCACTGGTGGGGCATTTTTTTAGCCTGCTCAGCCATCAAAGCAAACCAATAAAATTTTGTTTTCAAAAATGCAAGCACATTTGCATTCATGATATCATATGGAGACCTGTTCAGTCTATAGCAGGAGTAGGCAACCGTTGGAACTTCAGATGTTTTGGACAGCATCTCCCATAATGCTCTTATAGCCATAATGCTGGCATAACATCAGTGGAGATGTAGTCCACAACATCTGGAGTGCCGAAGGTTGCCTATCCATGGACCATATGTTTTCACATTTAACTTTTGTCTACACAACATACCTACACATTCTATTCATAAAAAGAGAATTAATTATACTGATAAAGTTTAAATATTAAAAAATATAATGGTCTAACAATTATCATAGTTGTAGTTTAATAACCGCTGGTAGTCCAAGGAGACCTCTCCAGTGATGTGCAATGCCCAAGAGCTGTAATAACATTTTAATAAATGCTGACTACACATAGTTCTGTAAAGGAGAAAAAAATCAATAGCAATTCTTATTAGGAAAACATTTTAGCATGAGATTGGTCTTGTGACTTGTCTAAATGTACTAGTGTGTCAGACATGATTAATTATGATGAGAATATGATAAGAGGGTCCGTTAACCACAACTATTGACACACACAAGATGCATGATACATGTATCAAAGACCAACTGTGGTTTGGAATAGTTGTAGAATTTGCTTTGATAATGAATACCCACTCTATTTAAACTGTCCATGTACTCTTGTCTGCCTTGGCAGAAATTGCTGTAAGCCTCTTATGGTCAGAAGACCACAACAGTACAGTCCGCAGGGAAACAAACTTAAAGGCAATGTTCCACTTCCCATATTATCTGTGCTGTATTTAATTAACTAATTCATTGATTACCCTCTACCAGCATGCTCGTTACTAAATACAGATTAAGGAACAGCGCACACATGAAAATACAGTGCCACTACTTCTCAATACCCCAATATCGATGTGTCCTACACTCATTTCAACGTTGGAAACCAATAACTAGTGCCAAAGTGTATATAAATCTGTTGTAAGAGCATTGTAAATATACATAATGGACAATGAATGTGATAAAGACAATTACAAAAAAAATAGTGTCAAAGCTAATCAATTAAAGTGATATTGCCTAGATTAATATACTCACAATACATCTGCTCTATACTAATTAAAATTATGATTAAAGTGACGTCACTATCCAAAGGTTGCCTCCAAAGGGGCATCTGAAGCCAGGGGCTGTGGCGTGGTGCTAAATACAAAAGCAATCAGATCTGGTCCAAATTTACATAGTGAAAAAAATATATATATATATATATAAATATATATATATATATATATATATAATTTTTTTTATTTTTTTTTCACCATGTAAATTCGGACAAGATCTGATTGCTTTTGTGTTTAGCACCATATATATGTGTGTGTGTGTGTGTGTGTGTGTGTGTATATATATATATATATATATATATATATATATATATATATATATATATATATATATATAGTATTTATTTATTGAGGTATTGCAAAATAGTGGTGGACTTAACATGATATGGCCATATGGTGGAACTGAATCCTCATGTTTGTTTACTGAGAGAGGTGATTTTAGGTAATCTTAGAAAATGTAACACTGTATTTTTTTGTGTGTACTCTTAATCTGTATTTTGTATAAATTTTGACCTCTAATGCAGCACCATTATTGAGAAATGCATGTGCCTCCAATTACCCTTTGATTCAACATGCTTGTTGCTGACAGGAAAAACTTTACATATACATGCTATTGAAATCTGTTTAGTAAAAATAAATAGTGAGGGTACTTTTTCAGGTAACATTTGAGATTCATGGTTAGTCTATACTCGTTCATAATATTGGTGGGGTAACTAAGTAAAGTCTGAATGGCCCTCCACTAAAAGTGGCAAAACCATTCTGCTGCAAACTAGGCCATTCAGACTGTTAAATTGCATGAACAATTTAATTTTTTTACAAAGTCCAGATTTTATAATTCAGGCCCTGAATGGGCCTATTTTTAGTGTAGAGTTCAGCCTGACCAAACACCGCCAACCTCAGTAATGGCTGAAATCGGGCCCGAATGCTGCAAATGCGTCAGGGATGCTGCAAATTTGGGCCCAGATTTAAAAATAAAATCTGAACAAAATGATTGCTGGCAGAACTAGCAGCTAGCAGACAAATCGCTAAATACCAATCAGTGCCAAGAGGGTAATTATGTGGTGCCTGGTCACGGCTTGCTAGCCATACACCCATCCAAATAATACAAATCAATAGGAGGAACTGATGCCCTCCCAAGTCCCCATCCTCTGATGGTAGGTGGGGCCCTAATTAATTCAACAATGGAAGGGGTTGAGATGCCATAGTCTACCGCCCCCACAAATATTGGAATGACCCCCTTCCTCTGGTGGCTAGTGGTCTCCAATCCATTAGCCTTTAACTAATAAAAATAAATAACCCTACCTGCCCTCCTCATCCAAATAATAGTGAGGGAACAATTAAACTTGCACCTGTTTAAAAGAATATTAGACTTGTCATCAGAAGTCTTCTATTTTTTCTTATTTTCAACCCCAAAAAGCCCACATAAAAATCAATTTTCTCGCAATTCAATGGTTTATGATAAAATAAAAAAAGTCTGGCCACAAAAAAAAATAAAAAAAAAAAATGGCAGAAATATTAAAAAGATTGCACCGCAATGAAATTAATCCATTTTCACTCAGAGGGTTCCGCATAATTGGGAAAGACCTTACATAGGTTTTTCCATGCTGTGTCGGCTATTGCAAAGCATGGGAAATCTTCTTACACTATGCAATATGAGGAAGAGCACTCTAGTTGGTTGGTTACTAAGCCAACCAGTCAAAGCACTCTGACAACTCTCACTATTTCCTCTCCCCTAATATTATAATTAAGGACCCCAATTGCCACCAGTGGTTGGGGGCCAGATGGACTTGGTCCCTTTCCTGAATAGAACTGCCATGCGAATTTGCAGCAGTCAGTGCTACCAGCGAGCAAGTAGTATTTAAATTTGTCATTTACTTGCATAAAAGAAAGAGAATGATCACAATACCTTTTTGAATACTTATATCTAATACATACAAATAAAGAATATTAAAAAACAAATGGTAAAGGGATTAACCCTATCTGTAGCATGCATTTATCGCTCCCTAAATGTCTCATGTAAATGAAAGTACTGTCATTAAAAAAGGACCACACTGTGATTGAGAAAAGTCACTAAAAAAGGAAAGTATTGTAATGTCTGTTTTAACATCGGTCTTATAGTCTTCTGTAAACACAAATGCGCATGTACGTGCCTGAACAGTTCATCTTTATCTGACATTGAAAATGTATTTATAGTCAGCTATACTTTTTCTTTTTGACAACATGCGATAATAAGTACTATCCTTACTAGCATATTTTAGGTTGTGTTTTCTCTTTGTTTTTTTGTAAGCAAGCCATAAAATGGTCTTCATATAAGCTTCACACTTCTGATTTATTTATTTTTTTAACTCATTCCTTTTTGTCTTTTTCTTTTTACAGGACCTGTACCTTCCCCTCTCTCTGGATGACTCCGACTCTCTTGGGGATTCCATGTAAAAGTCTACAGTATAACATGTCCCAGTTCGTAGGACCGCATAGTGGATAGAAGCAGACCGGGCACATTGGTGCTTTCTTAACTAAGGATACAGTTACAGCTTTCACTGTTACATTTTTATAATTATTTCTGTCATTTATTGTTTGTGCCATAAATCCATGTGACCCAATCTGGCAAGGGTGATCAACATTTGTTTTATAGTGATGAAGCAGGCTTCAAATTTATGTTTATGCAACGTGTGTCATTTTTTGAGTTATTTTGTTACACAACATTGTGCTCTACAAGCTGATGACCGTGTTATCGTTAACAACCTGTATAACACAAATAGCTGGTTAAGTTTAGTAAGTTAAAGAAAACAACTTAACAGTAAAGTACACATGTAAGTGTAATGGGGAATGTTTAGTGTGTAGATTATACTGCTGGTTATGTGTGTAATTTTGTATTCTATTGAAGGTAACTAAACGGATTACCTCTTTGTTAATTTATAAATCCCAATAATAATGAGATTGAAATTTGTTGCAAGGTCTTTAAAGAAAGTCTCTTTATATCAGAACTTGGGTGAGATATAGTATAGGCACCATTCCATAAAAGGTACATATACGACTAGATGTAAAAATGTCAGATAAATCAAATAGGGGTTGAAATTTAAAAGTCAGATGATGTTTGGGTGAATTTGGTCGCTAGCAAAAAGTTGAATTGCTAGAACCAATCTAAAATTAACTGCAGATTTATGGAAACAGCTGATAATTTGACTGTTTTGTATTTCATTCAAGATATTTTTTTTTTTTTTTTTTTTTTTTTTTTAAGAATAATAATTATAGCAGATTTCAAGATGAAATATTGATATGGATGAATCAATTCAGCTGCCAGTTGATTCCACTTTTACTGAATTGTGCCTTAACCCCTTAAGGACCCATGACATGTGACATGTCATGATTCCCTTTTATTCCAGATGTTTGGTCCTTAAGGGGTTAAACTGTATGTCACCTTGAAACACCCAGGCTTTTTTTGTGATTTTTATCATGGGGATTTTAACCCCTTAAGGACCAAAATTCTAGAATAAAAGGGAATCATGATATGTCACACATGTCATGTGTCCTTAAGGGGTTAAAAGATTTTCTTTAACAAATGTCGAAGTTGAAAATGGTGTTCTGAATCACAGTGAACGCATCACATTCTCTGTACCGTAGAGAGTCTGAAACAGAAATGTTTGTACAATTTGCAGAGTTAAAAGGGTTAATGAACTATTTCTCTGAGTACCAACTTTGTTGGTTCTAGTGGTAGAGAAAACAGGTTAATATTTTATTAGTACATCTGTGTGTCCACAGTGACTGATTTAGAGAGAATACTGCAGATCACTTAAGGGCTGTTCAAGCTATTTCTACTGATCTGGAACCATATGGTCACCTTATTTATTTTTTTACATGGCAATTTCAGTTCTCCTCCTTCAATTGTCATGCCTTTTCATGTTTTATTATGCTCCAGTTTCTTGTTTAGCCCCACGCCCCAAAAAAAAGAAAGAAAAGAAAAATCCTATTTAAAGAGCAGATGGTTGAATTATTTGAAAGTTATTAATCAGTAGATGTTCATGATGATTAATATACTTGGGTATTTAAATCTGTCAATCCTTTCCAAACCAGTTCAGTTATAACATTTGTATTTAATTTGTATTTGTGGATGATACCATTGGAGGTAATATTTAGTAGTAATTCAGGATAATTGGGCCTATAGTAAGAAGTGGTGATTTAAATGACTATAGAAGTTAGCCTTTTTTTTTAATGTATGCCTCGCAGTATTGTCAAATACATTGAAATATAACTGGCCACAGATTGCTTAATCATATTAATCTTTGGAGCCATGGAGCAAAAGGTTCTGTTATGCATCACTATTAGTCCGAGGGCCCAGAATTATGAAATACAGCTCTCTGCTTATTGTGGATTCATAAAACTCTAAAATTGACAACCCTGTTTCCCTGGTAATATGGTGAATCGATCACCAAAGCACTATTTAATCAGGAGAGAGATTTTGTATAGAAATGCTTGCACTGAAATTAACTGCACACATTAACACTTATAATTGAGTTCACATGTGTTTTAGGGAAGGCACACAAAGTATATATTTGCTAATAAAATTACTATCAAATGTGTAGATCAAGAAAAACCTGTTATGTAAAATTGTATGACCATGCCCCATATTTACAGTCATCGTGTGCTTATTTATTGGTTTGCATGGATGCAGTGAAATTAAATATGGGCCAAGACAGAAGGACAGATCTACTATATTTGATCCATGCATTTGTTTTAATTTTGATATCCTGAAATATAGAGTAATTATGCTCTGAAAGCGGAGTTTTTCAGCTTGATCTGTCTGTGCCATATCTAAAATGTGGCCCATTAATGAAACTGGGGGAAAAAACAGGCGTTTTAATCGGAAACTGTATGCAAGTAAAAGGTTAATCTACAATAATCCTGTATTTCAGCTTTTATCTTTACTAAATTATTTCTTGTAATATCCAGCCCTGAAAACACTGTGATACTGTGTTTTAATTTCTATGTTTTATATCAATAAACAACAACACTTTTTATTATTGTCACTTCTGAAAGTAGATTTATAGGAACCTACTTTTATAAAGATCTCGTTTTCAACTTTAGAAAATATGACAACAACTCTGGGACAAGCAACCGATTTACACAGCATTTATTTACAGCATTAAGAAAGAAAATTCAATTAATACCTTTTTTTTTATTTATTTTTTAAACAAAACATTTTGATATGGTTTTTGTAAAAGACTTGTGTTTCTGTACATTAGATTAATTTATTTGTACTGCTTGTATTGTACTATTAACATATATAGAGTCTGGGAAATATTATAAATCTGTTTTTCAGTCATATTAGATGTGGTTTCTTACTAATGCCAGTCATTATATAGTACTCTTTTTATACTCTAGGGGTACTATATCTACTTTTCAAGTTCCTATATGGAAGAAAATTTTATAACATTTGATTTTTGAATAATCATGTAAAGGCTGCCATATTTGATAAGATTGCCGTGTATTTAAAACTGAATGCAATTGTTTTTTTTTTTTTTCCTAGTAGACAAGGGGAAGCAATTTTTGATTACACTCTTAACTTCCTGTTGTGCACTGCTTCAGGTCCTGCTCAGGCAACACACAAAAAAGTAAAATTAACCCCCTCTCCCCAATCCATTAAAAATAACTGTTGCTGTTTCTAAATAGCTAAGGGTAGTAAACCAGTTGCATGTATTTTTTTTTTTTTTTTTTTTTTTTTCCTAATGTTAGAAGTATTTTTTTTTTCTTCACATCGGGAAAATCTTTTTCTTTTTTTTCTTTAACAGTTTTCAAGGGGAAAAAAACACACTTTTGTTTTTATCTTTTAAACAAAATGATTGGTAAACTAATACATTTGCATTAGGCTGTATAAACATCAGTTGGCATGGGAACAATAAAAGGACTGTGTCAGTGTGTCTGAGGAAGGGGTTTAGTTTCCGTGATAAAAATGGCTTTAGACAGACTGTATAAATATTTCTGTCTTTCTCTAATTGAATTAAAATGTTCGCTAAATTTCTGACACATTTGATCACCACCATGTAATATTTACTTGATGGTGATAAAATATGTCCGTATTGCATCAGAAATCTCTTTATTAAGGGGAAGGGAGTTGTTTTCGTTAAACATAGTAAGTTGAGCCAGGGTTGCCATGTCAGAGAAATAATTAATGTTATGTACCATTTACACCCTGCTTGATATGTCTCAATGTATATTTACATAATAAACAATTTCGTACAATGCATGGCAGTGTCACAGTTAACAAGGTGGAAAACATGAAAATGATCATGAAATTCAACCAACTACCCATTAAATAAATAAAAAAAAACATGATGGCACTAGAAATAATGAACATGGCTCACTGAATTTGGTAAACACATATATCACACACCTCTAGAGCAGATTATAGAAACAAAACAGAAGACTAATGCCAATAGTTGTCTAGATGACATTTTGTCAGTCAAAATAAGAAAATTAGGGTAATGTATGAGAAACCTAATCTATATACGAACACAGACTGTACTAATTCTGCTAAGCAATATTGATGATATTGTGATCAAAACTCTCATCCACCCTTAAAGTTGATCCAGAGCTCTAAACCACACTGACATTTTTATTAACTTACTTTTAACTTACTTTTGGATAACAAAAGTACAAAGATGCTAAATTAGCAATATGTGGCTAGAACTAAATTTTACTACATTAAAAAAGGCACAAGCCATTGTAATTTTTTCTTAAACTATATATGGACTGAAATTTTATAAGGGAAAATGTAGGTCCACTTTTACAACCTGTACATGAATTTAAATTTGTGGTGCAAAGTGCCTTGAATTGTTGAAGGCTACGTCTAAGCACCATACCTACTATATCATGCTGCAGTGGTTATGGTGACGAGTAACTGGATGCCATGTGGATGTAATCTGTCAAACGGTTACAGAATGGTTTCACACATACCTTGCTGTGTTTGATGCTTCCAGTCCTTGCAGTGTGATTTAATCTGATAAATCATAAGTTCATAGTTGTGCATTATCTTATCAACTTACAATAGATTTGGACAATACTTATTGTTGAGACCCTGCAGCTGGCACCTGTTATGGCTTGGTATAATAATGCAGTAGTGTATTTTCATTTTTTAAACAGACCAATTTAGACCAGCAGAACCACAGGAGCTTGACTCTGCAAAGTAAATGTGAAAACATTTGAACGATTTTACTGATTACCTCCGGATGGCCCTCGGCACCATAACTACTATAACAACGTGTCCTGTTAATCCTGTTTCAGTTATTTTCTTTTATTAACAGAACATGCTGCTATAGTTCATTGTAATGTGCTCTTGTTAAAATGGAATCTAGTTTGTTGTTCGATTTCTACATCTATAAATCTCTTTTAATAATATAATAAAACATATAAATGCCAGTTTAAAATATTTTCCCACTTTAAGGCGTTGTTACAATTGCTTGTGGCTTTTGTTATCATAATTATAGGTCACTGGTACCTTTTTAGTGAAAATCCCCACTAATGATTTGCTTTTTGGCTTCTGTCACTCAATTAATTTAGTCATTTCTTTCATGGGCCAGTTAACGTAATAGGCCTCAAATTCTCTGCTTCACCTAACATGTCAGGTTAAGTAGACGTTTCTTGACAAGACACCGCTTTGCATAGAAAGCCTCAAAGATTTTTTTTTTCTTTGCCCAATGAGAATCAAAATGATGAATATCACAACACAAAAATATAGTCTTTAAAACGTATAAAAACAACAATGAACAGGCTTGTATAAGTAAAAAAAAAAAAATGACGCATCTGCACTTAAGCTTAAATGCAAGTACATCTTGTGATTACTTTACAGGCATTATTTTAAGGCAAACATCAGAAAATATGGGATTTCAACACTACAGTAAAGATCAATTTTATGCCTCTTATTCTAATGCTTCTCAAAAGGTTTAAATATGATTTGTGGTTCACACAATATGGAATGGCTATATTTACTAACAGGAGTATTTACTAAAGTGATAACTGGCAGAAAGTCAAAGTGAATTTTAAATTTAAGGCCAAAATAGCAAATAATAAAACAGAATAGAATACTTTCTCCAAGTCCGCCATGTTTTTCATGACCGCTTTTTTTTTTTTTTTTTTTTTATCCAAAATATTGAAATTCACTTTAAATTGCCAACAATTCACGCTTCGGTGAATAACCCTGTAAGTGTGAAACTGGATTTTAAACTTTTGTTAATTTAACTTTAATTGTGCAGTTGTCAACTGATTTCCCAACCCACCCTAAAAATAACAAGAGCGTGTGCACTTTCAAAGAACAAACAACATATATATTGCAAAAATACAACACTCAACGACTCTATTCCATATAGAGCCTAAAAGTACCATGAATCAAACAAGACTGTGGAGCACAGCCAATAAAAGTATAAACCAACTGTATTATGCAAACAAAATTAAATGGTTTCCAAAAAATAAAGGCATATACAGAATATACCTGTTAAGCTAGATATCTAAATACCATAATCAGCTACATATACATAAATCACATTTGTCAGACCAAAAATCATACAAATTAACAATCCTAACAACCAATCTAAGGCACAGAATGCCCAAATAGATACACTATACATACAGACTCAAGTTCTTGCCAATTCCTTTCCACACCATCTCCATCATCATTCTATGTAATCCTTATCTGGTTCACAGTCCAATAAAATGCTTCTCATAGAGAAGCATTGTTGGACCTTTCTTGATTGTGCCAATCACCTTCCTTTGATAGAGAGGCATTGAATACAATTGAGTCCAACCAAATGGAGGTTGGAGCATGTCAGAAGTAGAATTGAAAAGACATGAAAGGAGGAGTTAGAAAGGGAAGATGGAAGAGAGGGCTGTCATTAGGGAAGGAGGGGAAAAATGTCTGTTGAGGCGCATAGTTGTTTGCCTACAAGAGAAGAAGCTCATTACGCCTGATGTCGGCGCGCACTTTTTTGCTACACATTTGATAGGCTAGCAGGACACAGTATCGTTTAAGAGTTTGCAGCACTTGTAGTCACTAGGCCTTAAACAGTTTTCCATTTCCCATATTAAACTTGCCATTATGTAATAAGACCAGATTTCTGTCATTGGAAAGCAAGTGAAGTCATATTTTATAAAAATGTTTATAGTTTTTAAATTGTATTAGCATTTCCTAGGAAAAAGTATTCTGTGATGGTAGCCATTTTTTGACTGGGAGCTTGTTAAAAATCTTAAATAGAAGCACAAACATGTTTTAGACTCCTAGTCAAAGTTATTACACCAGCAAGTAATTGGGTATTCTAGCCTAAAAAAAATTGTGTTACACATTTTTGTACTAGACCATGGTCAATTTATAAACCTAAGCCATTGATTAATACTAAAACCAAGCTGACTTTTCAATGAAAAAAAATCTCATGTTCTGAACCGTGACACCAAAATTACCTGGCATGGTGAAAAATAACTGATAGCAGTAATGTTTGCTTACTATATTCACATTACCTGACAGAGGCTGATGATACGAGTCAATACAAACTTTACTAAGGCTAGAATTTATATTCTGAGCAGAGCTCAGAACTTGACGTCCCATGCTACTAGGTAGGCCTAAAAGTTACTTATCAATGCAAGGGTCCATGGCACATTAATTAAGAGTGAATTTCAACTTGCCAGTGCTGAGTATACACTTGCCATGGGCTTGTGAAGAGTGGAAATATTGAGCCATTTGTAAGGGTATAATTTGCATTTAATCTGAGAGGAAATAGAAATGTAAAGATGTATTTTCTTGTACTCATAAGTAGTCCTAATGGTTAAAATTATTGCAATACAATAAGAGTGGATCAGACGAAATACGCCAACCAGATCAGTGAATACACTAAAAGGGGAACGTTAAAGTACAAGGAAACCACACATTAATCCTAACTGCATTTCTCTCTTCCCTGGCACTCATAGGGTTAACAAGGGAAAGGGCACTCTCAGAAGGTTAACATATAACAAATATGTGCCTATTGCAGTGAGTAAATAAAGTGATACTGTTCATGCCACACCTCCCAACTGTCCCAGATCAGAAAGGACAGTCCCAGCTAAGCACCTTGACCTGCTGCTTTTTCTCTGGTTTCTGTAGTAAACTGCATCAACAAAGTTTCCCTTGGTAAATATTTTAATGATATAATTGTATTTGTAATAGAGAACAGATGTGTAATCTGGATTGACAAGATGACAAAAATATAGTTATTGTTACAAACATGCTGATGCAAAAGAGAAAGATGATAAACCTCGAGTGAACTATGAGAGATTTTAGTGTGATATTTCCTAGATCCATGAATAATAGCAAGCTTGGGTATAATTAAGCCATTGCTACGATAGTTTATTAAATTGAACAGAGTTTTCTATGTTTTGCTATTATTTTCCAGCTGTCCCTTTAAGAGACTCTTGTCAGCCCATTTCATTCTAAAGATTAAGCCTGACATACCGCCAGAAGAATATGCAAAGGGTTATGCACTAAAATGAGAAATCAGAGTGAATTTCAGATTTAAGGTTAAAATGGACAAACTGGAAAATATGCTTTCATTTTGGCTACTCTGGCGTT
Source organism: Pelobates fuscus (assembly GCF_036172605.1). Lineage (NCBI taxonomy): Eukaryota > Metazoa > Chordata > Amphibia > Anura > Pelobatidae > Pelobates > Pelobates fuscus. The sequence continues at coordinate 87,506,727 of NC_086325.1, read as the reverse complement.
AACTTTGAAATTTGCTTTGAATTTTCGATTTAGTAAGTAGCCCTGACAAAGTTACCCTTATTGTTATTGAAGTTGCTGATTTTCACATTTTGCACCAGTCAGTAAATTATTTAATATCTGATAGATTTATTTTAAGGTAGCTGATAAGCCTCCATTAGTCCTGACAAACCTCTGAGTATTTTCCTTATATAATGCCAGTTTAGTAGGGTAAATTCCTGTGCCATATTATTGTTCAACTGTATTTAACCAACCTGCCAAATTATATTAAGGATGTTTATTGAAACCCCATTACAGTTTTAGCAGAATTATAAGATGACACACATTATACGTATCTATAGAGGGTACAATTTGGTCAAAATGTGTAATAGTTAGTGTTATGTTTAAATTTAATACTTTTTTCTTATGGTAGCTATACAGACAACCTCCTTGTTTCTGATACATGTGTCAGTTTCAATACAAGGTCCATGATTTTAAAATAAGAGCTTAGATGTATGCTGGGAGATATGGTGTTCTAAGCGCAAGAGACTGTAGATACAAGTACAGTTATGTTCTTAAAATACCCTTAAAGCCTCAAGATTTAGTTTGTTTTCTAATAAGTAAACTTTTTATTACAATGGTGTTTTTTTTTTTTTTTTTGTTTTTTTTAAATCATATAATGATATACCCTAGAATTCAGAATAGTGGGTATTCCATCTGGGTTTTAAAATTGTAAGAATCTGAAAATTGTTAGCTGAGCATTTGTAGTGATTGTGTTTAATAGACTCATTGTCTATGTACATAGGTCAATATTTTACCTACTGGCTACAAGAAATAGGATGCATTGCAAACCCTCTGTTATTGATAGGGTCTAGCTATTAACTTGCCACGACAAGTCACTTTATATAATTTTCAATATTGTTGATACATATGTTAAGAAACTTTGTTCATTGGATAATTGTATGCTTGGCTTCCCCTTGCAAGGTGCAAAGGGGTTTGCCAAAAAGGGGTGAGGTATTTTGGATAAAGGATTATGTGTACTGAATGTTTTCGGCATTCACTAAAAGTTCCTACTAACCCTTGAAGCGTCAGTGGTGTGCAATACTTTGATTGTAAAAGCTTATCGGAGCCAGCTGTGATAATAGTCACAGAAGCGTCACAATACTGTGCAGCAAAAGAGGGCCAAAAACATAATGAAACATTTAATGTGATACCCATGGCTATTTATCTGGGATAAACGCCAGGCACATAATGGTTTTACGTACTGAGCATTAATGCAAGTTTTGTCTCCTTTTTTATCATGTGTATAAAGACTGTTTTTAAAGAAAACATTTTTATACTGTATTTGATCTTATTTTAGTTTTGATAAAGCACTGTTCAGTGGATGTATACTGGCTCTGCCTTGCACAGAGCTTAATAAGAATGAATGGAACGTGGTAACTAAGTGAGAAGGATCTTTTGGAAACACTGCCGTATAAGTTTTAAAAAAAGGATCATGTACTAAAAATATACAATATCCCGTTCACCAGTTCTTGCATTTTTAACAAGTTTTTTTGGTTATAGCCCATTATAAATATTAGCCCAATTTAACCTTATACCAATGAGTATGTCATAACAAAATATCCAAATTCTAGGATATGTAGTGGTTTGGGCACAATCCAGCTGTTTCTAGAATGTTAAATAATTACAGCAAGTTTTTTTTTTTTTACATTTTTAGCTGACAAACCATTTAATCTGCACTTTTTCCTATCCCATATTTAACAAAATAAAATGTCAACAATTTTAAACTTCAATTAAAAAAAAAAAAATTACATGCATTTATAAATGTGAATTAGTCATTACCCCTTAAGGACACATGACATGTGTGACATGTCATGATACCCTTTTATTCCAGAAGTTTGGTCCTTAAGGGGTTAAACTGGGACCTAAATTATATACTGCAGGATGGAACTGTGTTTTTTTTTTACCATATTAAGTCTCTTTTTAAAAAATGTATGTTGACCCATATAGTGTAAATAACAACCCAATTTTTATATGTATATGATATGTCCTGGAAAATGACTATAAATTAGTCGGTCAGTTTTCCCAATCAATATCCCATCACTCTCCGCTTAAATATGCATTTCTATATGTATTACTGAACCCACTGGATTCTTTAAAAGGGGCCGATTGGAATATTTACAGAACTGGTGAATTATGGAAGGGTTCACTCATGCCGTCTTCACTCTATCATGTTGTAATATAGCTCAGCTTGAAGCCAATGATTTCTTGCTTAATGTATACAGCACATGCATGAGCTTTGATAATTATGCCTCATTTGTGGTGAGTTCCTTAGCTTTTTTGTAATTCCTAAACTACCAGGTGTAATTCCCAATGCACTGCAGAGCAATGCATTGTGGGTTCCAACTGGGATTTTAGTACTTAACCGTGCCATCAACTGTACAGCAAAGCTCTTTATTGATGTTTAAACAAATGATGTTAAGCATAGTTGTATTTAGGATTCAAGTACTTAGTGGAATAGTGGATGTAATTTTAGAACATGTAGATTGTTCGTTAACAAGACTTTTGGGGTGCATGCGTGGACAAATTTTGATACTGGAAAAATATAGGGATTTAACTTCTCTATTCCTTAACTGTCATAAGATATGGGTTAATACAGGCTGTTTCACTTGCTAAATTGTCTTAGGAAAGTAGATTATAGTCTAAACTGAGAAGTTGAGCTACATTATGTAAATAAATCCATGTGGCTACTTGCCTAAGCTATGAGAACAAGTTGTGGCATAGAACCTCTGAAAAGGATGTGCCGTATGGGTTGGTTGAAAGGAAATCGGTGGGTGAAAGTCTGATAAAAGCAACTAAAAATAGCAGGGGCTTAAAGTATGTTAAATATAAATTCAACATGCATTTGCTATATGGGCCCTATAAACAGATGAAGGTCAAGGGCTACTGTCGTATGTGAAAACATTACGATTGCTGGAAGTGCAAAGCCCCTCTTAGCTACACAAAGCCGGAGAGGTGCTTTGTTAAATAATGTGTTTCTCACAAGCCTGGCACTCAGTGTGATTAAGTCAAGCCTTTCAGTTGTCTTTTTTTAAAATTGGAAATCTCAATGACAGTTTTTCTCTTCAACAATCTAGACAACTATTAATAACAAAGAAATCAGGTATTCTCATAAAACACTTCTTTTTTTTTTTTTGGATGGGGGAGCCATTGGCATAGGTAATTTGCAGGTGAAATGATATCTAAAATGCAAATTTCTCATACGATATAAATATGTAAACATATACATAACTACAGAATGATCCCTACTTTCAGTTGCATGCTGTTTCTCAAGCCCTCCGTGGACTTGTGTTCTTGAGCAGTAGTAGCGCTGATCCATTTGTTAAAGTTTGACCAACTTGATGGTTGTTCACCAATCTTGAGCCAGCTACAAACTGACTGAGGATCATGGGAATTGTTTGGCATAACTGGGAAAGTAGACATAGGCTAAGAAATGGGATATCCAGCCTTGCGACTGCAGCAGTTGGCTGTCAGAGGATTGCTGGAATTTCTACTTCACACACGTGGAGGGCCAAGGGCCGAATGCTGCTGCCCTAGAACATGCTAATCACAAGAAACAGTAGGTAGTTTTGAACAGGAGGAAAGAAACATCTGGCACCACATCAGCCATGGACAAATCTACAACAGATGGGATGCCAGAGGAGTCTTATGTCTTTTTCTGACACTGCCCAACAGTTCAAATTATTTTCATTGAAAAATGAAAATATGAATATATGATTTAATATCATAGTTTCACAGGAGAAATCTGTATTCTATTCCTTTTAAGTGATGTGGGCTAAGATCCTGAAACTGGACTTCGAATATGTATTTATTGTTCCATTTCTTACATCAGTACAAAGAGATAGACTACAACGGTGTTTAAGCACCTTGACAAATAACTGAATGCAATGTTCATTACTATTATCATTATAGACATTTTAGACAGTTTAATGCTATAAGAAATTGTCCGTGTCTATCAAGATGAAATTAAATTATGTCTAAAATATTGTTGCTTTATACATTCCTTACTGTTAAAAAAAAAAATCTCAAGTTTTACAAAGTAATTTTCTCTATTTTATTTGAAAGTATTGCCAAATTAAATGAGGCATCTCAGATAGACTGCAAGCACATGGTGATATAACAAATGCCTTTGGAATCTGTGTGTCAAGCAGAGAATAGAAATATCTAAGCATGTTTCTTATAGAACTATAAATGGAAAGATAGAAGATAAAACTGCGAAGAGAGAATTAGGCACTCATTTTACTGTAATGATAAAATATACAATGTATTTAAAGAAGGAAAATAAAAAAATCAAGAAAATTGTAATAATTACAGCAGTCTAGGCCGAGCATTACGAAAGATGTAGTTTAAAATGAAGTAGAACTGTGTCTTAATTACCCCTGAATAAAGGCATACAATAAATAGTCCAGAAAGTTGAAGCTTAAAATTATAAAAACTACACAGTTTATCTGAGGATCCCGTTTAGTGTATATTGATCATTTTAACATGAGGATGCCCGTTTATCTCATCCACTGAAGAACAGTATGCTCTTGTTTGGAGTATGCTTTTTGGCTTTGGCTTACTTAACAAACAAGTGATATGTTAAGGCATTATTTTTGTTTGTAACTTGCTGGGGTTTTTTTTTGTTCACCACGGTAATATTAAAATAGCTAGAATGGATGGCCAAAGTTAAGAGTGGCCAACTTCTGAGAAATCTAACTATCACCTGACTTTTCCATCAAATTTTCAAGTAACAATAGTTTAAAAGGGCTTTTTTTAGTTTGGTTTCAGCTGGATGTCTACTAGCCATAGTTAAGTTACACAACCAAGTGGGACACATTAAAGTAGATAATGGGAGGCCTTGCCTCTCAACAACAGAGGCTATAGCTCTAAAAATCAAGTTCCAATGCAAAGATTAATCTACACATATATATTTTTTTAATTGAGCACAAAAAACGGATGGTTTGCAATCAACTATACTTTAACAGGGGTAGGCAACTATCGGCACTACAGATATTGTGGACTATATCTCCACTGTTGCTTTGCAAGCATTATGGTTGTAAGAGCATTATGGGTGATGTAGTAAACAGCATCAGGGGTTGCCGACCCCTGCTTTAGTAGGTATCCAACTGGGAGGATTTTCCTATGAGAAACTATTTACCTAACGACCCTCATAACCTTCTGGCTGATTTTGTCACACGTTTACCACATATGTTTGGACATAAATTGGTCCAATAGTGGAGTCCTCCTTTTTAAAAGCATAACTTGTATCTCTCAGCCTTTTAACTATTACCCCAGTGCTGACAGAAAATATATGTACTAAGGCATCTACTGTAAAAATAAAAGATGAACAAATTTAAAATAAGAAGTGAAAGACTTGCAATCAATTAGTGTGTTCCTTTAATCTTAGAGCTAAGAATTAGGAAGGCGTTCAGCTGTGTGTTTTTATTGCAAAGCCTTCACAAATGTTGCGTGGCTAACTTATTGCCAATAATGTAATGCTGTTTTTGAAATGGATACAATAAATAGGGAATCACTGTATGTATCTCTGTGCGAAACTGATGCAACAAGTCGCTAAGAATATACAGGAATCGAACTGCGGTGAAATTATAGGGGATCCAATATGTTACAGTGTTGCCCCAGTTTTGCAACCATGAACCTCTTATATTAAAACCTCAGGCACACCTCTCACTCTACTTAGTACATACATTAGTACCATTTTCATACAACCACTATGACTCCTTCCTTTGACCTATGCACCATTGTAATCTGCTTTCAAGTCCTCACAAACTAATCAAATCTTTCTTACTGTTTGGTACTGTTCAGCAGAGATGTTCTCCTTTTATAGTTTTTTTTTCTATTGATATTTGTCTTTTACTCATAATCATGTACATTTGCAAAATGTGTGTAATCTCATTTACAAAAAAAATAAAATTTGGTTTAAATATTTTAGTGTCTGCTTTTATTTGAATTATTATTTGCTGTATTTTTCTAGTGCTTTGCAAAGATTGGTAGAGATTTGGGCTTAGGACATTATATAATAGTCTACGCAAAACCAGAAAATGGCTTTAGAAGAGTGTTATTCCACCAGTGTGGTCCCAGTAAGTGTTCAGTTCCAAATTGACCTTTACAAAGCCAGGCTTAACACAGGTCCAGGAAAAATATGCAAACAAAGAACAACAATGTATGCGAACACAACCCAGTGAATAAACAGTAATGTGATACAAAGCAAACCAGGACTTCCCTTAATGTTTCAGGTGAAGTATCCCGATAACTCCCCGAAGACTTCCTCTTGTCTTCAATAGATATATGCACATAGATAGGGGAAAATCTGCTAAATATGAGTAGAATAAACAAACATAGCGTTTAACTGTGTGGGGATTGGCACTGTTTAATAGTTACAATTGGTCACTCACAGATTTGCGGAATTTTAAAAGCCTTGAGTGATATCTTTCAGTGTCCAGTATGCTGTCCCTCCTCACAGGTTCCTCACAGAGCAGAATGTATGTATATATCAGTATAAAATAAACGGCTTGTCACCATGCACGTCCTACGCGTTTCGTCCTGGATATGGACTTCCTCAGGGACTTAGTGCAGTAAAGTGCAGAAGTAAAAATAGCAGCATGCTGCAACATGCTGCTATTTTTACTTCTGCACTTTACTGCACTAAGTCCCTGAGGAAGTCCATATCCAGGACGAAACGCGTAGGACGTGCATGGTGACAAGCCGTTTATTTTATACTGATATATACATACATTCTGCTCTGTGAGGAACCTGTGAGGAGGGACAGCATACTGGACACTGAAAGATATCACTCAAGGCTTTTAAAATTCCGCAAATCTGTGAGTGACCAATTGTAACTATTAAACAGTGCCAATCCCCACACAGTTAAACGCTATGTTTGTTTATTCTACTCATATTTAGCAGATTTTCCCCTATCTATGTGCATATTAACACAGGTCCATGAGGGACTAAAATGTTCCATTCAATGACCATACTTTATATACATTTGTATTTGGGAATGGAGGAATCCCAGTGACAGTACATCCAGATTGCATAGGACAGTGGGCATTCTTCCTTACTCAGTGCATGCCCATCACCCAAAACATAACTGAAGAACTAACCTAGATAGAAAAACAAATCCACAACACTACTTAGTGCATTTGATATGTTTGGCTTCATATTCATGCTATAGGTCTTCCACACTCAAGCCTTTTTATTTTTGATTTTAAAAAATAAAACGTTTAGTGAACCCAACTCATCAGCACACCTTCTCTTTCACAAAATATCCTACTGATTGGAAGTGTGCAGTGTATGTACCTAGCTCAACCAATATGAGATCAATATGACCTGAGTTGATGACGTGACTCCACCCCAACGGTCAATCAGTGAAAGCGCATCTATGTGCACTATCCATAATAAAATTACTCAATTGGCCGATAACGATCACACATCTCAACTTGTTCATACGCAATCAAAATGTTATTGTTTTTTTGTTTTTCTTTTACATTCTTTATTTTTGGTGTTCAGTAAAAAATACATGAGTTGGTAATGGCATAGTGTATACACGTAAACATCGATTGGAGACACAGAAGCATAGTAGGCAATGTCAAGAGAGTGTGCACTTTTTGGTAAACATTAAGCAAGATAGATCAAGCTAGGCAGATATGTCAAGTCCATGAAAAGGATCGGAACTAATATAAAAAAAGAAAAGCTGCCTTGGTATCGTGATAAATAAGTGAATACTGATGCTGTAGGTTAAAGAGGAGAAAAAAATGTCAGGAGGGAGTGAAAAGAAACATGAGGAAAATCAGGCTAAAATCAGGCTAAAGCAACTGACATTTTGCAAATAACAGATGCCACTGGCTATGAAAATATAGGAAGAAAGAGCAGTCAGTACACACCTCTGCTTATTTTGAACTGCTTTTATTTAGCAATATGCTCAGTCTATGCCTTTCATAAAATGTATACTGAACTGGTGAGAGTGTGTAAAAGAGTCCCATTTAACTGTACCCCACCAACCTCAAGCCGCAAACAGGACTTGGATTGAGTAAGGGCCATCCAAGGGTATGAACGGTGTGTATGGGAATATCCCATGTGGCCAAGGAAGGTCTCCACTACCCCATCTTCGACACTGCATCATGATTTCGCCCAGCGGGTCTTAAATTGGCTGTACTGTGTATTGGGTCAGGCTGGAGCAAAGCTACTGCAAGAGACCTCGTCATTTGTTGCTGTATTCAACTCCAGAATTGCGCCCAGAGGTGCCTGATGACTGAGGCATTCTTGCTGTGAGGCCTTTGTTATAACCATCTCATCGACTGCCATCTTAACTTGCATTTTTCAGAAAACCAGCTCCAAGGGAACCGCCAGATCTGGGCAAGGTGAGTGTGGCATCACCCTCTGTGGGGATTGGTATAACACCCGCCAGTCCAAAGGGGTGGTACTTACATCTGACCTGAGAGCAAGGAGAGCGGTCGACTCTCCTCACCTCAGCCTCCCACAGACCACAGGTTAGTTCCACTATGGAACCACCAACCACTGGCGGCATAATTGCAAAAATGGTGCTCCCAGGCCTCTCAAGGGTGAACAGCTTGTAGGTATAAAGGAATACTTGATTATTTTCTGGAAAAAAAATAACAAAATGAGGATTATAGAACTGGTCTAAAACAAGCAGAAATTTAGAACATACCGTAATGTAATTTAAAAAAAAAAAATCAAAGAAGAAAAATAGAAAAAAGCGTGTTCTATTTTTTTTCATTAATATCACAGTGATCATCTAACTAGATTAGTAGAATTCGTTTTTTTTTTTGTTTTTTTTCCCCATTGACATTTTTAAGTAATAACTTCTAATCTCATTTATTTTATTTTGCACAAGACCCGCCATTGGAAATATTTAGAGCAGCTGATGGTGGGAGCAAATATACTAAATATTTCAAACTAGCAACTGGTCGGTCATTGAGCTTTGAGTGTTGGGAGCGGGACTTTAAATAAAAAAAAATTGGTAGGTGGGTGGGAGCAATTACATTTAATAAAAAAATAGGGCGCTACTAATTTTATATATGGGGGACATCATATTTCCTATCCCACATAGTTGGGCGTCAGGTGGGGGTTATTATAATATGTCTGGGGAGGTGAGACACCAATTGTTGTGGTGGGTTGGGGCTCTTAATAATAAAAAAAAAGCGGAGACCTTGTATTCCCCACCCATGGGCGATGAATGGGGCTCTTATAATAACATACAACGGACATGCCATTGTCTAGTCCTGTCTTATTAAATACCTAATATCTCTGTAAGTCTGTGAGATCTAACAAAACAATTAGTTGTGCATAACTGATCTAGCAAAGAGCTGCCAAAATAACTAACTTTTTGTCCAATATTTTATTAAGGAGTGGCTGATGACAGGTCATCCCCCCAGCAAATAATTGTAGATATTGATTATTCCATATTAGATCGAATGCCAACAACAACTGATCTTACCTGATCTATTCAAAAATCTAACAAGTTGCATAAATGGTCACTAAAAAATTTGATTTGGAGGGGATAGCACTGCTACAGTGCACATCCCTGTGTGCTCATAGTCAGTCTTATTTCTCACTCCCTTGTCTCCTACTAACCACCCCAAGTGTGTTTTCTCATATAGACACAGCCTTGCAATGAGTCCCTGTTGATATATTGTTGCAGCTATTAAAGAGCAAAGTTACTCATTCCAGAATCCAGTTTCATTCACACTTCCCATTATGACCATGTATGTTTGTCTTCTCCTATTTCACTTAGTCCTTTCAAATGAATGCATGATGAATCAAACATAATTTTCATTTTCATTTCTCAATGCCCTATTCCTCAGTTTCCATGAAATTCTGAAATTCTTTTGTTCTATAACTTCTCAAGAAAATCAATATGAAGCTACTAGCGCAACTTCCACCTACTATTCCACTCAATGTTTCAATAAACCTTCCACTTTTTCCTATCTCATTCCGAAATTTGCACGTCTTTTATTGGCTTCCAAAGATATTCTCATCTAACATTCCTAGTGAATTTCAAATTTTAGACCAAAGTAGCCTAACTGGACACATATCTAACTTAGATAATTTTCCAATTCAGCTGTTTATTTACTAACGTGAAATCAAAGCGAATTATTCCAGTTTGTCTATTGTGAACTTTAAATTCTACATTTTAAATTCACCTTGAATTCCTTTTCAGGGTTATCTGCTAAAGTTAAAATTCAAAGTAAATTTCAAATGTAAGGCCCCCGGTAGCTGAACTCAAGGTATAGCTGATCATTTTGGCTATTTTGACCTTTAATTTAAAATTCACTATGACTTTTCACTTTTGTTAAAATCCCTGTTTGAATTCTCACATCAGTAAATAGAACACACCATAAAATAACTATGTTCAATATGTTAAACCGTGTCATTCTCCAAAGAGGTACGGAGTGCGCATGTATGAAGAGGTCTTTGCATGGCAAGGTAAAATATGTGTTTTATGTGTATTGTGAAGTTGTTAATCACATAAAGTACTTTGCATAACCACAGACCACAAGGATAATGCTTACAAAGTTTTGTTGAGAGGCAGAATTTATATTATTTGGCTATGATCCAAAAACCATAAAGAGATTACAACAATTCCACACATCTGAGTCCATTGGGGGTTTTGGGACAATTCTGCCATGAGTTTTTTTGTTGACCTATGGAGCAAATAGGGCAGTAAATATTCACATTTTTCAGTCTTCATATGGCAAACGTATTATGATAGGAAACCTGCCGACAGACACAGTTGCTGGGAGAGGATGATATAAATATACTTTAGCAGCTGCTCAATGATTAGCAAATGCTTTCTGAAACAAATGTGGAAATTGTTCTTAAAATAAATAGAGTTACAATTACACTTCATAACCCGTTTAAATAATATCTGAAACTCAAACAAATGACTGCGGTGGGAAATCTGCAGTCTTCATTGAATCAGTTATAACATTTCTGAAATTAAATGGGTCCTACCGATTTAAGTTTTCAGTGAAATCGAGTCATATTGTTTTGGTCTAAACTTGCAAGGTTCTCCAAACTCTGGTCCTCCAGATGTTTTATAATTCTTTGAGTAAATTATATAGCCAAAGAATCATGGGATTGGTAGTTCAACAGCATCTGGAGGGCCAGGGTTTGGAGAACTTCGGAAGGGTCACCCAAAACTACAGAGCCACTACAAGTTATTTTAATGGTTATGTGATAGGAAGCTGTGGGTAAAGTCTTTTTTTTTTGTGCAAATGTTTGGCACAAACCCTAGGTTCATCCTTTTAGCTTAACCCCTTAAGGACACATGACATGTGTGACATGTCATGATTCCCTTTTATTCCAGAAGTTTGGTCCTTAAGGGGTTAAAGGGACACCATAGTCACCTGAACAACTTTAGCTTAATGAAGCAGTTTTGGTGTATAGAACATGCCCCTGCAGCCTCACTGCTCAATCCTCTGCCATTTAGGAGTTAAATCCCTTTGTTTATGAATCCTAGTCACACCTCCCTGCATGTGACTTGCACAGCCTTCCATAAACACTTCCTGTAAAGAGAGCCCTATTTAGGCTTTCTTTATTGCAAGTTCTGTTTAATTAAGATTTTCTTATCCCCTGCTATGTTAATAGCTTGCTAGACCCTGCAAGAGCCTCCTGTATGTGATTAAAGTTCAATTTAGATATTGAGATACAATTATTTAAAGTAAATTACATCTGTTTGCAAGTGAAACCATTTTTTTTTCATGCAGACTCTGTCAATCATAGCCAGGATGGTGTGGCCAGGGCTGCATAAACAGAAACAAAGTGATTTAACTCCTAAATGACAGTGAATTGAGCAGTGAAATTGCAGGGGAATGATCTATACACTAAAACTGCTTAATTTAGCTAAAGTAATTTAGGTGACTATAGTGAAAATGAGTAATGTATGTGGCATTTGCATGTTTTAGAGCTCATGGGATGTTTATAAAGGCTGATATGTTTCCCCATACCTCAAAGGTGTTTTTAAAATATAATTTGTGTATGTGGAACAAAAATCCACTCCAAGTTATAAATGTAACAGGGACACACAGGTGGATTAATCTAATGCAGGTTTTCCCTATTGCCTGCAAGAATGAATTGACACATAGTGTTTGTTAGAGGGGGTGTGCTGTGGCTGTAGGATGAATTTGTGTATAGGCTGCTTAAATGTTCTCGGCATGTGGAATTGTATTAATGTTTTTGGCATTGACTCTTGGTAATTGGGCCACTAATTTTATTAAAGACACGGAGGCTCATATTATGCATAACTCTTTCTTTATTTCCTCAGCAGCAAAGATAGAGGAATATAAATATTATCAAAAACGAAAGAAAAAACTGTACAGGCACAACAAGCAGCCAATCACATAATAGAGGAAGTAGCTATATAAGTCCTGTGTCTCCCACAATCCCCCTCTTTCTTTGCTGCTTCCTCAGACAGCTAAGTATCTTACTTGAGCTCTCCTACTCATTGCATTTTGTTTTGTGATGTTTACTTGTGGTTCATGTTTCTGATTATGCTTATTACTATTATTGTTGTATTTATTCACTGTTGATATTTTGTGGTACCTACATCGTTGGTGTATTTGGGGGTTCCCCTGGGACTTTGCCCGCCGCCACGGGCTGTTTTTCCCCTCCCTCCCATCCCTGTTTGTCGCTTCACATCGCTATCACTCTGCCGCGTGGGTCCTTCTCTGTGACCGCGGCTGAGTGTGCTCGTTTCCCCTCTCGCGGGCTGCCCACGCGGGTAGGTGCACGCGCCCCTTCCCCCGCCGGGAGCCGGTCCGCGAGCGCACTCTGACACATGCGGCGGCCATTTTGGGCGGTCACTCGCATCACCCTGTTCTGCCGTGCGGTCGGTCCCTATTCTTCTCCGGGTTCCCCTGCTACACCAACTATCAGGTTTTAGCTGTATTTTGTTCTGCTGGGTTAATCAACCCATTTCTAGTGTTTCCTTTTCGGATTTTATTAGTGCCCGTTTTTTCTATAGTGCTCATTATGCAGGATAGTAAGGATGGGCCTACTGACCCCTCTGGGGATTTCCCAATAGATAACCCTGAGGGTGCTATGGCCTCTCAGGAGCTCCAGGCCTTATTAGAAGCTACTATGGCTTCCTCCCTTCAAAAGGCTATTGCCTCCGCTATGGGGGCTGTCTCATCCTCCATTACCCAGTCACTTCACTCTGTGTTTTTGCCTTCCATGGCTACCCCTAACCCCCTGGGTGTGGGGTCCCCTTCCCCTGCCCAAACTGTGCCGGGTGCCCGTAAGGCGAAGGCAAAGTCTCGACATATCGGCTCCCACTCCTCGACGTAGGCTTTGCCTGCCATGACTGACACGCCTCTGGCGGTCGCAGATAGCGCGCATCCCACGCGCACAAGAGCCCCTGGCCGGGCTAAAAAGGCTAGATTGTGGAAACGGGCTAGAGCCCTGGATGATGGGTCGGATACCGACCGGAGTGTGGAAGATGATTCCGATATTATGGAATATGACTCCTATGTTGAGGGCGAGTCAGACGAGGATCAACCCCCTACGGGTGTAACCCCTTCTGGGTCCTCTGCCAACCCCCGAGGAAAAGTGCCAGGCCCCGCTGGGGATGATAATAAAGGGCTTTTAGACCCACAGGGTAAGCCCCTGTTTGACCCGGACGACCTGCGTCACCCGCGGTCTGCTGAATTGGTCCCTCCGGACCATATCGCCCAATATGTGGCTAAGAGAATACGCACACCTCTGTCCAAGGAAGGCCGCAATAAATTGCGTGCCGAATGCCCACGACCTTCCCTCCCTGGCGCTGCCTGTAAGACCCCAGACGTTGACCCTCAAATTGCCCAATTTTTAAATAAGTCTGGATGGAAACCTAAGAAGGGTCTTGATCACTCCCTGAAAGGGTGCCAAGACAAGATCCTAGACACGCTGGGCCCCCTGTCAAAACTATACGAGCTTCTGGATGCCGCTCGTACTGGTGACTCTATTTTAGATGTCGATGTGGCCATCGGGTGGGTCCAGCGGGCTATATGCCTTATAGGGAATGCTAACACGGCCATGTCTTCCGAGAGACGCAAGGCAATTCTATTAAAAATAGACCCTAAACTGGCCGCTATGACCGTAGCTGAACCTGATTCAGCCGATGAGGGGATGTTGTTCGGCACATCCTTCGTAAAGGACATGGGGTCCTATGTCAAAACATTTACGCCGATCGACAAGGCGCAGGCAAATATGAAGCGCGTATTCGCGCCCAAGGTTTTCGGAGGGGCCGGGCGTAGCAGGAACCGTCCACCCGGCCGTGGTTTCCGAGGCTCGTTCCGTGCCACCAGAGGTTCCTTTTTCCCCTCCCGAGGGTTCCAAGATCCGAAAACGCCTCCCTTCTTTCCGGCAAGAGGGAGATCGTGGGGCTCCAGATACCCCCGTGGTGGGTCTTCGGGCAGACGCCCTTATGGTGAGTACCCTTTCTTCCCCTCTCGATCAGGTTCGGGCAGATATAACCTCAGATGCTTGGGTTCTGCAATGCGTAAAGGGTAATCAACTCGATTTTGTCTCCCTGCCTGTTCAAATGTATACCCCCAGGGAATTGTCTCTCCCACAGGAGCAGGACGCGATGATCTCCGCGGAAGTCGAGGAGATGTTCTCGAAAGGCGCCATTGAAAAATTGCCGTTCGCCACCCCAGGCTTTACGAGCAATCTCTTCCTAGTGCCCAAGAAAGGGGGCGGAGTCCGCCCAGTGATAAATCTTCGCCCTCTCAACGCCTTCCTACGCTACCAACATTTTCAGATGGAAGGCATTCATTGTCTCAGAGACCTTCTGAGACAGTCGGATTGGATGGCCAAGTTGGACCTGAAGGACGCGTACTTCACGGTTCCAATTGCAGTAGAGTCCAGGGACTACTTATACTTCACCTGGCACGGACGGCGTTGGCGTTTTACATGCCTGTCGTTCGGTCTCTCCTCGGCCCCTTGGTGTTTCACCAAGGTAATGAAGCCGGTGGTGTCGTACCTCCGTACCCGAGGGGTTCGACTGATTATTTACCTGGACGACATCCTAATCATGTCCCAATCGTTGGAATGCCTGAGACTGCATTTGGACTGGACAGTCAATCTCTTACAGAACCTAGGTTTTCTGATCAACTGGGACAAGTCGGTCCTGAACCCCGCCCAGGCTATGGAGTTTTTGGGGTTCCAGGTGGATTCCGTATGGCAGTTCCTGTACTTGCCGGAATCCAAGATAAAAGCCATCCAGAAGGAGCTTCGTCGAGCTCTTCGTGCTTCGGACTTATCGGTTCGACAGTTGGCAAGGATCATCGGTCTACTGGCCTCCTCCATTCAGGCGATATTCCCAGGCCCTCTGCATTACCGGGTTCTCCAGCGGCTCAAGGGGTCGCACCTACGTTCGGGTCACTCCTACGAATCTCGGATATGTCTGGACGAGGAATCCAGAGACGAGCTGGTATGGTGGCTAGCACACATGGAAGCCTGGAACGGAAGGGCGATTTTCGGTTCCATTCCGGACGTGATCATAGAATCAGATGCCAGTTTGCACGGCTGGGGGGCTCGTTGTGGCAACGTTTCCACAGGAGGCAGATGGTCCGACACAGAGAAGTCGTTACACATCAACTGCCTAGAACTTCTGGCAGGAGCCTTTGCGATTCGCAGCCTTACCCCTGGAAGGGCGAACTGTTGCGTTCTCCCCAAGTTGGACAACGTATCGGCGGTCCAATACATAAATCACCTGGGCGGCACCAAGTCCAGGATCTTGGCTCTCTTGGCGAAGGATTTTTGGCAGTTCTGCCTTTTCAACAACGTTTCGGTGACGGCGGAACATATCCCGGGTCTGGACAATTCAGGTGCGGATTGGAACTCCAGGCATTTAAGAGACTCGGGAGACTGGCGCTTGCACGCCTCGGTCTTCCAAAGCCTATCCGGGTTGTGGGGGCGATTCGGGATGGACCTATTCGCCTCTCGCCTGAACACTCAATTGCCCAAGTTCTACAGTTGGAGACCGGACCCGGCTGCTGTGGCGACGGATGCCTTTCTTCAGGAATGGCCACCGGGCCGCCTGTATGCCTTTCCTCTGTTCAACATGATTGCTCGTACGATCTCGAAGCTGGTTCGTCACGACTGCTGTCTGGCTCTGATCACCCCTCTGTGGAGATCCCGTCCGTGGTTCCCTCGACTGATGGAGTTGTCCATAGACTTCCCTCGTCTATTACCGAACTTTCGGAACCTCCTTCTGGATCCGGATGGGAACTCGCACGAATTGGTACTACGGCACCAGTTGCCCCTGGTAGCGTGGTTCCTTTCAGGGGACGCTGGGTTGTCCCTGACGTTCCACAGACAACTCTCTTGCTCCTCGATAACGCCTGGGCTCCGGGCACGCGATCAGCTTACCGAGCTGCATGGAAGTCTTGGTCTGATTGGTGCATGGAACGGGCAATGGATCCCGTATCTGCCCCTCTCCATTTGATCCTGCAGTTTCTCACAGCCCTGTTCGACTCGGACAAGGCGTACAGAACTATCAATGTTTTTCGCTCGGCCATATCTGCCGGTCACGGAGGTTTGGAAGGTTTACCCGTCGGCAAACATCCTTTTGTATGCCGTCTTCTCAAGGGTATTTGCCTCGTCCGTCCACCTAGGTCGCGTTTTTCGGCCTTTTGGGACGTCAACATAATGTTGCGTTTCCTGCCGGCGTGGTATCCTAACCATGACTTGACCCTTAAGCAGCTATCTTCCAAGATGGTTATGCTGTTTTGCCTGATCTCTTGTAAGAGAGTCTCCGATGTCAGGGCTCTTGACTGGGGTGCCTTTGTGTTTACTCCTGAAGGCGTTACTTTCAACATATCTAGGAGGACTAAGTCGGCATCCAAATCCTTCGTATATCCTAGATTCTCGTTATGTCCAGCACTCTGTCCGGTGGATTGTTTGAAGGCCTATCTGGATGCTACGCGACCGTTGCGTTCATCTGATCGACATCCCCTATTCATTTCATTTAAGGCTCCTCATCGTCCAGTCTCGACACCGACGCTAGCGCGTTGGATTCGTTGGTTTTTATCCCTAGCGGGTATAGACACGTCTATCTTTACACCTCATTCTGTACGAGGTGCTATGGCCTCGAAGGCATCCACAGTTGGTTGCCGTCTGGAAGACATCATGCGCGCAGCGGACTGGTCCCGAGAATCAACCTTCAGGGACTTCTATTTCAGACCAATTGAACACATCGCATCTCAGGTGATAGCACAGCTTTGAACTTGCATAATATGAGCCTCCGTGTCTTTAATAAAATTCCCAGATTTTACTAGTAACATGACGTAAAGTCATAATTTTATTAAAGACACGGAGGCGAGTATTATTCCCTCCCACCCTCCCGGTGTGGATTTGGGATAGGAGATGCTTCGATACTATGCAGGTATGTTTTCAATTAGGTCTGTATTTGGATCATGTATCTATATCATGTATTTTATCATGTTTGGGTGATTTTGACAGTTTTATATTGGTTTCTAATTTTATATATTTTCTATTCCAGAATCCAGTTTCATGTATGACTCCTCACGGTTATGTTTGGTAAGTCTACAGTTTTGAGTTTGGAAATTACCATATTTTTCTATCTTTTTTAGCTTGAAGTTATCGCATTGTTTCCCGTTTCCTGTTTGGATCAAGTGGGACATCGTTCATCTTACCTGGTCTTCGGTTTTCGCAAGAAAGAGGGGGATTGTGGGAGACACAGGACTTATATAGCTACTTCCTCTATTATGTGATTGGCTGCTTGTTGTGCCTGTACAGTTTTTTCTTTCGTTTTTGATAATATTTATATTCCTCTATCTTTGCTGCTGAGGAAATAAAGAAAGAGTTATGCATAATACTCGCCTCCGTGTCTTTGATAAAATCATGACTTTACGTCATGTTACTAGTAAAATCTTGGAATTGTGTTTGTTTAGTTTTATATTGTTTAGTAATAATTTTCCTATATATATATATATATATATTTTTTTTTTACAAAATTAACAGAATAGGCTATTACAAACCTAATCGTGTGTGAAAATGCTTTTCTGGTGTTGGAAGATTTTGGGATCTATTCACTAAATGCCAAATGATAACCGAATAGCAGCTGAATGGAGTTATATGGTAACAGTTTGTCTATTTAACACATTTGGCTATTCACAAAATGAAAATTAAGGTATTTTCAATTGAATTTCACTTTTATTCGTCTGCAGTTTGGTTGTCTGTAGCAATTAGTATGGCCATGGTATTCGGCTATTCACCAACAAACAAACTTTTGCTTCATTCTGTTTTTTTTTAGGAGGGACAGTCCCTCTTTTGGACCTTAATCCTTCTGTCCCTGTTTTCTAGGAACTCTGCAGCAATATTACATTATTGTGTCTTTAAACTACAATAAATGTGTTTAGAAATCAGTCTGTGTAAATAACATACATTGTTCTTGCTCTAAATTACATTTTAATTACATTATTAAGTCACCTAAAATTACTCAGAACAGCCCTGGCAACACACCCGTAAAAATTAGTGTCCCTTTTTGTCCATTTGAAGTGTTGGGAGCTCTGCAGTTGTTCCTATTCCCCTGCTACAGACCATGGGATTTAACCTAAAAATTTCAACTCATTAAGTCACACTAATGCTAATTAAACCCTCTTAACATGCTAAGGATACCCCAACCCAAAATCCTTCCCCCATACCTGACATTTTTTTTAACTATCTGAAAATAGCAAGGTTCTATTTGGCTTAACTTGGTTACCATTTGGTTCTTAAAGGGACACTACAGTCACCAAAACATGTTATCTTAATGAAGCAGTTTTGGTGTATAGATCATGCCTCTGAAGTTTCACTGCTTAATTCTTTGCTATTTAGGTGTTAAATCATTTTCTGTTTATGCAGCCCTAGTCACACCTACCCTGGCTGTGACGCATGCTGCCTGCATGAAAACAAAATGGTTTCATTTTCAATCAGATGTAACTTACTTTAAAAGTTTTTTATCTCCTGCTCTGTAAATTATTTAATTACATACAGGAGGCTGCTGTAGGGTCTAGCAAGCTATTAACAGAGTAGGAGATAAAAAATTATAAATTGATCCATGTGACGAGACCAATCTCGCCACATTGCATTGCCTGGTCGCCCGCCTGCTGCCTTTGGATTATGGACTGGCAGCTAAAGGGTTAATTTTACTGTGCAGAAGGATTTATTTCTCCCTTTCTGCACAGCCGTTCGGTAGATGCTATCTACCGAACAAACAGCCTGTTTGCAACCTCCCCAGAGCCGTGGGAAGCCGGCCGGCGATGTTAATTGGCCACCCAGGAGCTGGAGTGTGCTGCCAATTTACCTCCCTGAAGCTGCGGTTAACCGCAGCTTAATTGACTGTTATTGGGTGGCCGCGGTTACACTTAGCGGCCGCTAGCTGGCGGTGTTCTGGAGCTCCCCGGGCAGCCAGCGCTTTTCTGCCCGGCTTTCATGCAACAAACCCGGACACTTTTTTTTTTTTTTGTAAATATATTTTTATTCTAATTTTATATTCGAAGTGAGACGCGCAGGTCTCTTCAAATGTATCACAACTGTAACACAATCAACATTTTCGGTGAGACTCGCAGGTCTCTTCAATATTATTGTATGGAGAGCACAATGTGTGCTAGAATATGTGAGTAAACATAAACAGTTATTTGGGCACGCAGGCCCGACTCATTGTTGGACTCGCAGGTCCCCATACATCAATACCTTAGTGAGACTTCTAGTGCCTTACTTGCATTTCCCCCTCAGATAGGTTGTGTAGGGCCTCTCATCTGGCGCCTGTGGAAGTGATCAGGTCTAGCAAGCTTGTGGCTATGTTACTTAGATTGAGAGGGGTGATCTGATAGTATTGTGTCGGTGACCCCCAAGACACTGTGTTTTTGTGTTGGGTGTCCTGTGGGTTCATGTTCCCATCGTTAAGTGGTCAGCCGTGTCTCAGTTTTTCCAGAATGCGGGCCTGCGACCCAAACATGGTAGGTAAGAGAAAGCTGGGGGGGGGGGAGGGGGAAGGGTTGGGGGGGGAGGAAAGAGGGGGGGGATGCGGGTTATGTGACCGGGTAGGTGGGTAGGATGATGGGATGGGGTCAGTCTTGGGCATCAGGTCTGTCGGGTGGGTCGTCAGCGTCTAGGCGGGTAGTGAAGTCTACCTGTGTGGTGGATACGATCCAGTGTGTCCATGTCTCAATGTATTTTGCGGTGGTATTAGTCGCTCCCGAATGTAGTTCTTCTATTGTTCTAAGCTCCTCCATTTGGTTGAACCATGTCCTGAGGGGAGGGGGCCTATCCTATCTCCAGAACTGTGGTATGGTTTGTTTGGCTACGTTGAGGATCCTTATGGTCATGGATCTTTTGTATCTGGACCTGGGTATGGTCGTGTGGTGTAGCAACATTGCCGCTGGGTCCAGAGGTGGGGGTGCGTCTGAGAATGTTCCTAAGATGGCATGTATGCCCTTCCAGAATGGTTTAATACTACGGCATTCCCACCATATATGTAGTGTGGTACCCGTTGTCTCCCTGCATCGCCAACATAAGTCGGAGTGTGATGGGTCTATCGTATGAAGTTTATGTGGGGTATGGTACCAGTGGCTCAGTAATTTAAATGCTGTCTCCTGTGTCCTGGTGAAGGTGGAGCAATGATGAGTGAGATAACAGATTTTTCCCCATTCTGTCTCGGTGAATGTCCTCCCCAGGGTCGTTTCCCATTTGCCTTTGAAGGCAGGGGTCTCTGTCGGAGTCTCCCTTTGTAGCAGTCAGTATATAAGAGAGATGCTGTGGGGTAGGGGGTCAGGGTGGGTGCAATACTCTTCGAAGGTAGTCGGGTTCTTAACGCGGGTTCGTCCCCCGTGTAGGGTGTTTATGTAGTTCGATAATTGTTTGTATTTGAAGGTTTGTAGGAATGTGGGGGGTGTGTCCCCTGTCAGGTGTACAAGTGTCTTCCGTCCGGTGTGTGTGTACATGTGGTGTAATCTGGGGATGGGCTGGTGGATGAGGTCTCTGAAGGCGTTCGGGTCGAGTCCTGGGGGGAAGTCATGGTTGTGGGTTAGGGGCAGTAGGGGCGATGGGTGTCAAGTGAGACCGTGTACCCTAGACGCTCTGTGCCATACCCGGAGTGTATGTTGTGCTAACGAGGAGCAACCCCGGCCGAGGCCTCCCCCGGGGCACCACGGTAGGGTCGACACTGGATCAGCTATCTCTGTCTCTTCTACACCCTTCCACAGTTTATGGACGTTGGTCTTAGTCCATTCCATGACTCTTTGTAAGTGTCCTGCTGTATAGTATAGATAGAAGTCGGGGATGGCCAGCCCTCCCCTTTCCTTGGGTAGAGTGAGGGCCTGATATTTAATTCGTGGTCTCGTCCCGTTCCATATGTAGTTACCCGTCATCGAGCGTAGGGCATTGAAAAATCCTTTGGGGATAGTTATTGGGAGCGTCTGAAATAGGTAGAGTAGACGCGGGAGGAGATTCATTTTAAGTACCTGAATCCGTCCCAGCCACGAAATATGCGGGTGGGACCATTCAGTTAGTTCCCTTTTGAAGGTATTTAGCATGGGTGTAAAGTTCTCCCTGTATAGGTCCTCTTTCTGTTTGGTTAGCCATGTACCTAGGTAGCGTATTTTGTGTTCCGCCCATTGGAATGGGAAGCTGGAGCGGAGGGGGGAGGTTCGTTTGTTGGGCAAGTCAGCGTTCAGAATGTAAGATTTGGAGTAGTTTATTTTTAGGTTGGATATGGTTCCGAATGCCTTAAATGCTTTGAGTATATTGGGGAGGGAGATCTCTGGTTTGGTGACGTAGAAGAGGAGGTCATCCGCATAGGCGGCCACTTTATGGTGTGCGTCCCCCGTTTGTATTCCTGTTATGTCATGGTGTTGTCTGATGGCTGTCAGAAAGGGCTCCAGGGCAAGGACGAAGAGCAGCGGGGATAGTGGGCATCCCTGGCGGGTGCTGTTATAGATCGGGAACTCGTCCGTTAGCGCCCCATTTACTATTACATGTCCTGTGGGTCTGTCGTACATGGCTGCGATCCAGCTTTGCATGTGAGGTCCCAGACCCGCCTGGGCGAGGGTCTGGAATAGGTAGGTCCAACCCACTCTGTCGAAGGCCTTCTCTGCGTCAGTAGACAGCAGTAGAAGGCCTCCGGTGTTTTTGCTTTTGTTATGCATGAGGGCGAGGGTCCTGATGGTGTTGTCCCTCGCTTCACGGTTAGCCACGAACCCGACCTGGTCAGGGTGTATCAGTGTGGGGATGTGCGGCTGTAGGCGCATGGCTAACATCTTTGCCATCAATTTAATGTCACAATTGATGAGGGAGATGGGCCTATAGTTCCCACATTGCTCTGCGTCCTTGCCCTCCTTCGGGATGATGGTTATGTGTGCTGTCAGTGCTTGTTTGGGGAAATGGTGGCCCTCCCTTATCGCGTTGAATGAGGCCAGCATCGGTTGGTATAGTGTGTCTGCGAAGTGTTTGTAATAGCATAGAGGCAGGCCATCAGGGCCTGGGCTCTTGCCTGGTTTGGTGCGTTTTATCGCCAGTGCCAGTTCCTCGATAGAGAAGGGTTCGTCTAGTTGGTTCGTTATCCGTCTATCTAGTGTAGGTATTTTGTGTGTTTGTAGGTATTGCTGAATGGAGTCTGTTAGGCGAGAAGTCGCCGCTCCCGGTTGTGGTCTGGGGAGAGAATAGAGTTCCGAGTAGTAGGCTCTCACTGTTTGCAAGATTTCCGTCGGCAGACGGCGAACTGTGCCCTTTTTGTCTCTGATTTTGTTTATATACATCAGCTGGCGTAGTTTCATCAGCATTCTGGCTAAAAGTTTACCGCTTTTGTTCCCGTGTAGGGAGAAAAAGGTCTTATGCCTGAGTACCTCCCTGTGGTGTTTGGACTGGAGCAGGGAGGTCAATTCCCGTCTTAGCTGTAATAGGCGTGATTGGTGGGCTGGGGCTTGTGTCTGTTTGTGCAGTGTGTCCTGTTTGTGTATGTCCTCTATCAGTTCTATGAGTCGGGCTTCTCGTTGTTTTTTGAGTTCCGCCCCTTTCTGTATGAAGTGTCCCCGAATGACACTTTTATGTGCCTCCCATCTGATCGTCGGGGAAGTGTCCTCAGGGGCGTTGTCCTGGAAGTAGTCGGTCAGGGCCTTACCGAAGTGTGCGGTCAGGTCTTGGCGTGATAGTAAGTATTCGTTCAGCCTCCATTTGGTTACTGCTGGTCTGAAGAGTGGGGACCGGAGGGTGAGCGTGACGGGGGCATGATCCGACCAGGTCGCCACCCCCACCCTCGCGTCCCGTACCAAAGGGAGGTGATAGTGTGAGGTAAAAAAGTAGTCTATGCGGGTGTATGTCTGGTGAGGGTGAGAGTAGAATGTGTAGTCCTTTTCGTCTGGGTGGTGTGCTCTCCAGCAGTCAACAAGTCTAAGTTTAGTCAGTAGGGAATTAATTGCTCCGAGGTGTTGTCTGGGGAGGTGGGAAGTGCCCTTAGAGCAGTCCCAGACCGGATCCAGTGCGACGTTTAAGTCGCCACCTATTATGAGGACCCCTTCTGCGAATGTGTGTAGTTTCTGCAAGGTGGTTTTCAGATAGCAGTGATGTTTGTTGTTTGGTGCGTATAATGTGGCGAAGGTGTATAGGTGGTCGGCTACTGTGCCTTTTACAAAAAGGTATCTACCGTCTCGGTCAGTCATGGTTGCTTTCTCTATAAACGGTACGTTTTTATTGAACAGTATCGCCACCCCCCTGGACTTCCCTTCATGGAAATCGCTGTAAAACCCCTTTGGGAAGTGGTGGTTGGTCAATTTGGGCCTGTCTCCCTCCCTGAAGTGAGTCTCCTGTATCATGACTATGGATTCTTTTCGTGAATGGAAGTCCCTCAGTGCCCCCGATCTTTTCTCCGGTAAGTTAAGCGTTTATGGAGAGGATAGTGAGGTCGCTTGGTATTAGTGATTTGTCTGTCATGGTAGGGTCCGTGGGTGTCCTTGCACCCGTTGGGTCCTAGTAGTGTTTGTCGGGATTTAGTCAGGTCGTCAGGTGGGGGGGTGGGTAAAAGGTGGGAGGGGGTGGGGATGTATTAGGAGGGGGAGGGGATAGGTGCGGAACGAGGGGGGGTGGGGAGACAAGTAGGGAAACTATGTACAAAATTTATCCAGTCACTCGAAGGTGGCTGGTAAGGAACGAGCAGCGGAGGACAAGGTGTGGCAGGGTCCACCAGTGGTCCGCCAGATCTTGTCCGCCTGTCTTTGGGCGCTCTGTCCTATGGGGAAAAGTGGAGGAAGCCGAGAGGTTCCGTACTGGTCCTACCCGGGGAGCCCGGGGTCACGTAGCTCCCAGTGTCCCCGTGCCCGGGTCTCTCTTGAATCGGACCTTGTCGGGAATCCTCAACTCCCCTATGGCTTTAAGTGTGAGTGGTATGTGGATGTTCCATCCTCGTCCTAAATTCTAGCTGCCCTTGGCCTCAAGTGGGTATTGTTTCGCTCCGCCGGGCATCAGAGAGTGGTGTGGTGTGTCGCCCGGTAAACAATCAAACAGTTAACAACAGTTCAAAATGACATCACAATAAACAGGTATTATCAACCACGATTGCAAAGTAAAGTAAAACCCCTACGGTCCCCAGGATAAGTTCTGACCTTCCCACCCAGCCCAGATGTATCAGAGGTCTCATCCCCTCCGTTATTCGGTGAGGGATTTAGGGTGTTACTTGACCCTCCAGTGTGAGGAGAGAGGGTATCCGGTCAGTATTGTAAACGAATGGGGCGAGTAGATTCAGGTTTGAGGTGTTGCGTTCCCCCGTTTGGTAAGCCTGTCCCATGGCAAGAGTGGGTCTTGTTCCTAACCACCCCTTTTAGATTTAGTCTCAGGTTATCTTTCCCTACCCCGTGTCTAGGGGAGGGCCGCACCCCAGGTGAGCCGCACCGGCGCCGGTGCCCCCGCCGCTGTTCCCCCAACGGTTCCTCGCAGGGCGGTATACACCCCGGCAGTGCGGCCCAGCCAGGGGGTGCCCCCCAACCCCCGCAAGGTGGTCCCCTCGGTGGCCTTCCTGGGTTATATACCTGGGCAAGGGGGGTGCCTGTGTTGGGTCATCGTGGCCTTATAGGGATATGTAGTGTATTGCCCCTCAGACTGAGGCCCCTACTAGCGGGACCCAACATTGTTACAGTTGCTTTTATCCCCCCCCCCTAGTTCAAGTAAGTGGGTCGGGTGGAAAGTCTCGTGTTCAATGCTTAGGTGGTCATAGTCCCTGGGCCCATGGGGCAGTTCAAAATACTTGCGGTTGAAAGTGGGTCAGGTGGAAAGTCCCGCGTTCAGTGCGTAAGCGGTCATAGTCTCTGGGTCCATGGGGCAGTTCAAAATACTTGCGGTTGAGCTCGGCGGTATTGAGGCCCTCAGGTTTAGGAGGTTGTCCCTGATTGGCGTATGGTCTGTGCTCTTGGTCTTCGTTGTCTGCGAGGCTGTGGTGCCGCTCCAGGATGGAAGGAGTAAAATGACATCGGGACCGGCCATGTTAGTTGAATGGGTGGTAGTTGAAGTTCTGTAATCAGGTCTGCGAGATCCTCTGGGTTCTTTACCATAAACGGGCCATTAGGAGTAGAGGCCTGTAGCCCCGAGGGGAAAGTCCAGCGGTAGAGTATTTTGTTGGATTGTAAGACTCGTGTCAGGGGCTTGAGAGCTCTCCTGTACGCCAGTGTGGTGGGTGACAGATCTGGGTATAGTTGTAAAGGTGCGCCATTTAACTGGGCTCTGTCGGTGTCTCGGGCCTGTCGCAGGATATCTTCTTTTAGTTGGTAGCTGGCTAGGCAACATATTACGTCTCGGGGGGGGACTCTGGGGGGCCCCTAGGTCTCAGAGCCCTGTGTGCCCGTATGAATTCAATATGGGCGGTTTCAGGGCATCCGAGGAGTCTGTTAAACAGCCCCGTGAGCGTTGCACGGGTCGGGGTGTCCTGGTCCATGTCCTCCGGTATCCCCCTTACCCTGATATTTTGTCGGCGCCCCCGATTGTCCAAGTCTTCAAGGTGGAGGGCCATTTGGCGCAGTTGTGCCTCGTGTACTTGCAGGGTATTCGTGGTAGCATTCTGTGTGGCAGTCAGGTGGTCATTGTCTGCCTCTAACTGGGAGACTTTATGATGTAGGCCCTGAAGATCTTCGCGGAGGGAGTGGAGTTCCGCAGTGATAGATTTCCGAAGCTCCGTGTTCGCCTCTTTGAGGTCTGCTTTGGTGGGTAGTGCCTTTATCAGGGTCACCCAGTCCGGTGCGTCCTCCGGGCGGGAGATGGAGTTAGGGGAATCTGCGCCATGTTCTGTGCTCGGGGAGTGTGGGCGCGGGGCCCATGAGGCTCCGGAATCCATTGAGGCCTGTGAAGCCAGGTCCGCCGGGGTCCTCAAGTATTTGTGCAGCGATGAAGCCGGAGTGCCTTTGGATGCGTCGGTGGGTTTACCAGCGTGTGATGCGCGGTGTGTTTTACCCATTTTGCAATGTTAGGGAGTGGATGGACGAGGATTCTTGATAAGCCTGCGGGGAGCCCTCAGATTAAGCTGCCATCTCTCTCGGCTGCCAAGCCACGCCCCCGTTGTCAACCCGGACACTTTTACGTGCAGGCACCGCTGAACTTTCAGCCCCTGGTTCTAATTCGTGTATATTTAACCGAATACATGTAAATTCGGTAGTTTGTATATGTGAATGTTAACCCAGATAGCACAGCCATGGAGCCAATTCGTGTAATTAAAGACTTTGGCTCCATGGCAATTAAACTGTATTCGTGTGGTCTGAGTGCCATTCACCTAATAATGTGCACTCAGACCTGAGCTATCTGGGGATATGTTACATGTCTGTGTTTTATGTATAGAATGTGTCTTTATGTATTTTAAAGTGATGGTCTGTCTTTGTGTCCCCACGTGTGTAGTGGAGTTTTGCCTTTGTCCTGGGAGATAATTGAATTACTTATCCAGGGCAGAGGGGAGGAAGCCAGGATGCATTGTGGGGATGTTTTACTGCTGTATGTCTGTAATTGGTACTTGTCTGTCCGTTGTTACAGTCTTCCATCTGGCCCCCTAGGGGAGTGTCCACCAGGTGGGAGTCCTGCATAAATACAGGGGCAGGTAGCCCCAAATAAACAAGGAGCCTTGCCTCGTTCTTGGGGGGATTCACTGTATGCTGATAGGGACTGACTGCCAGGAGTGTAAGCTGCTTTGGAGCTTTTCCTGTTCGTCTGCTAGCAGCTATTCGTGAGGTTCCAGTTCGGGAGTTTGGAGTGCTACCTTATTCCCTTGTATGTAGTTCGGGAGTTTGGTGCATTCACTTATATCCAATTCGTGAGTTTTGGTGATTCTACAGTAGCTGTGCCTGTCTGTGAAAAGGGGATTATCGCCTAAACGATTTTAACCCCTTGTCTGCTGAAACGGTCCGTTACAATCCATATTTGCAATCTGGAAGTGTAAACATTAGATGACTCTTTACAGGAAGTGTTTAGGAAGGCTGTGTGAGTCACATGCATGGAGGTTTTACTAGGGTTATATAAACAGAGTGATTTAGAATGGTCTGGGTGCAGTGTCCCCCTTAGTCCTGCAACGTAAAGCATTGCAGTTTTTGAGAAACTGCAATAATTACTTTGCAGGACTAAGACTACGTCTTGTGACTGCCTACCAGGATTCTAATGGAGTTACTGGATTCTAATGGAGTTTGACTCAGTTAAACGACACTGGATTTTCTCATGCTCTGGATGAGGACATCCCGCATCCGTGAACTTCCCATATGAAAGGCAATTAATTGAGACAATGCTTTCCTAAAGGTTTTTGTTAACCCTTTATGTGGGGGTGGGGGAGGTGCCAGGGAGGGGTGCCCAGTGGGTACTATAGTTTTAGGAGTACAGATTTGTATTACTAACATTATAGATTCTTTAACTCCCGGCAGATAATTAAGCAGTGAGACTGCAGAGGACTGTGAAGGGGAGAAAGAGACAAGCAAAAGTGGCTTTGGAGAGAAAGAGACACACAAGAGGGCTTGGGGACAACGAAACACATACGAGCTGGGGAAGGGGCAATAGAGACAGACTGGGGCTCAGGGAAGACAAAGAGACACTGAGGGGCTAGGGGGAGATAGAGGCACACAAAAGGAGTTGGAGGAGAAAGACACACACACAGAGGGGCTGGAGAGACACACAGAGACAGAGGGGCTGGGGGCAACAAAGAGACATACGAGGGCTGGGGAAGGGGGCAAAAGAGACAGAGGGACTGGGGGCGGACAAATAGATGGGCTGTCAGACACAAAGAAACAGACAGGGGCTGGGGGGACAAAGAGACAGAAAGAGATATACAAAAATCTAATATGAGTCTGACATAAAATGGTGTCATCGTGACTCCTGACAATGCCTTTTCACATGGTGTTTGAAGACTGCTGTGTTGTTGCAGCCTGCCAGAATGAGCTGGGAAAAATCAATAGCACAATTATCATAGCTAACAGTATTTGCACTGTTGCTTCGGGCTGTGACTGTCTAGCAGTTTGTGTAGCTCTGAGGACATATGGTCTATTTCCTCGCACTCAGACTCATCAAGTCCTTAAGAGCATCCTCTTTTTTTCCATGGAGCCCATCTTTGTGTCTGCCCAGTAAACTTGAAATCTTCTTTAATTATGCCAGTCAATGGTATTGACACAGGGACAGAGAAATAATGGCCAGATTTACATGTAAGGTGTCTGTAGGAACAGAAATCTAAGGTTCCATGGCTTACCCCCCTCACCCTTGACAAAAAATGAAAAGGCAAATAAAGTGCGTTTAATAAATGTATTATGTATTAACTGGAGATTGCAGGCATGAGCGTCTAAAATATTCATATTTGACTGTTGCATATATCTATATGTATCTGCATATTCCTGCATGGGATGTATTGTGTCTGTGAGTAAAGTAAGTATATGCACCTATGTAAATGATGAATGCAGGGTTAAATATTATATTAGAATTGGTAAGGGTAAAGTGAAGTTTTAGGTTGGAGACGGGTTAATCTCAGAGTTTGATTACATAGAGCATTAAGGATTATAATCTTGAGAGATTTTACAGCTGTGTTATAAAATGTGTCTATGCTTAGAGTGGGGTTAAATTTAAAAACATAAGGTGTTTTTAAGTGGAGTTAAGCCTAGGATTAAGGTAAATAGATTTGTTTTAGGTTTATGCTTTAGTGCTTAACTTTGGAAAGAAGGAAAGTCTGTTTAGGTTGTGGGGTTACGTTTAGGGCATGTGGAGTTTGAAGGGTTATTTGCATAGCACACACATCCCATGGCTTCTGTCCAGTCATTCTCTTACACACCGTATCACTGAAACACACTTTTGGACAACAAAGATAGGGCAAAGAGTAATGGTGGGAATGGCTCTATGACGCAGGTCTCAGAGCATATAAATAGTTTTCCCCTTCTTATTGACGCCAGAATGATGCTCAGTGTTAGTACATATAGACTTGTGCACATCATCAATACATGTGTGTTTGCGTTCAGAAGATGCTGAAGTCATGATATACATTAAACTGTTATACCGTGTGCTTCAATTATTGCTGTCCCTGCTCCTCTTGCAAATCTCTGTATGAGAAGGTGTAAGTGGAGATGCTGGAACAGCAGTGAATTTTACATCATCTTACTGTTCCTGCATCTTTGATATCAAGGATAGGAAGCTAACTGGTCACAGAGGACACCAAGGCTCCTGCTACTTATCTCTTCCTAGTAGCCAAACTGAACTCCAAAAAGGCACATTATAATTGCTGAAAAACAGGCACCTCTTATAGGATATGCGCTTGTAGGTAGGTGCTTACTCTGCCTAGCTGGTAAACCAGCCTTAAATAAGGGATACAACACTGTCCACACTCACTTAAGATGCTTGTTTTTGTATCAAGCATCTCTGTGAAATAAGTCATTGTTTTGGTTGAAAACAATCAATAGACTACTATTACAGTGCAGCTGTCACTTCCAAGGAAGTGAGTTACTCTCTAAGCCTTACAAACATTACATTACTTTCCTCCACTGCAGACCCGCGTTGAGCATGACAAAGGTGTCCCATCATGCCTCACGCGGTTTATGTGTGCTTGGACATCTTCAATTCCATTCACATCCATGGGCACTCAATATTTTATTCAGCAGTGAAGAACAAGCACATACACCAAGGATACTCCACTAAAGGGTTTCTCTAATGTATATGCTTTGCCTTGATTTCTCAGAAAAGTTTGCAATTTAAAATGAAACTTTATCTACTAAAAAAAAAAAAAAATAAGATAAAATAGAACATTTTTTTATAAGCTTTTCAAATAATTTAATATTTTTGGATAAACTTTTAAAATATTTTTTTTCAAAATTATTAAAATATCTTAAATATCACAACTAAAAATGTATTCATATATCGAAAATATTATTGAAAATATTAAACCATTTGAAAAGTGTATCCAAAAATATTAGATTGAGGCCTTTATATGCAGAAGGAACTGAGTTCCTAAAAAATTACTGTGAAGGGAAGGACAAACGAGGAAATAATTCACCATCATTTCTTCCTGTGCTACTTTTAAATCCAATGTGTTCTGTAGATAATCCTGTGCTTCTCTCTTCGAGACACCACTTCTGTTCCACATGCTTTACAAAATGAATGTCATAATTGGGAGACACATGGTTTAGGACCTTAGATATGGACAAGTATGGGCATCTAGAAGGTTTTCAGTGGAATTCAAGCTATTCATTGTTTTCTAAAACAAGGATGCCCCCTGGTGGTTCTTATGTTGAACTGATAAATATTCTTTCCTCCTTCCCAAAAATAAAAGAAACGGGGGGAATGAGATTTAATCAAAGAATACAAAAGTTTATTAATGATTATGGCAAGTAATGTGGCAGTGAAAAAAGAAAAAATCAATCACTTTGGAGACTATTTCAAAAATTCTGAAATCAGGTACATTTGAGCTCATCACAGACTTCAAAAGATAATTTTACTCTTTAATGGAATTTTTTTGCAGACAATCGGGTCATTATTGTTCTCAGATGACTCAGATAGAGCCTACATAAATGAGCGATTCATGATTTCTAGATGTATAGAAATGTTTTACAAGACAGTGACTAATACAACAGATGG
Source organism: Pelobates fuscus (assembly GCF_036172605.1). Classification (NCBI taxonomy): domain Eukaryota; kingdom Metazoa; phylum Chordata; class Amphibia; order Anura; family Pelobatidae; genus Pelobates; species Pelobates fuscus. Next base: position 87,475,629 of record NC_086325.1, on the reverse strand, counting down.
TGAGCTTTCGACAATACCAAATAAAGGTTCAACCGAGGTTAATATTATAACCGCATGTAATTAAACAGGATTTATTTTTGTTGTTGTTGGAAATCTCTTATAACAAACAGTTATGTACCTGAAATGACTGGAAATATATCTTGTTAGAGAATCTACCAGAATAATAAACTATATGAACTATTGTTCATGCTGAAAATTTTATTTTTGTCATGAGTTTGCGGACGAACATATTTAAACTGCCATTGTTTATTTCTTTTTTCTTTACACTGAAACACCATTTCACTCTATTTGTTTTTAAAACGAGTCACTTTATATAGATTATGATGAACATATTATTGGCATTCTTACTGTAATATGTGCTGCTATTATTATTATTATTGGCATTTGTATAGCGCCAGCTTATTCCGAAGCGTTTTACAATAAGAGGGGACCCTGCTCAAGCGAGCTTACAGTCTAGAGGAGGTGGGGTATAAAAACACAATAGGAATAGATTATTATCTGTCTCTAAGAACTTTTAAATATTACCTGGAACTAGATGTTTATGCTGCGTTGTCAAAATACCTTCATTTGAAGCTTTAAACTACTGACAGATCTACATATTCATTAAAAAGATTCAATTATTTGAAATGTTCTCCTTCCAGTGGGTACCACACAGGATAAATCAACATTTCCAAAAGTTAATGGCCTTCACATGCATAATGTTCTTCGACAACTGATTTGGAATCTTAAATATAAGTCCAAATGAAAGCTTGCACCGTGCTGGTCACTAACAGACACTCAATGTGTCTTGCAGGGAAATATTGACTTATAAATGGAATTGATATAGGAATATTGAAGACAAAAACCATAAAGTGTTAGATGTCATGGGAAAAAGTGAAAAGGATTGGGCAGACTATCAGTTCTATGATAATATATTTGTGTCGCTTAGAGGAAACAAATGGAGAGTGGAGATGAGAGAAATTTTTTCAAGTATATTAAAAGTGTTGGTATAGTTACGTTTTTTTGTGTTTTCCATCAATATTTTTTACAATTTTATTTGCTGAAACTGAATCAAATCCATTTTTATATGAGGTTGGGAAAAAGTAGAGGACTTCTGATTCTTCACCCTGGATTGATGAGGAAGGTATCAATAGCACCATGGGAACATTTAAGTCAGTAGTTAGAGTAATTAGACATTAAACACTACAGGCTTGAATAAACATGATGAAAAGTATTATATAGCTAATGTATTTAAACAATGCATTTAACTGGAGCGAAAGTAATACCTTTGTTGGCAACTTGGCTGTTTCAGCATTCTCTGAAGGGTCCAAATGCCCTGAGCATAGAGCCAATGTGCCTAATGATGAGCATGTGCTTCAATTTTTGGGGACTGTTCATAGTGATACAGAACCTTTAACCCCTTAAGGACCAAACTTCTGGAATAAAAGGGAATCATGACGTATATACTAAAACATATAATTTTAAAAAGGCCAATTTCAATAAGTTAAGGGAAGCTTTACAATATATTGACTGGCATAAACTCTTTAGTGAAAAGAACACTGAGGATAAATGGATCATCTTCCAACAAATATTAGAAAGGTACATTTCTCAGTATGTACCATTGGGAAATAAATATAAAAGAAACAAATTAAAACCAATGTGGCTTACTAGAAAAGTAAAACAAGAGATTAAAAATAAGAAAAGGGCATTTAAAGCATTTAAATCGGACAAATCAGATGCATCTTATAAAAGATATAAGGAAGCAAATAATGCGTGCAAAAAGGCAATTAGACTTGCTAAACTTCAAAATGAAAAAATGATAGCTAAAGAGAGCAAAACCAACCCTAAAGCATTTTTTAAGTACATAAATTCTAAAAAACCCAAAAATGAAAGTGTAGCTACACTAAAAACTGAAACGGGGGTGTTAGTCAACAGGCCCGTCGCTACCCGACAGGCAAACCAAGCAACTGCTTGGGGCCCCGAGCTGGCCTGGGGCCCCAAGCAGAGCCGGCAGGGCCGCCATCAGGGCATGCGGTCTTGGGGGGCCCGGACTGCTCAGGTCGTCCGGGCCCCACATTCAGTGGGTACATACCGGGTCGCAGGGGGCCCGGTATGTACCCACTGGGCCAGCCTCTTCTCCTGGGGGGCCCAGCAGCCGGTCACCTCAGGGCCCCCCAGAGGCTGGCCCTGCTGACACCCGGCGGGCGCGCGAGGGAGCACTCTCCTCTGAGTGCTTCCTCTTCAGCTCCCTCGCGCACCGTACTGATGCCGGAGCCGGAAGATGACGTCATCTTCCGGCTCCGGTATCAGTACGCGGCGCGCGAGGGAGCTGAAGAGGAAGCACTCAGCCAGGGAGAGTGCTCCCTCGCGCGCCCGCCGGGTGTCAGCAGGGCCAGGGAGGACATTTAAGTGAGTGGGGGTGGGGGAGAGGGAGGGAGGAAATTTGAGGGGGGGGGGGAGGGAGGAAATTTGAGGGGGGGAGGGAGGAAATTTGAGGGGGGGTGGAGGAAATTTGAGGGGGGGAGGGAGGAAATTTGGGGGAGGGAGGAAATTTGAGGGGGGAGGGGAGGAGGGAGAAAATTTGAGTGTGTGGGGGGAGGGAGGAAATTTGAGTGGGTGGGGGGGAGAGGGAGGGAGGAAATTTGAGGGAGTGGGGGGAGAGGGAGGGAGGAAATTTGAGTGGGTGGGGGGGAGGGAGGGAGAAAATTTGAGGGAGTGGGGGGGAGAGGGAGGGCGGAAATTTGAGGGAGTGTGGGGGAGAGGGCGGGAGGAAATTTGAAGGGGGAGAGGAAGGAAATTGGGGGGGAGGAAGGGAGGGAATTTGAAGGGGGAGAGGAAGGAAATTTGGGTGAGGGGAGGGAGAGGTAGGAATTTGAGGGGGGAGAGGAAGGGAGGAAATTTGAGGGAGGGGGAGAGGAAGGGAGGACATTTGAGGGAGGGGGGAGAGAGAGGGAGGGGGAGAGGAAGGGAGGAAATTTGAGGGGGGAGAGGAAGGAAATTTGAGGGAGGGGGAGAGGAAGGAAATTTGAGGGAGGGGGAGAGGAAGGAAATTTGAGATGGGAGGGAGGAAGGAAACTTGAGGGGGGAGGGAGGAAGGAAATTGGAGGGGGGAGAGGAAGGAAATTGGAGGGGGGAGGAAGGAAATTGGAGGGGGGAGAAGGAAGGAAATGAGAGGGAGGGGGAGAAGAAGGAAATTGGAGGGGGAGAAGGCAATGAGAGGGAGGGGGAGAAGAAGGAAATTGGAGAGGGGGAGAAGAAGGAAATTGACGGGGGTAGGGGGAGAGATTGACATCCATCACACACACACACAATGCACCCCTTGCACACAGAAAAACACACAATGCATTACACACAGACACAAGCAATGCATCCCTTACACACAGCAACACACAATGCACCCCTTCCACACACTCAGTGCATCCCTTACAGCAGTTTTTCCCAACCCAGTCCTCAAGGCACACCTACCAGTCCAGGATTTAGGGGTGACCCAGTTGTGTCTAAGGTGTTTTTTCTTTTTTTTCTAAAAAACACCTTAGACAAAACTGGGTAATCCTTAAATCCTGGACTGGTAGGTGTGCCTTGAGGACTGGGTTGGGAAACACTGCCTTACAGACACACACACTGCATCCCATACATACACGAACTCACCTTGCAGCCCTTACACATACAAACACAGATTCACACAATGCATTCCTTACACACATCAGGACATCCCCCCTCCCCCCCCACACACACCCCTGTGAACAAACTCATTGGTGGAACATGAAGGTGGACCCTGGGACCCAGACCTTGAGCTGTGTAAATGGCCCTCAAAAAATGGAGCTGCTTCCCGTTCTCCCAGAACATTGATTTTTGTGACCACAGTTACAAATCGCCTCCAGAGAGCCTGTTCTACACCAGACCAGTGGAGCCAGACGGCAGCTGAAGCCCATCATCATCATCCTCATCTGGTTGTAAGTAGGCAATCTAGTATATTATTTGTGGCACTAATCTCTAATTTACCTCACATTAAAGGGACACTATAGTCCCCAGAACCACTGCAGCTTAATGTAGTGGTTCTGGTGTCTATAGCCTGTCCCTGCAGGCCTTTTATTGTAAACACTGCAGCACTGTGTTAGTTAACATGGCAGATCATATGGGTGGGGCACTGTGATGTCACATGGGGGCGGCAAACTTTACTTTTGCCTAGGGCGGCAAAAATCCTTGCACCGGCCCTGCCGGCACTGCATCCCTGTGGGCGGACTCGGGGGGGGGGGAAGGACCCGGGTGCAGGCGCCGTGGGGCCCAGACCTTGAGCGTGCATGTGGGGGGTGGGGGGGGTTGGCGTTTGGGGGGGCCTCCATGTCCGTTTTGCTTGGGGCCCCCAAATTCCTTCAAACGGCCCTGTTAGTCAATGAAGACCAGGAAAAGGCAGGAATTTTAAATAACTATTTCTCCTCTGTATATATTAAGGAAGAACCCATGGCAATAGATGTGCAAATGATTGCTACTAAAAACTTGCAGAATAATTGTAATTGGTTAACTCAAGACAAGGTGCTGCAGCAACTAAAGAAAGTTAATATAAACAAAGCTCCAGGGCCTGACGGTATCCATCCACGTGTACTTAAGGAACTAAGTGTAGAAATAAGTGAACCTCTGTTTTTAATCTTTCAAGATTCTTTTCTTTCAGGAAGTGATCCGGAGGATTGGAGGAAGGCAGATGTGGTTACTATATTCAAAAAGGGTTCAAAATCCTTGCCTGGAAATTATAGACCTGTGAGCTTAACTTCTGTGGCTGGTAAAATATTTGAAAGGTTATTAAGGGATTATATTCAAGAATTCCTTGAGAAGAACATGGTTATCAGCAAAAATCAGCACGGTTTTATGAAGCACAGGTCGTGTCAAACTAACTTGATTGCATTCTACGAAGAAGTAAGTAAAAGTATAGATCAGGGTGTTGCAGTGGATGTGATCTATTTGGACTTTGCCAAGGCATTTGATACAGTTCCACACAGAAGATTAGTGTTCAAACTCAAGGAAATCGGTCTAGATGAAAATGCTTGTTCTTGGGTAGAACATTGGCTTAAAAACAGAGTACAAAGAGTTGTCGTTAATGGTAATTTTTCAAGCTGGACAGAGGTGGCAAGTGGTGTCCCTCAGGGGTCTGTTCTGGGACCCCTTCTATTTAACATGTTTATAAATGATCTTGAAGACAGCATTGAAAGTCATGTTTCAGTGTTTGCAGATGACACAAAACTTTGTAAAATAATACAATGAGACCAAGATATTACTTTGCTGCAGAGGGATTTAGATAGACTGGAGGACTGGGCACTCAAATGGCAGATGAAATGGAATATTGAAAAATGCAAAGTTATGCACTTCGGCGTAAAGAATACACAAGCAACGAATACCCTTAATGGACGCGAATTAGGGATAACAACACACGAAAAGTACTTGGGAATTGTTATAGACAACAAACTATGCAACAATGTGCACTGTCAATCAGCAGTGGCCAAGGCCAGTAGGGTATTGTCATGCATGAAAAAGGGCATTCATTCTCGGGACGAGAATATCATTTTGCCTCTTTATAAATCACTGGTAAGACCACACATTGAATATGCTGTGCAATTTTGGGCACCTGTTCTAAAGAAGGATATTATGGCACTAGAAAAAGTGCAGAGGCGGGCTACAAAATTAATAAAAGGAATGGAACATATCAGCTATGAAGAAAGGTTAACAAATTTAAACCTATTTAGTTTAGAAAAATGTCGCCTGAGAGGGGATATGATAACATTATACAAATATATTCGAGGCCAATACAAACCATTGTGTGGAAATCTATTCACAAACCGGACTTTACATAGGACACGAGGTCATGCGTTTAGACTGGAAGAAAGAAGATTTCGTCTAAGGCAAAGGAAAGTTTTTTTTACTGTAAGAACAATCAGGATGTGGAATTCTCTGCCTGAAGAAGTGGTTTTATCAGAGTCCATACAGATGTTCAAACAGCTACTAGATGCATACTTGCAAAAAAAGAATATTCAAGGATATAATCTTTCAATGTAGGGTAATAACTGCTTGATCCAAGGATAAATCTGACTACCATTCTGGGGTCAAGAAAGAATTTTTTCCTAGCTTGTTGCAAAATTGGAAGTGCTTCAAACTGTTTTTTTTTTGCCTTCTTTTGGATCAACAGCAAAAAACATATGTGAGGAAGGCTGAACTTGATGGACGCAAGTCTCTTTTCAGCTATGTAACTATGTAACTATGTAACTATGTCACACATGTCATGTGTCCTTAAGGGGTTAAAGGAACACTATAGGGTCAGGAACACAAATAGGTATTCCACACTATATAGTGTTTAACCCACCATTTAGGTGGCTTGCCCACTCTTAGCCCTCTTAGAAAGGGTGAAAACTCTCCTTATTTCCAGTGTGGGTGCGCCGATTGTGGCCCCGTCCCAAATCCGCCTCCTTGGTGGCATCATCAGAATTGCCGATTTTTAGTCAAACCGATAAGGAAAGCATCGGATTGGCTGAAATCGGCAAGGAGGCAGATGGGGGTGGGGCCAAACACCATTTTAGACAATCAGCACCTCCTCATAGAGATGCATTGAATCAATGCATCTCTATGAGGAAAATGCAGTGTCTACATGCAGATTGTGGAGACGCTGAACGGCAGTGCTTCCTACTGTGCAGCACTGCCCCAGGAAGCACTCCAGTGGCCATGTTAGAGTGGCTACTTGGAGGTGTTCCTAGGAGGCAATGTAAACACTGCCTTTTTTCTGAAAAGGCAATGTTTGCATTTAAATGCCTGCAGGCAATGATTATACTCATCAGAAAAAACACATTAAGCTGTAGTTGTTCTGGTTACTATAGTGTCCCTTTAAATATGTCAGAGGCCTTCTGCATGCATATGCTCTAGAGATTCCCGCCGACATGCTGCTCGTGGACCACGTGCACTGGGTCACACGCCCAAGACACCTACCTGACTCATCACCCAAGGATGTACTTCTACGAGCCCATTACTTCCATATTAAAGAGCATGTACTCAGAGCCAGCAGGAACAAGACCAACTCTACTGTAAAAAATTTAGCAGACCTCTCTGCAGCTGCACTCCACAGAAGAAAGGATTGTGCGCCCATCGTGGAGATCCTGCAGGCAAATAGCATGCGATACAGTTATGGATTCCCTACTAAAGTGTTGGTTACCGGGGATGAGAGAAGGAAGGCAATACTCTCCTGAGAAGACGGTGCCAGAAAATTGAGATCAAGCCTCAGATCGAGTGCCAGGTTTCCTGGTACCGCAAGTATTTCCTACACACTACACGATAGTACGATAGTTCCATCCACATACCAGATACCACACTCAGCATTTAATAATTTAATGTTCTATGTTAGTGCTAAATGACCAAGCACATGAAATCCACCACGGTACCCATGTACTCCCACCACGGTACCCACATTCGGGGAGGGGAGTTTATCTCCACATGGCCGGAGCACCAAGTACGCACCAGGCATTTAGACTGCACAGAATACTGATGTGCTAAGGAACGTATATCCTACATACCACAGGTTGCTCACCCAATGGTGCTCCCACACTCATTGTTTTACTGTTATACTATTCTACTGTTTTGTGTTATACTAGGTTAGTGCTGCCTGCTTACGCGCATAGAGTCTACATCTCCACGAGTAATGGCCAATAAATGCGTTCCCATACTCCTTTCAATGAAAACCCACAAAACCGGAAGCGGGCGCTGGGCGGATTAGTCTCCGCATAGCATAAGTACGAATGTAGAAATTAATGATTTTCTGGCCCAAATACAACTCCAGGCCCTTTCTCCAACCCAACAACAGACACTGCAAGCCCCCATCACTGTAGATTAAATACTTTCTACTATTGCTGTATTACTGACTGGGAAATCGCCGGGACCGAATGGGCTCTCTAATCAGTATTACAAGACCTATTCCAGAACATTAGGACCCCATTTACAAAATGCCTTCCAGGCGATGCTGCAAGCAGGAGATGCACCATCAGAAATGCTGATGGCACACGTCACAACACTCCCAAAATCAAACTCCCCCACCGGGCCCTAAACCTGAGACCCATATCGTTATTGAATACAGACATAAACATTTTTGCAAAAGTCTTTTCTAACAGATTAGCAGACATAATACCGACCATTGTACATGACGACCAGGTGGGATTCGTTAGGGGCAGGCAGGGAGTGGATGGGACTCGGAAGATACTAGATCTGATGCATTGCCTGCGGGGAGGGGGGACATTGTGTTCTTATCTCTAGATGCTAAAAAAGCGTTTGACAGGTTGCACTGGCCCTTCCTCCTCGGGGTGTTGGGCAAGTTCCACTTCCCACCGACATTTATAGCAGCAGTGAAAGCTTTCTATAGCAATCCATCCGCAAAAGTTACTAACAATGGATTTATATCCCAATCATTCACAATTTCTAATGACTCACGACAGGGGTGTCTCCTATCCTTCCTACGGTACATAATGGCACTGGAGCCACTTACTACTCTAATCCACAACCACTCACACATACATCAGGTACATTACACAACTGAGTCAGGGAGGCAAAATCATAACCTTCACACAGCTTCAAACCAATTATAACCTACCAAATATAGCTCAGTTTTCATACTTCCAATTAAGGGCATGGTTAATGAAACATTATATATCAGCAACGAAATTTGTACACGAGCAACAGCTGACGAACTTTGAACTAATCCTAAAAAAACATTTGCCGTCACGGAAAACTATCTCCTTGAACAGAGGCCAGACTATTAACCCCTTAAGGACAGATGATGGATATATTCCGTCATGATTCCCTTTTATTCCAGAAGTTGTGTCCTTAAGGGGTTAAACAATTACTGTTTATACGAACTTGGGAATGTGAGCTAAACCTCACACTACCTAAGACAGCTTGGAAAAAAATGTTCACTAACCACAAAAGACTAACCCTCTGCTCAACCCACATTGAGCTGTCTAAGAAACTAATATACAGATGGTACCTAGTGCCAACGCGGTTACACAATGCTGGAGGTGTCAAGAGGAGGAGATATGCTCTACATTTGGTAGGCTTGCCTGCTACTCTCAAAATACTGGCAAAACATTGCACAACTCATACAGTCCATGACAGGATTGACCATTCCGTATACCACAGAAAATTTCCTGCTACAAAATTACCCCTCAGGGCTCGCGAAAGCTATGATTTATCTTACCTACCAAATTAACATAGCAGCGCTGACTCTCATCAATAGGAAATAGAGGAGTACAGACTCTCTGACTGTACAAGAATGGATCCATCTAGTGGACCAAAACAAAACCTCGGAATCTGCAGCAAGACTAGCAGCAAACCAAATAACAAAAATTGTAGAATAGCCTGGAATAGATGGGATGAGGTCATTAAGACCATGAACCCATAACCACACACTATCTGAATTGTCGACAGCTGTGCTCATACCTGGAGATCACTGTACAATGTAGGGATGACAATTGAGTACCTATACTATCCTCACGTTTTACCTGGCGTGCCCACTGAACTCTACCACACTCATGGTATGGCGTAACAGACCGGATAAGTGCTATATCCTGATATCGGCCCACGCCACAACGGCAAATAACTGCTTGCAACATTATTGTACCACACATTCCAGTTGTACATGAATATGTATTTGAATATGTAAACTTCTCAAATCCCCCTACCCCCGATCTCCTTCTTGTTCTCCCCCCTTTCACCCTTTACTCCTAATTGAAATGTAAAGCACGATGTTAAAGTTCTGTCCTATATTACCAGTCTGTAGAACACTGGGTCTGTTTCATTGCATTTGTACAAAATGTTATTACTTTGAATGTCCAAATTGCCTTGATGTTCTGTTCATCTATGCCTGTGAACCAAAATTGCATAATAATAATAAGCTCTTTTTGCCGAAATTAGAAATAACCGTTACTATCGTACATGAGTTAAATAACACCTATAAATAAGTCAAATCTTTTTATCCCTGTTTTCTGCTCTACATATTCCTGTAAAAAATAGAGTCCAAGGGACAGTCTCTAGGGAAAAGTAAGCAAGTGTGTGTTTGTGGGGGGGGGGAGGGTCTGTTTGTGTTTGTTTTTCACAGACATCAGAAGTTTCTCCAAAGGTTATAGAAAAAAAATATAATCCAATAAATAATGAACAATAATGGAGCAGACAGTCTTTAGCAATACAATAAAATATGATCAAGAAGAGATCTTAGCACTAGCAGGACTGCTGTATACCATAACAGGATACCAAAAGAGGGGCATTTCTAACTGTGCCTTTTCTATGGACTGACCGAATGCGCGCGGCTCTTGCCGCACATGCGCATTCAGCCAATGACGTCCAAAGGAGGAGGAGAGTCCCCTGCACCGAGGGAGCCCGGCGCTGGAGAAAGGTAAGAGTTTAACCCCTTCCTCCAACTTCATCCCGGCGGGAGGGGGGCCATTATGGTGGGGGCACCCTTAGGGCACTATAGTGCCAGGAAAATTAGTTTGTTTTCCTGGTACTATAATGGTCCTTTAACGCATTTTGTGTGAATAAAGTAAATGAAACAAACGTCTTTTCCAAGAAAGTGCATATGGATTCCTTGCTAATATAAGTACGGATTTTCATTTGAGATTTTACTGATCTCCAAGAACCACTTATCCAGTTGACATGATATTTTACTTTACCAGGAAGTTATAATGTTCTAATGATCTACAGACCACTCTTCCAGGTCTTGTAAGATGATGCTGGTCCACCATATTAGTAAATGGAATATAGTTTTTTTCCCCTGGTACATAGATACAACAATTTTAAAGACCCCTCGAATATAAACATCTAAAAGATTAATATGTATTCTTATCCATGATAAAAAAGTACATATTTTAATAAAAACACGTAAAAGGTTATTATAATATTATATATTTTTTTAAAGTATGTATAGGAGTTTGAATTGAGGGTTTTACTAATTATAGAACTGTTCTTTAAATTCTAAGCAAGGGTACCATGTTACCTTAATATGCATCATACTTAAAATTAAAAAGAGAAATGATCAATGCAGAATAATTAAAATAAAAAATACAAGAAATAGAATACACTTATACAGAGGAAAGAATATACTGACTACTGAAAGCAATTCCAAAGTGCTGAGCCATGTGCTAGATTAGATTAAACTATCCACCGTTTGCTTGGCATTCATCATTGTAACACTCATCATTAGTTTCATCCCTTATACATTTCCTAATGTCACACAAGCAGCACTGTGTCATTTTGCTATCTCTCATTAGATCAAACCACATTTGTGAATCTCTCTATCAGTCCAAACCCCCATCTGTGTCTCTCCAAATATTGACCCTCATCATTGTCTGTCCATCTGTGTCACAGTAATAGCAGGAGAGTATCAGTAATAATTACATGGCCTTAGAATCGTGTGGTAATCAGATGACCTTGATGAATCTTGATGACCTCTATGTATGCACACAGTCTAAATTTTGAAGGCATACCCTACAGGACTGGTAAAACACACATTGTTTACAGGGCCACAGAACACCACTGCATGTATACAATACCTCTAAGGGCTTAAAAGCTGTGGTTCCCCTTAGAAATTGATGACTGTGGTTCCCCTTAGAAATGGATGACTTGAAGACTTCTTCAGTATTTCCGAGGCAACCACACACAGTGTTATAGGAATAATATGACAGATTGCTAACATACAGTGAAGAACGCATTGACTTGTAGTGGTCAGAGTGGTAGATCACCGCTGCAGACTAACAGAAATGGATACTATGGGAGACAGGGGTCCCTTCAACAGTGGTTGTCCTCATGTCAGCCTCTCAAGCAGGTAGGTATTTGGGTATTTCTAAAATAGGTTCTTCAGTTGCTTTATGTAGGCCGCGGACCCTGATATTGTTCCGTCTGCCTATATTATCCAAATCTTGGATGTTGCCATAGTTCAAGTAACATATTTCCTTGCCATGTGACCACAATTTCTAGAGCCCGATGCTCTTTAGCTGCCACATTGTGTGTCCTGGGTCAGCTTTTGTGAGCATGTTTGCTAAAATGGCACTTCATTCTGATTGTATGTTGGCTAGAGCACCAGACACTAGGGAGTCTGCAACGCTCTCCAAACCTAGCGAGGCCGCTGCCATTTTATCCTCGTGGCTGGAACCACCTCAGAGTGGAGATAAAATCATCTATTGGCCAAATAAGTTTTTTGTTCTGAACCATTGTCATACTAACATGCCTAGTTTTATGGGTTGGATAGGTCAGGGTTGCAAAGCTCAACACGTATTCATCCTGCTCTATTTATGTTCAAACCATGCCCCTTGATAACAGTTACGCTAGACTTAGAACAACATATCCAAAATATATATTGCAAAGTAACTTAGACTCAGTAAAACAATCACTACTTTAATAGCATGATCTACATTTTGGAAAAATATACATAATCATATATTAAAGCAGCACTGTCACCCTCATATTAAAAATGAATATTTCATAACAATAGTATCTTTATGAAATGCTCGTTATGATTGTGTTGGAATTTCAAATTTCGCAGTTCTCTGTGTCCCAATATTCTAAAAAAATCCACCCGCCAATATTTTACAACTCTCTAAATTCCCATAAATTTCAAACCCTTTGCATCCCTAATGTACTTAAATAGTATGAGCAGGACCACTGTTTTTTTTATAATTTTTTTCTTATTATAAATGTGTTTTTCAATCCTTTTATGTAGCAATCGATTAGTTCTCCCTATGTAATTAAGCCCACAGGAGCAACTTAACTTATAAATAACATGTTTAGTATGACAGGTAATTCGTTCATTTTCTATATTTTATTATTTACTTTAAACTACTCTATTTGTTTTTTGGGGGTAATGATTGCTTATACAGGGTTTGCATTGTCCACAGTCATAAAATTTTGGTTCAAAATGGTGTGAATAGTATGTGAATAATATGTTTTATTTTAATATACAAGAAGTTATTTTCTATCTATTTTATCAATTTCCCTAAAATATTTTTTTCCAGCTTTTATTTATAGTATCATTTTGTTTTTACAAATTCTTTTAGAATTTTTCCGCTTTGTGTTTTGCAGGATTCTGTCTAAATACAATTTATTTTCATTATAATTAGTTGACTCTTTGGGACATTAAGCTATGAGACAAATAGCAGCTGTCTTGCTCAATGAGACTGTTAACTTCTAAATTTTTAAAAAAAAAAATAGAAAAAAAGTTTATGTTCTGAAACTAAGATTTTCTACAAAAATACATATATTTAGAAAATCTACCTTCAGTTAGCATGTGTGATTATTAAAAGGAAAGTACACATTTTTAAAATTACTTTCATTTCCCCAACATTCCCAAAAATACTGTCTCTATAACGGCGGTATAGCACCAGATCCAAGCCCTAGTCATATCCATATTATATTAAACTGTACTGCAAAACTAACAGAAAGACAGTGTGAGAATTAAAGGAACACTCCAAGCACCATAACCACTACAGCACACTTTACTTGTTTATGGTGCAAAGAATGTCCTGGCATTCTCCCAGGTGTAAGAAGCCAAATTGTTTGTGAACAGTCACGGCCTGCCGGATACTTCCACCTTGACCTATGTCACAATAGTCAAGGTGGTAAATAATTGATAACCTATTTAACTTATTAACTATTAAAAATCAACATATATAGAAATAATTTGGAAATATATAAGTCCTGAAGCTTCCCTGTTTTATTACTAACACAATTAGTATTATGGAGTGTACAAGACACGGTCATGCTCTTATTTGTGCATTGTACAGTCAGCGACTTGTGAAAATAATCTAAAAACCGTTTAACAGAACCCAAACACATATAAGATAAAACACTTATATACACAGTGTTCTCTTAAATAGATGGCATATATCAGCATTACATGTGAATTGAAAAAATAAATAAAATACATAGTAAAAAAATACTAATAACACAATAATATCAATCCCTAACTGAGAAACACGAAATACATATAAAAAAGATAAAACATCAGAAAGGAATAAGTAGTTCCACGTTTGTCAAATCACCAATAAGGCTTAATTTAGTTTCAACAAGTGAACATAACACTTCACTGAACAAAAAGAACCAAGCCAGGTCTCCCTGCATGCCACCCTGCCAATAATGATCAGCACTGGGCTTAACTTGCTGGCCAGCACCGATCACTGTGCACTTTGTACAGTATAAGCTGCCATAAGCAAAGGGAATCCCTCTGATGTGCGAGTCACGGTTAGTATTAGCAGTATAGTTTGGGTTGGTGTTGGGTTGAAGGTTGGTGTTAGGTTTATAAAACAGCTTCAGTGTTTGCCATTGGTCAGTAGGATGACACAAAGAATTTAAAACTATAAGCAGATTTGACTCATTGATGATAAAATGATTAAATGAAGTGTCAAAATGCTCCTAATAAAATAGCCTGGGGATCTACTTTTTACAAATATATACCTTTGAGTTGCTGATATGTATAATATGTATAGATACACTTAAACAGGACGGGTAAAATTGCACTAGAATGAACACATAGCAAAAGTGGCAAAAGAGCTTTGATCACAAATGTATAGCATCTCAAAAGAGTCTTTGTCCTTATTTGGTTAAAGGGGTACTCTGAACCCCTAAAGCACTTTAGCGTCCTGAAATGCTCTATATGTGACGAGTGTGTCCTCTTTTTTTTATTTTACAAAAAGTGCATATTTCAATAAGCACTTTAACAAATTAACCTAGTTACCCAACCTGACTTTTAAGCAGATAACCGGTCCTGTTACTTCCAGATTTGGTTAGCTCAGTGAAGCTGAACTTCAGAGGCAGGCAATAGCTCAGAGCACCTGCTTTGCAAAGACTGCTCATTGAGCTCATTGGGAAGTCTGCGATAGGACAGCCGCAGAAAGTCTGGGAGGGTTTAGAAGGGGGGGGGGGGAGGAGGGGGAGGGAAACTTTCAAATGCAGCAGACAAAATAAGCTGTTTTTAGCTTTTTGTTTTTATACCCTCAATGAAAAAAATGCATAAATAAATGCATGCATGCTTTAATTGGGGATATATTTTTTATTTGTGCAGTGGAGTGTCCATTAAAGGAATGGTTTCTAGCTGAATTCTGTTAGGGTTCAAAGAGCCAGAAACGTGTCAGATATCATCAGTATTTTACTTATTGTAAATTATAAAAGAAAGATGACATTTTGTTCCCTGTGATAGGAATTAAGTGACTGCTTGGGCCACAATTCTTCCCCAGATGGAAGACCCAGCCTGCAGAATCTCTAATTAAGTATATCCAATTTCAATGCAGAAATCCTTATTCAACATTTTCATTGTTTCCAAAGAAGTGGTTGTATTTACGTGTTGGGTTTTTATTCAACTTTGCTTTTTGATTACCTTTTTTTTTTTCAGAAATAAAAGTCAAATGAAAGGCAATTCCCCTGCCGTCTGTATATATCTAAACATTATTCAAGTTCTGATGATCCCAAAAGTATTACATTTGTTTTACATAATGTCTTCCTCTGAAACCTTGGTTTCTAGACTATTTGTCTTTGTCTCCAGCATCAGAAACTATTTTAATCAAGGCCCATGTGAGGCAGAATATATATATATATTTTTTATGGAACCTTGATTTTGAGTCATAAAGCACCTTTGAATGCACCACTTTTTCTAGAGGATTGATATACACACTCATGAAAAAAGTGTACATTGGCGGGGCCGGGCCGCCGAGCAGAGCGGCAGCCATGCATGCGAGCTCCAGCTCTGAGCAATCTAAATGCCGAAAATCACGGACTCTAAAGCTAGCCAGAAGCCGGGGAGGCACCAAGCATTGTGTGGGGAGAGACCCGGGAGCAGAATGTGCCAACGCTCACCAAGCTGCAGCCGCGAAGCCTGCATAATTGAAATGAACCCACAAGGCCTACACACACACGGACTGCAGACATGTAAGGCACGACGACAGAGGGAGAGAAAGGAGCGCCGGCCCGGCCCCGCTCCCCCCCCCCTCTGGCCGACGGGGGTAAACCTGGCCCACAAATCCGACCTTCAGAGACTGGGGTGGAAGCCCGAGCAATGCGGGGCCCCTTCCCGCGCGGGGCCAAGATGGCGGTTGGCCACACACGCAGCTGGAAGCCGCACTGGGCCACCTGGACCCTTCAGGGTGATGGATCCCATGGAAGGTCCCCCCCGGGCAGCGGACTGCTCGGCACGGAGCCGGCCTTGGCCCCTCGATTTGGTGGTGGTCCAGGGGCAGATGCCCCCAACTCTGAGAGCCCTGTGGAGCCGAGGCGTGCTGGGACCCCGGTGGACCGGTGGCCGGGGAGGCGCTGACCGGCGCCATGCATGTGACCGGAGAAGGGTGAGGCAAAAAGAGGCTGGAGCTCCAACGGGGACCCGCAGGGGTTGGGGAGGTGCAGGGGACGGGGGCCCGAGGACTTTTCAGGGGTGGGAGTCTGCCGGACTGTTCACGTCCCTGAGTGCCCACAACACTGTGGAATCCTATGCTGCACGACAGGGGCATGCCTTGGGGGGACCGGAGAGGATCTGACACACGGGGGGCGCTGGGAGGCCCTGGGAGTGGGCAACCAGCTTAACATATATAAGCATCCCTGCCACAAGTTTGAACAGAGGTAACAGCAGGGGGAGGCTTCAACAACGACTACCCAGGAAGTCATCGGCCCCGCGCTGGTCGGTGCCCTCGTAGCGGACGCTGCGATGCCACCTCCAGAGAAGAGACTCACCTTTTATAATTTTGTTTTGCTAACAATGTATATCTCCTTACCAAACATGTAGGATTTACTCATGTCTCTCAACTAAAATGTCAGGACGAGCACCCAGTCTAACGTCTAGCATAACTACCCATCCACTGACATACACAGCATAAGCATGCTCCACTGATTTAACAGTGTGCAGTACTAGTCTGTTATGTTTTGCCAGCAGGATGTATTTTTATTTTAGTAGCTAATAAGCATGAATGATTCCAGCCTGCTCCAGATATTTGTTAGCAATGTTTTGCCTAGTGATTTCCCTTTTATTATTAACTCACGCAAACAATACGTGCCTTAGTTAATCATACTGCTAGCACTAGCACCTCCATCTGTCAGCCTGTTAACCTGAATCAGGGCTTCGCCTGCCTTATAAATTCGTATACCAATAATACTTTTAGCATTTAGCCTGTTCCCTCTGTTAAATGACACTAGCGACCAATACAACTTTGGGTAATGTTTCTCAATTTGTCCCAAGCCTGATTAGCCTGAAACCAGCTCAGAATAACTGTTTGACCAGGTTGCGTGTCCCATAGCCTGTTTATTTCTATGTTATTTTCATGCCAAGTTAAGCATAGATTGTATATCATATGATGCTCCTCAGTTTTACTCTTGTTACCTTTACTTTATTGCTGACGGTATCACCGTATAGCTCGAAGCTACCTTTATAAATATTACTATATGCAGGATCCTGCCTCTTTGGAAAGCGTACTTAATAAAAAAAAAAAAAAACGAGGCTCCCAACCGTAGGAGATGTACTATTGTGTTACAATGCTCCCACTATGTACTAATACTATGCATCTCCTCCTCTTCATTCTGTATCCCGTTTAAACCCTGCCTCAATAAAAGAAAAAAGTGTACATTTTATTTAATAATAAGCAAATTATACGAAACACACATAAAAGCTAGTTATTGCCAAAAAAACATCTATACTTCCACTTTATGGTTTCACAGAATTCCAGAGAACGCCTGCTTCGCTGTATACAAGTGTTTTTACAGAAAGATAAGCAGTTCTCTCCAAATATAGCCACAATCCAAAATAAACAATCTGGAGGAGTCTTGGACGCAGAAGAATTTTGATATTCAAATATTTCCTAATAATGAATGAGCTAACGGCTGCTCATTTTGGATACTTTTCTTTTGCAATTAATCTTCATCCTATTGCATAATAAATGTAGCATTTTAGCAGTGTGAGACCTAAGTAAAAAGAAAGATAAAAACATGCTATATATGTGTGTATGTATAAATATATATATATACTCTTGAAAAAAGGCAATTGACATTTTGACCATTGACATTTTGCTTGAGGCAGAATAAAAGCTAGGATAAGTATCAACTCACATTTCGGAGCACAAATCCACTATATTTATTGTGTTTATCACTGTTGGGAGTTGCATGAGAGGGAGCAACGTTCGAGTGTTTGTTTAGTTTGCCGCTTATAAAAATAAGATTAACTATTTCGATTTTCATCTTTTTTGGTATTTATTACATTCTTTTAAAAAACACCTGTCCTAGGGAAAAATAGGGATTCAATTACAGTAATTGACCATACATGCACAAACCTGCCACAATGCCAATGTACCCTATTCTTGGCAGGTCCTATCCTAGCAACCTAATACCTGTTCTTATTAGATTAATTTACGTACTTGGGAAATTGATTTCTGCAGTGCAAGGTTAAATAGGGTCATGAAATGAAGCACCTGTGACAGAGACGGGTGCAAAACTAAAGGAGTTTGCCTGCACTCCCAAATCTATATACAAATAAAACCAAGTGGGATGCATTCACCTGAACATTCATACATTATAAGGATACTGTTGGGGCCAATTCATACAAAATCCCGAATCCAGCGCGCACTTAATACACACCAGCTTCAAAACTCAGAAATGTTTTTTTTTGTGATTTTAAACATCTGACTTGAATAGATTTTATAGTCAAACCCCACTGAAAATCAGGTCAAAATGTAAAAAATTACAGATTGTCATTTATTTGCAATGAACAAATCAAACAAAAGCAAAAGAAATTGCTCAGCACAAAACATGCTGGGGTTTCCCCAAATTTAACTAAAAAGGCAACTTACAATGACTGATCCAGTCTCAAAATGATTCAACCCCTGCATGGCAACCATCTTTAGTACTTAATAGAGCACTCTTTTGCTTTTATGACCTGCTGCAAATGAGATGCATAGCTAGACACCAGCTTCTGGCAGTGTTCCTAAGGAATCCTCAAGTTCAGTAATATTCTTGGGTTTGTGTGCTGCAACTGCCTTCTTCAAATCCCACCAGAGATGTTCTATGGTATTCAAGCCAGGTGACTGCAATAGCCATTGTAGAAGTTTCCAGGATTTCTTCTGCAAACACGTCTTGATGGAATTTGAGGTATGCTTAGGATCATTGTCTTGTAGGAAGGTCCAATGACGCCCAGGTCTCACCTTTTGACCAGGCGGCATCACGTTGTCTCCTTGGATTTTCTAATACTTGAATGAACTCAGCTTGCTTTCCACACGCTGCAGGTTTCCAGTGCCAGAGGATGTAATTGCTGTTTAACAGTTTAAGAACAGTTTGGAAACTTACCTGGGATTTTCCAGGCTAGGGGCTGTAGTATGGGATACGGTAGCAGATAGGTTCAGTAATGTGTGTGTGTGTGTGTGTGTGATGCAATGTGTGTGTGAGGAATGAAGTGTGTGTGTGGGGGTGCAGTGTGTGTGAGTGGGGCAATGTGTGTGTGGGCGGTGCAATGTTTGTATGAGAGGGGTGCAGTGTGGGTGGGTGTGTGAGGGGTGCAGACAGTGTGTGATGGGTACAGTTTGTGTGTAAGGGGTGCAGTGTGTGTGTGGGGAAGTGTGTGTGGGGGGGTGCAGTGTAAATGTGTAGGGTGTTATTGTGAGTGAGGGTAGGGGGATATATTAAATCTAATATATATGTTTATTTGTTTTTTAATAAAATGAATATACTTAAAAACACCCCTCTCTTCCCATCTTACCCAGGAAGGGGAGATATTACTTCTAAACCCTGATGGTCTTAGTAAAAACATGAAAACATAAAATCTAATTTTGCTAACAGTATCACTTTTTTATTATTGTTATTTTATAGCTTTGTTTAATAGCCTCCATTAATAACGCTATTTAGAACATTGAAAAATATTCTGCAGTTCTACATAAAAAAGGGGAGTGTTTTAAAATCAAGACTTAAATTTAAACACAGACAGGTTACCAGCCAGCTTATGATGGGAGTATAGCCAAGTAAGAAGTGTGGCCAGAAAATATCTTGTCACTTTCTCTGTGGGTACTAGAGATACTACAAACACAACACGTTACGCCAGAAACCAAAAATACTTACTGGCATCAACTTGTTATTTATAAGGCATTCTAAATATCAACAGAGAGTTTTGATGCTCCTTCACAAATTGTACATTACTGAAGAGGTGTAAATGAGTCAAATATACATTATGAATGGTTATTTGTAAAGCACGATGGGAGTAATTGTATTAGAAATTCTGTGTCCAAAATAATTGCACAATTATTGCATTAGCCCTAAAAAAACAACATTCATTAACTGCATAACTTGCTGCTAATGATTATCTACCCCCTTTTTGCTCAGCACTTCTTTCCTTGTTAGTGTTGGGCATTGTGCAACGAAATGCTTCACCAGTCCTCAGATTCTCATTGAGACAGGAGATTTTATTGAGATTTTAGCATTCATGTAAAAGAGTCATAGTTTAGGGCTGTATTAGTTAAAATGTTGGGTATTAAAGGAACATTGTAGTGTTAGAAATACAAACATGTATTCATAACTCTATAGTGCCGTACTCACTGTTTCGGTGATCCCACACACACCCTCTGCCTCTGGACCCATCTCCTTGACTGAGACCAAGAATATCAATGATCACAGTCAATCCAATGCTATCCCACAGGAAAGTATTGGATTGATAGTAGCATGTGTGGCATCTGATTGACCGTCGTGTTTAACTCTACTATTTCTGCAGAAGCGCCTCTAGTGGCTGTTAGTGGGACAGCTACCAGAGGCTTTTTAACCCTGCAATGTAGATATTGTTGTTCCTGCAGAATGGAAATGTTTTCAGTTGCAGTATCAATATTAGAGGGACATGGCATGGCTTCATTGAGATTATGTTTTCTGGTTGCCTATAGAGTCCCTTTAAATAAAGGAACATTTAGTCAATAAAAAGTTGGGGTTGAGAATGCAGGCACCGGGCAGTGCATGATCATAGGTCACGCTTTGAAACAACCGTTAATGTATGTAAAATGTGAATTACCAACAAATTGTACGCATCGAAATGTTACTGACCTGAAACTTGTATGTATTGATCTTCAATGCTGCTTTCCCTTCCACTCCCCCTTTTCTTCTGTACCCCCTCCCACCCCCACAACTGAAGTTGAAGAAAACAAAAAATAAAAATTGTCAAATAAAAAAATAAAAAAAAGTTGGGGCTGTTGATTTTTTTGCTTAAGATTTAGGACCTTCATTTCATTGATAATATAAAATAAACTCACCGTTTTTTCCATGGCTGAGACCATGGATGTAATTTGACCCACGCTCACTGAAATTATTATGGTTAATGATATCCAGGGCTGGTGCAAGGATTTCTGCCGCCCTAGGCAAAAGAAAAGCTTGCCGCCTCCCCCCCACTTACAATGCCCCACCCATATGATCTACCATATTAACTAACGCCAGTGCTGCACACAGTGTGTGTTTACATTAAAAAGCCTGCAAAAATAGGCTATAGACACCAGAACCACTACATTAAGCTGCAGTGGTTCTGGGGACTATAGTGTCCCTTTAATGCAAGGTAAATTAGAGATTAGTGCCATTAATAATATACTGGATTGCCTACTTACAACCAGATGAGGATGGTGATTGGCTCTGGCTGCAGTCTGGCTCCACTGGTCTGGTGTAGAACAGGCTCTCTGGAGGCTGTTTGTAATGGTGGTCACAAAAGTCAATGTTCTGGGGAGAACGTGAAGCAGCTCAATTTTTTTGGGCCCCTTGCACAGCTCAAGGTCTGGGCCCCCAGGGCCTGACGGTGAGTATGCCCATAAGGCCCACCTATAAGTCCACCTACATGTTCCACCCATGAGTTTGCACACAGGGGGTGGAGTGTGTAGGGGATGTGTTATGTGTTATTGTAGAGGATCTAAAGTGTGTGCCCTTGGAATGTAGTGTATAGGGATACCAGTTTGTGTATGTGATGCAGTGTGTGTGTGTAGTGGATGCAGTGTGTATTTGTGTAAGGGATTGAAAGCAGTGTGTGTTTGTGTACAAGGGATGTATTGTGTGTTTCTAAATGTGTGTAAGTGATGCATTGTGTGAATCTGTGTCTGTATGTGTAAGGGATGCAAGGTTTGTTTCTGTTTATGTAAGGGATGCATTAAGTGTGTGTAAGAGATGCATTGTGTTTCTGTGTGTGTAAGGGATGCATTGTGTGCTTCTGTGTATGTGTGCAAGGTGTGCATTGTGTGTGTGTGTGTGTGTCATGGATGCATTGTGTGTTTCTCTGTGTGCAAGGGAAGCATGGTGTGTTTCTGTGTATGTATAGGGACGCATTGTGTGTGTGTGTGTGTAGTGTGAAATAGAGTTTGTGGGGTAGGATAGGGGCTGAGTCCCACCAGCCCTTTTTTGCTTCTTTTTCCCTCCTTCCTCTGCTTCTCTCCCCTCTTGTCCCTTAGAGCTCTCCCCCCCTGTCCCTTAGTGCTCTCCCCTGCCTCACTGTCCCTTTGTAATCTCCCCTGTCCCTTAGTGATCTCCCTGCCCCTTTCCCCTTAGTGCTCTCCCAGCCTGTCTTTTACTGCTGTATCCTGCCCCCACTGTTCCTTATTGCTCTCCCCTGCCCCCAATCCCATAGAGCTCTCCCCTCCCATCCCTTAGAGCTCTCCCCCTTTATTGGTCTCTTCTCCCCTTATTGGTCTCTCCTCTCTCATGCCCCCCTCCCTCCAAAGTGATCTCTCTGCCCCTTTACTTTAGAGTTCTCCAGTCCTGTCCCTTAGAGCTTCCCCCTCTCTTGTCTCTCTCTCCCCCTCTTGTCTCTCTGTTCCCCCCTCCCTCTCTTGTCTCTCTCTTCCCCACCTCCCTCTTGTCTCTCTCTTCCCCACCTCCCTCTCTTGTCTTCTCTTCCCCACCTCCCTCTCCTGTCTCTCTCTTCCCCACCTCCCTCTCTTGTCTCTCTCTCCTCCCCTCCCTCTTGTCTCTCTCTTCCCCCTCCCTCTCTTGTCTAGCACCCGTTCCCCTACCTCTACTGTAACGTGACTGAGCTCCGTCAGGTCCACGGTACAGGAGCTTCTGTTTCCCTTACCCAACCAGACTGACAGGAAGTGCTCACAGAGCATCTGCCTAAATTACCTATAGGAAGCGCCGGTACTGATGATATCCAGTTTAATCCAGCGATTCTCAAAGAGGACGCACTGCGAGATCCACAGCACACGCTCAACAATTGATTTTGTAGCTTCTCTATGAGGAGCATTGCCTTCTGCTTCTGGTATAGGTCAGGAGCACTCAATAAAGGAGTTTCCAGCTCTCCATGGAGGAAATGACCATCACAGATTCCAGGTAAGATGGCGAACTGTTAGCAAGGGTTTTGACCACTTTCATCAAATCATACTGTAGTGCAGTCGGGTACTAGGGGAGTGGCGTGGGGAGGCAGCCCCCCCAGATGTCACTCACTAGGGGGTGCCATGACTGCTAGTGTCATGAGTCACCCCCCATCAATTCGTATAGTGCACGCCGAGGCGCCTTTGCGGTCACATCTGTGCCCGGCCACACTATACTGCACTGACTGCAGTTATATGGAGGAGCAGGGGGAGGAGTTTTGCGGCGTCGGGCAAGGTGGCGCCGCTGCCTCCTGTCAGCCTTTAGGGAACGGAAGGATCCATCATCCTGTGAGGCCCCAGTGGTCGGAGGCTTGGAGCAGAGCATGTCCTCCCAGATGCCACTCACTAGGGTGGTGCCATGACTGCCAGTGTCATGAGTCACCCCCCATCAATTCATATAGTGCACGCCGTGGCGCCTTTGCGCTCGCATCTGTGCCCGGCCACTCTATACTGCACTGAATGCAGTTATATGGAGGAGCAGGGGGAGGAGTTTTGCGGCGTTGGGCAACGTGGAACCACTGCCGCCTGTCAGCCTTCAGGGAAAGGAAGGATCTATCATCCTGTAAGGCACCAGTGGTCGGAGGCTTGGAGCAGAGTAGGTCAGCGCAAAGGCATCATCAAAAGTGAGTAGAGAATATAATTTTATGGGAAGAGGCGGAGGAGGGCAAGGCATGCAAGTTTTGTTTTTGTTTTATTTAATTAAGGGGGGGTGTGGAGGTTTTTTTTAATTAAGGGGGGTGCAGGTTTTTTTATTAAGGGGGTGCAGGGTTTGGATGTGTGGGGGGTGCACAATTGTTCTGTGCAATAAATATTCTTGAAAACATTGAAAAAAACTAGTGGGTGTTTTTTTTTTTTTACTTTTTTAAGAGGGGAGGTGAAGGGGGGGGGGGGTGCAAACACAGGGCCTTTTAGATTAAATACATGCATAGGTTATTTGTAACCTATGCTGCTAGGCCTGCACACACCAGTAAATATAAGTGAAAATGTGAAACATTTATTTTAACAAATCCCCTGTGGAATCATAAATCACGGTTACTCCTGTTGTCGAGATCTCCATTTAAAGGAAAAGGCATTATGCTTGTAGTTTAGTGTCATGAAACAGAACAGAATCAGGATGTACTAGATGAGAATTCCAAGTGAATTCAAAGGGAATTTCACATTTAAAGTTTGGCTAGCAGAACTGACTTAAAGGATTTTTACATTTCAGTCATTACTACCTTAAATTTGAAATTCACGTTGAATTCTTACTTTAGTGAATAAACCTGTATGTACTCTTTCAGTCTACCTGTAAATTTTATATAAGGGTGCCTGTGTAATACATTGATAAAAAAAATTAACAAGAAGTATAGTTGCACAAAGTAAAATCGAAAAATATATTTATATATTACACAAAAAAATGTGATGTTCAAGCTTGATTGCAGAGTTTAGCAGTAAATTTGGTCAATTCAAAATACAAATAGATTTGGGAATTGTTACATAATATTCAATGTCAATTGGCAGTAGCTAAGTCCAGTAAGGTATTGTAGTGTAGAAATATTATTGGGATGAATATATAATTTTGCCTTTTTATAAATCACTGGTAAGACCACACCATGAATATGCTGTGCAATTTCGGACACCTGTTCTAAAGAAGGATATTATGGCACTAAAAAAAGTGCAGAGGCAGGCTACAAAATTAATAAAAGGAATGGAACATTTTAGTTATGAAGAAAGGTAAACAAATTGAAATCTTTTTATTTGGGAAAAACAGCACCTCAGAGTGTATATGATAGTATTATAAATACATATATTCGGGGGCCAATACAAACCATTTTCTGGAAATCTATTCATAAATAGGACATGGGGTCACACATTTCGACTGGTAGAAAGGAGATTTAGTCTAAGGCAAAGGAAAGGATTTTTACAGTAAAAGCAATAAGAATGTGAGATTCTCTGGCTGAAAATGTAGTTTTATCAGATGTTTAACCCCTTAAGGACACACGACATGTGTGACATGTCATGATTCCCTTTTATTCCAGAAGTTTGGTCCTTAAGGGGTTAAACAGCAATTGGATAAATACTTGCAAAAAACATAATATGCAGGGATATATATATTTTTTTAACTAGACATCTGACTACCATACTGGGGTCAAGAAGGCATTTTTCCTAGTTTGTTGCACAATTGGAAGCGTTCCAAACTGGGTTTTTTGCCTTCTTTTGGATCAACATCAACACTCAAATATGAGAAAGGCTGAGCTTGATGGATGCATATTTCTTTTAAGCTAAGTAACTATGTAAAATATAACACATACATACTTTGGAGAACTACTCTGAGTTTTGATGTTATACGCTTGGGCATTAACCCCCATGTACAGATATATATGCTCTGTTGAATCCTTAAAAGATAAACACAAAAATATAATATGGGCAATATAGCATTGCTTATCTATAGGCAAAGTATATAAATGGCATAAACAAAATTAAAGGAATCAAAATTAGAAAGATAAATTAATTCAAATACAATAGAAAAATCAACATAACATGAGGGGATCCATGATGGGTTCCTATGTGTGTAAATAAATAAATAAATACCAGGCATCCCCAAAATCTGCTCAGAAAAGGTCATTCTGGCAAAACAAAAAAAGTGTTTTTAAAAGGGTATCGTAACAAAAAGCTACACTCTTACCCCAACCAGAGTCAGATTAAAGGGACACTATAGTCACCTGAACAACTTTAGCTTAATGAAGCAGTTTTGGTGTATAGAACATGCCCCTGCAGCCTCACTGCTCAATCCTCTGCCATTTAGGAGTTAAATCCCTTTGTTTATAAACCCTAGTCACACCTTCCTGCATGTGACTTGCACAGCCTTGTATAAACACTTCCTGTAAAGAGAACCCTATTTAGGCTTTCTTTATTGCAAGTTCTGTTTAATTAAGATTTTCATAGCCTCTGCTATGTTAATAGCTTGCTAGACCCTGCAAGAGCCTCTTGTATATGATTAAAGTTCAATTTAGAGATTGAGATACAATTATTTAAGGTAAATTAAATCTGTTTGAAAGTGAAACCAGGTTTTTTTTTTCATGCAGGCTCTGTCAATCATAGCCGGGGGAGGTGTGGCTAGGGCTGCATAAACAGAAACAACGTGATTTAACTCCTAAATGACAGTGAATTGAGCAGTGAAATTGCAGGGGAATGATCTATACACTAAAACTGCTTTATTTAGCTAAAGTAATTTAGGTGACTATAGTGTTCCTTTAAGATCCCATTAGGCGTGGTGCTGACAATTACGATGGGCCTAATTACAGAATCTTATCAACCAAAAACACTAAAACAGTCATAACTCCCAAGCATCATGTATCTGGTAGAGGTGGTGCTGGAGAGAAACTCACAGGACGAAAACACATACCCTATGCTAATCTCTTGTTTTCATCTTTCAAGTAGATTCCTATCCCCTAACAGCAGGCCCGGTGAGGCAGGTTGTCGGTGGGCGTCTGGTGACGCGAATTACTTAATCAGAATCGCCTAAAAGGGTGAACATGCCCAAAAAGGTGGAGTGTCTGTCCAAAGAATTAGATGGTCAGCCTTGCATGAATGCATGTCAAGCTGCCTGCCAATCAGGCTGGCCAGTTAATGGCATACTATGCAGACGTGAACTTAGCATGAATGCGTCTAATGATGCACTCACTCCGCACTTTCTAAGGATTGTCCCCTAGCATTCACTTGTCCGCTTATCTCCTTACCTTCTTACTGGCAGGCAGAATCTCCTGGTATATAGTCTGGGACAGAGAAAATGTGTATGCCATGAGTGTAGAAGAAAGGGGACATGCCACAGTGTTAGAGAGACGGAAATAAGAGTGTTGCAAAGTGTGCAAAGTCAACTTTACCTTAACTATTTTCATTGTCAGCCAATCTACGCAGGTTTTGTTCCCTCACATCTCTCTTAAGTTTCCATACTTAAGCAAGACCATGGAAACAGTAGTAAAACATATATATATATATATATATATATATATATATATATATATATATATATATATATATTTTTTTTTTTTTTTTTAATCAATGGGCCTATTGCATTGGCATGGGCCTGGACCTGCAGCTTCCTCAACCCTTATGTTAATCCAGACCTGACCCCAGCCAGTGTGCAGTTGGAGGTATTAAAAAGTGGGTAGAGATCTGATGAATGTTTCCTATCCCTTCTTTTACTGTTCTTTCTCAATGATTCAGCAACACAGGTAGGTACGCTGTGGTCTGCATCAAAAAAAGTAAATCAATTCAATTTGTGCTCATAATTGTAAGATAGTACTAATTGAACCATTTTACCAAAATAATTTTTTAAACACCCACTTTCTCAGTGAGCATCAAAAACAGCAGCTAGATATTTCAGCCATAACTTTCCATGAGTTTTCAGGATTGGAAGTTGGTTTAACACATTCTCTGCCAGATGGAAAAGCCTATTAATACAAGACCTTTCGGGAACCTCTGCTTCTTCAATGCTTTGTACTTGTGAATCTGTGTTCCAGGATTGTTTAAATTCCTTCCTCGTGTAACTGATACCAGTGTATACATACGTATCCTTCTCTCCATGAGTTGTATGAAAGGTTAAGGCCTCACTCTAAAATACATACTGTTATACGAGAAAACTGCATTATCATTCATTTTCATGAAACAAAAATATTAACTAAA
Source organism: Pelobates fuscus (assembly GCF_036172605.1). Lineage (NCBI taxonomy): Eukaryota > Metazoa > Chordata > Amphibia > Anura > Pelobatidae > Pelobates > Pelobates fuscus. The sequence goes on along the minus strand of NC_086325.1, from coordinate 87,447,637 downwards.
GTCATATGTGATTTTCAATGTTTTATCCAATGGTGTAAATGTATATCTTTATAGGAAACCTTTTAAAGGATAGTTCCCTTATAATATTGAAAGGTATTTTTTCACAAAAAAAAAACCCCTGAAAAACAAACTATCACAGATAATCGCATTGGGGAAAACGCATCTCCTTATTTCAAAAAGATGCTTTATTTTATTTTTATGTATGTATGTATGTATGTGTGTGTGTGTGTTTGTTTTTTTTTTTTTACAGAATAACAGCCTTTGAATCTGATTTGCCACAAAGAGACTGAGGTAACGTATTCTTCCAGTAATTCACTGTGCTGATATTCCCAGAGCAGAAGGCGGCTCCACAGCAAGTACCTCCCTACGTCCACTCACTTATACACTCAACATCTTGTTAATCACAATCTGCATCAATCAGAGCTGGGTCACTTCACGTATGAGTCAGAACTCCCCTCTGAGTCTCATATTGGTACGTTCCACAGCATTTTACAGGTCGGACAGCTGGAACACATTGGTGATATTGATTTTTGGGATTGTTTTCAAGGCTGCGCTGCTAACACAAGTTTGGGAAGCCGTGCAGTTCAGAGGTAAGATCTGCACAGAACTAATCCGGGAAATACAGCTTTGGCAAATATTATGCCACTCTGCACTGCATAACACGTGTTAAAACTTAACAAATAACAATTACAACTGAGCTTCCGGGTACATGAAGAAGTATGAGGATTTATTCACTAGACACTAAATTGTAGTGAAATTCAAATTGCAAAACCAAGATTAAAATTAAATTGTGATAACTGCTGAGAGTTATCCCAAACTGGTTCATTTTGCTATTCGAATTTCAGTTTGCTGCAATTCAAAATTGAACCCTATTAATCTTTAAATGTTTATTCTCTAAGAATTGTGGGAAATTGTCAAAAAACATTGGAGAATATAGGCTAGAATAGCTGAACTATAATCATCCTGGAACTCTGCTATTTCGAGAGATTGGAAATTGTGATGGATGACATTGTAATTCCCCTGTCAGTTTTCTCCAGTTCTCAGTTTAGTGAATAAACCCCTTAGGACTTTGGTTATTGTAACTTTGTTCCTTGTTTTTTTAAAGCCATCGGTTACAATGTCCTATTTTAGAGGAATGTAGTAATATGTTGACACAATATAATTGTTTATTAGGTGAATGGACCTTTTCTTGAGGTCTGCGGAGATGACCATAAAGTTCTATGGTTTTTAGTCTTCTCTAGGCATTGAATGGGTATTGAGATTTTTAGAAACATGAACCTGTTAGGTTGGTTACCTTTGAAAAATGCATCCTTTTAAGAGTTAGAATTTGGGATACTAAAATGATAAAGTATCAATGGTTAGTTTATCAGTCTCTGTACAGGGGATTCAGCACTGGAGTTTGCAGAGCTAAAATAAACCTCTTTTAAACACACAACAACACATTTTGTGTTAAAGTTCCTATAGGCAGCTGTAGTTGACTTATTCGCAATCAGCCTTACTTCCTTTTAAACTATCACAGGGTTATTTGCTAAAGTAAGAATTCGAATGGAATTTCATTTTTTTTGACAATCTTTATTTGTAATGTTTTGTATTTTACAGAACAGAAAGAGACATGAGTACACGTATTCCTATCAGTATAGAATGATACTTAACATGTTCTAGCATATCTTCTATAAAGCAATATCACGCCTTTTTTTGCCTCTTATCCTTGTGCTATATGAGTGACATGCAAGTTTCTGTAACTCACAGGGGTACATAATGTGAATTATTTGCTGTACTATTGGACGACAATTTCAAATTTAAGGTCAAAAGAGACAAAATGGAGAAAGTCTAGTAGTCAGCTATGCTTTCAAGTTAACTATTCTGGCCTTAAAGGAACACTATAGCGTTGGGAATACAAATTTGTATTCCTAATGCTATAGAACCCTAGTCATCGTTTAGGTGACATGGGCCCAGTTCCGTGGTGAACAAATGGTTAATTAACCATTTATTTGCTAACCTTAATGCAGGGCCGGACTCCCTCGGCACTGGTGACCTCTCCTCCTCCATCGACGTCAGCTCCAGAGTGGAGCCGAATGGGCATGCGGGGCCAGAGGCACGTGTGCATTCAAACCCGCCCATAAGAAAGCATTACTCAGTGCTTTCCTATGGGGATTTTTTTTGACACTGGACTCCGTGAGGACGTCCAGCGTCAAATAAGTGCGATTTACTCGATGTAAATCGTGGAAGCGCCTCTAGTGGCTGTCAGGGAGAAAGCCACTAGAGGCTGGATTAACCCTCAGTGTAAACATAGCAGTTTCTCTGACACTGCTATGTTTTCAGCTGCAGGGTAAAAACTGGAGGTACCTGGCACCCAGACCACTTGAGTTGAAGTGGTCTGGGTGCCTATAGTGGTCCTTTAAATTAAAAACTTACTTTGAATTTTTACTTTAGTAAATAACTCTGAAAAATGTAATCCGGAAGGCTGGAGTGGGGTAAGATGGACTCTTGTGGAATATAGAGAGAATTCAATACTAACAGGTATGGCCATGTAATCATTTATTTCATTAGGTCTACTGACACAGTTTTATTCACTGTAGCACGAATAATTACATGATTTTGCAATTGCATGACGAAAAGTCATGATTTTAATAAAGACACGGAGGCTCGTATTTGCATATCCCTTTCTTTACTGTCCACAATAGCAGCAAAGAACATTAACAGAATTGAAAAGAAAAGGTAGTACATGTCTCACACACAGGCCACGCCCCCTTATGTCCAGTATAATACCCTAGTCCGCCTTCCCATTTCCCTCTTTCTAAAGGTGCTACACGAAAAATGTAACAAACGTAAGAATATAACATGTAGGTAACTGTCAACAAAACTTCGGGCTTTCTGTAATCCGCATAATTGTGAGTTCCATGGAAGCAAGTTCATAAACAGGTGATGATGAGCCGTTTCCACTGGATGAGAAGGGTCGTTTCATCCGGGCGTGGCAGCGTGTCTCCGGCTGACTCGTGCAGGTCCAGGTCAGGCTGTGAAAACATAAGCGACAGGAACCCAAAGGTTAAATCGGATCTGTGTACCTATATCAAGGCCGGAAGAGGCCGAATATACATAATCTCACCTGAGCGTCATGCTAGTGCAATTGCATCTATAAGACAAAGAAACCACATACATAAGTGCAAGAAAATTTCCCACTTACCACCTGTCCGTAGTCGTCCGTATGCAGACGATGTGGGAGGGAAAATTTGCGGAATAAAATCCTCACATACTTACGCAAGTTGGATGGGACAATACTCGCCTCCGTGTCTTTATTAAAATCATGACTTTTCGTCATGCAATAGCAAAATCATGTAATTTTAGACAAGGAGGTTCGTATTTGCAAGTTTAAAGCTGGTCCACCACTGCCGTAAACAGGTGAGTAGTCGGGCGAAAGTAATATTCTCGGAATGTCGACTCTCTAGACCAATCAGCCATCCTCATAAGGTCCTCCAGGCATGCCCCAGATGTGATAACTGCGGATGCCGAGGAGCTCCTTACTGAATGAGCCCGAAGATGGAGGTATCGATACCTGCTGAGCCGAGTAGCCACTTCAACCAACGGGATAGGGTAGTGCTTACCACCAGTTTAAAAGGTGGACGGAGTGAGAGGAAGAGCTGGGGTGTAGTCGCCACCCGGTTAGTACGAGTGCGATCCTCGTATTCTCTTAAACACGCTACCGGGCACAGTGCTGGTGTAGATGGGAAAGCCAGGTATGAAACCAATCTAATAGATGTTTTGGTTCGTCTATTGCTGGTGAACGTTACCCCGTCAGGGGTGTATGATCTAGCGTCGAGGTCAAAGGCCCGGACGTCCGATACTCTCTTGCAAGATATAAGGCAAAGGAGACAAAGTAATTTGGCCGATAATTGGCGTAGGGAGAGATCCGGATTCGGAGGCCAGGCGAGGAGGAATGACAAAACAGTGGAAACATCCCAAGTGGAGGAGTAGCGGGGCCTGGGTGGTCGGGAAAGTCTGGAGCCCCTTAGGAATCTGCATACTAGTGGGTGTTGACCGGCTGGGTTTCCGTCCAAGCCTTGATGTGTCGAGGAAATAGCCGATCTGTATAAATTGATAATTCGGTATGCCTTCCCTTCCTCGAAGAGGGATGTGAGGAAATCCAGAATGAGTGTCACAGGGGCGGAAACGGGATCCACGTTCCTAGCCATGCACCAGCTAGCCCAATTTCTCTAGGCTGACCCATATGCTCGTCGAGTGCCCATGCATCCGCCAAGAGTCGTTGAGTAGAGTCTGAAACACCTCGGATTTCCCAGGGTCCCCTGAAATGCGCCAGGCCAGTAGGCTGAGAGAGGCATTCACCAGGAGGCTGGTTCCTGAGAAGGTCCTGGAAGGTTGGCAGCAATCTGGGGAGATCCACCGCCATCTCCAATAGCTGTGGGAACCATGATTGCGTCGCCCAGAAAGGGGTGACGAGGACTAGTTCGGCCCGCTGGTGGCGGGTCTGGATGAGGGTGCAGGGGATCATCGAGAATGGGGGAAACGCATATAGTGTGGTTTCTTGCCAGTTCTGCAGGAAGGCGTCCACGGCTTCTGCCGATGGGTCTGGTCTCCAGCTGAAGAAACGCGGGAGCTGGGAGATGAGTCGGGATGCGAAAAGGTCTATAGCAAAAGGACCCCACAGAGATATAGTGGAGAACACCTCCACGTCCAATTTCCAGTCGCTGGCGTCCGAGAGATAGCGAGAACTCCAGTCCGCCTGGACATTGTGTAACCCTGGCAAATATTCTGCTTGAACCATCAGGTTCCGTTCCAGACAGAACTCCCAGAAGTCTTTTGCTAATACGGCTAGGAGCGCCGAATGGGTACCGCCCATGTGATTGATGTACCGCACTGCTGAGACAATGTCCATGCGGAGGCGGATACATCCATGTGCCTGATCTTTCACGAAGCTGCCGACCGCGAAGGAGCCCGCCAGGAGTTCCAAGGCATTGATGTGTAACCGGGCTTCAGTTTCCGACCAGCGGCCTCCCGTAGACACGTCTGCGCAGTGAGCGCCCCATCCCTGTAGGCTCGCATCTGATTCTATGGTGAACTCTGGGAGGGAGCCAAAGATCGCTTTGCCATTCCAAACGGACAGGTTGAGAATCCACCAGCGGATTTTTATCTTTTGTCTCTCTGTCTTGAGTCGTTGTAGGGCTCTGTAATGTAGAGGGGCGGGAAATACCGCCTGAATGGAGGATGTTAAGAGGCCGATCAAGCAAGCTAATTGTCGCAACGTAAGTTGCGGTCGGAGGAGTGCCCTGCGCAGCTCCTTGCGGATCGCACGAACCTTGCTTGTGGGTAGGCTCAAGGATTCTTGAAGTGAGTCCACCATAAATCCTAGGAATTCTATCCGTGTCGTAGGGGTCAGACGGGATTTCTCCCATTTGATGATGAACCCTAGACGGGAAAGGAGATCTATTGCCAGTTTGATGTGTCGTAAGAGGACCTGGTGAGCTTGAGCCATGAGTAGGATGTCATCTAGATAGACGATAATTCTTATCCCTCGACTGCGTAGCCAGGCCATCGCCGGGCGGAGGAGCTTGGTGAAGCATCAAGGGGCCGATGAGAGGCCAAAGGGAAGGCAGGTAAAACGCCAGGTCTTGTTGCGCCAATGGAAGCGTAAGAGGTCCCGAGATGTTTCTGCCACCGGGACTGTAAGGTAGGCATCCTTGAGGTCTAGTTTCGCCAACAAATCTCCGTGCTGCAGTAGGTCTCTCAGGAGGTGTATACCCTCCATCTTGAAATGACAATACTTTACCAAGTTGTTGAGGGGGCGCAGGTTTATAACCGGGCGCATAAGGCCACCTTTTTTCTCCACGAGAAATACATTGCTCAGGACCCCAGCGTTGCCTATGGGTGCCTGTTCTATCGCCCTCTTGTCTAGGAGGCCGAGCAGTTCCTCGTTGATCAACATGCGATCTACCCGAGAGAGGCAAAGTGGTCTGGTGGAGGGGATACTTGCCGGATCCCCCACTAGCTCTATGTGAAACCCCCGTATTGTGTTGAGCACCCAGGTGTCGGACGTCAGGCCCGACCATGCTGGGAAAAAATGTTGGAGTCTGCCCCCTACACAAACATGAGAAAAACATAGATGTGTGCGCAGAGTGTGAGAATTGTAAAGACTCACCGTAAGGTCGTCTTGAGCCGGTGTATCCACGGAAACCTCTTGAGCGCCATTGCCGGCCGCGGGACGGGAAGAATGGAGATCGGCCCCTTGTGTCGTGATAGGTGGGGCGTTGAGTAATGGAGCCTCGTCCCGCACTTCGGGACTGGAAATAATTCCGGCCGGCCAGACGGCTCCTAGATCTGCCGGCCCTGGTAGAGACCTGTCCCTGGAAAACCTTTCTCATAGAGTTTTGTGCTTTATCAAGGGCAGTGAACGTGCCCACGTAACGCCCCAAATCTTTGATAAATGAGTCTCCAAACAGAAGGCCCTGGGCATCTTTGCCGGCTTCCGTGAGGGCCAAGTTGGCTAATTTGGGGTCAATTTTAAAAAGTATGGCTTTACGCCGTTCAATTGATAGGGAGGTATTCACACTCCCGGCAATGCATATTGTTCTTTGGACCCAGCCACGAAGGTCATCGCTGTCAACCATGCGGTGTTCTGCTTTGGCGTTTTCCACCAGGTCAAACAGTTTGACCAAGGGGCCAAATATGTCTAAGTGCTTGTCTTGGCAGGCACGTAGGGCTGAGTCTAAACTCTTGCGTGGGTTCCAGCCCAGTTTGGTTAGGTACTGGGTCATTTTTGGGTCCACTTCTGGGGTGTCACACACTTTATTGGGGACTATTGGTCTGGGGCATTCTGCCCTAAGCTTGTTTCTTGCAGCCTTACTGAGGGGGCGCCGTACCCAGGCTTCTAGGTAGCCTGCAACGTGGTCTGCTGGGAGCCATTCCGCGGACCTTGGGTGGTGAAGCTCGTCCAGGTCAAATAATGGCTCTCCCAGCGGATCCACTAGGGTGGACCCCTATTTCACCTCCATGCGTCTCCGCTTGTGCGGAGGAAAAGAGGAAAAGAGTCTGTGCCCCACTCAGGTCTCTCTGTATCTGAGTCGGTCTCTGACTCGATCTTGGCCTCCTCCTCTGACCCGATTTCTGAGTCGGAGTCGTTCTCAATTTGTGCTCTTGCACATTTACAAAGCCACGCCCGTTTTGCCTGGCGCAGAAAGGCTCATTTGCGTGCTTGGGTCACGCTTTCAGGGGCGACCAATGGTGCGCCAGTCTTGGTGTTTCTGGAGGCAGGGATAGAAATATGTTTGGCTTTATGCGTAGCCTTTCTATGTGCCTGGTCACCAGACTGTCCCATAGGGCGCGTGAGGGTTGCGCCTAAATCACTGGGTACTTATCTGATGTGGTAGCAGCAAAGAAAGAGGGAAATGGGAAGGCGGACTAGGGTATTATACTGGACATAAGGGGGCGTGGCCTGTGTGTGAGACATGTACTACCTTTTCTTTTCAATTCTGTTAATGTTCTTTGCTGCTATTGTGGACAGTAAAGAAAGGGATATGCAAATACGAGCCTCCGTGTCTTCTAATAAAATCAGGAATTTAAAGTGAATTTCACATGTTGTTGACATAAAAGTGCCCTCACCAAAAAAGTTAGTGCCGACTGAAAATATAGCCAATGTAAATACATTTTCCCAGTGTGAATTAGTAATATGAATTTGTAATCTAGATTAAAGAAAAAGACCCATGTCCATCAAATTCAACCCTCCACGCATCTGTTTCTGCTGTTGATCACAAAACTCACCGTTCACAGCAATTCACATTTTAATATGTAACCACAAACCTTCAATATATTGCACTCATATACTACAATACCTCTTATTAACCATCTCTACAGTTATATAACATGTTCAATCAAACTGTTTTTTGAAATGAATTAAAATTAAAAAGTGAAAGATTTTACAGTCTACATGTACTCCAGGGTTGATAAACTGGTAGCTTTCTGACCATTATTTACTAAATCTGCGATGGAGTATGGCTTTATGACATAATTTGAATTTATCAATAGTTGACGAGCAACCTGTTAAATACATGAATTCATAGGAAGAAGTGTACTTTACTGCATTTTTGTTAATATTAATTTATGTTTTATACAAACTCTGTTATTTCCTATTTTTTTTTTTTTTATTACTAGGGATATTGTTAGAATATAACCATCTTAAAGAGGTCATTTTACAGAAATAAGAGAACCAGGCTGACAGCCAGGCCTCCTACATAATGCAAAGACAACAAGGAACTAAATCAGGACTGTGGGACAGGGAACTAAAATAGCGACTGCCTCGCCAAAAGCAGGACAGTCAGGAGGCCTGGATAAGTAGAAATTTATATAGTCTGTTAGATGTCACCAAAAAAAAAAAAAAAAATAGAATGCGGGAGTACAGAAAGAAAAAAACAAACCATAATGTAACATTGTTTAAAAATATGTGCGTTCTGTAGAACAACACTCACACTGGATTTGATTTATTTGAATCCTTACACAGATGATTTCCTTCCATCCCAACGTAATGGCATTGAAGGAAGACATGAACATAACATTGTAACATTCAGAATGCATAAATAACATTTAAAACAGACAGACAGTTCATCAAGAGTAATTCCAAGCCCATGTACCCAATGTGTTTCCTCTCTTTTCAACTCTTCTCTCTTTTCATCTTCTGTGATTTTAAGGGTGAGTTTTAACACTATTTGTTGTTATTTTCTGGTGCTAAATATAACTTCATTATGGATAGAAGTGTATATATATTTGAGTTTTTCTTTTTGTGGATCTCTCCATTTAAACAGATGTTTAAGATCCCCTTTGTTTTATTATGCTCTGGTAGAGGATGACGTTATCTTAATATTACCTTATGCTGATGAAAAGTGAAAAATATATATATATATACACGTGACGTTACCTTTCTTAGTTTGTTTAAACGAAAACAGTCACTGAAATGTATCCAAGGGAGGACTGGCAAGGGGAACATGGGGCAATTTGATACTAACTACAACTAGTTATTGTAGTATTAATTAGGAAGCAGTTGAGTTTACTGATTTGGTCTCAAATTGGGCTATTCCCTTTCCTGAATTTATCCAAGAAGTATTTTTGCTTTCACTTATTAAAATATCCCAGCTGTACCTGTAGCTGAACTGGAGACTTTTTCTATATAAGCTGTTTTAGCATTGATTTTGCAGTTTGGATTTAATTTGCTAATATTCAGTGTTTGGTGAATAACTCTGATAAAAATGTCCTGCTTCTGAAGCTTTCTTATGAAAGTGTAAAACATCCTGTCTCTGGATGTAAGTGGTATATACAATTAATGAAAAATATCCATTAAAAAAAAAGATTAAAGGAGCACTATAGGGCCAGGAACACAAACATGTATTCCTGACCCTATAGGGTTAAAACCACCATCTAGTCCCCCTGGCCCCATCTTGCCTCCCTAAATATAGTACAATCTTACTTGTATTCAAGCCTGAAGCTGCTGGCTTGGTCGCTGTTTCCTTTTGACCTGCCCACTGCCTGCTGACATCATCAGAAGTGGTGGCCTGATCCAATCACAATGCTTCTCCATAGGATTGGCTGAGACTTACAAAGAGGCAGATCAGGGGCAGAGCCAGCACGATTCAAACACAGCCCTGGCCAATCAGCATCTCCTCATAGAGATTAATTGAATCAATGAATCTCTATGAGGAAAGTTCAGTGTCCTCGCATGCAGAGGGTGGAGACACTGAATGTTTGGATGCATTTTAGGCAGCCATGAAGGATCTCTAACAGACATCTGAGGAGTGGCCAATGAAGTTATCACTAGGATGTAATGTAAACACTGCATTTTCTCTCAAAAGACAGAAAGTCTTCTACTCACAAGAACAAATTCAATAAGCTGTAGTTGTTCTGGTGACTATAGTGTCCCATTAAGACCAATATTATGACAAGATTTCAGAAAGAAATATATGACACTAAACCCTCAGAGAATGCTATTCTAGCAACCTACTTTTCCACCCTACCCTTCCCTCTTGTGTCACTATACCCAGGGCCGGTGCAAGGATTTTTGACTACACAGGCAAAGATGCGTTTTGCCGTCCCTCCTCCCCCCCAAAAAATGCTGCTTCACCTGTGTGTCATGTAACCCCCCCCACCCCCCCCTTTGAATTTCTTACCCCCTTCAGTGTTTTATATCCTATCATTCGAATATCTTACTCCTTTTTTCTCCTTTGTGTGTCTCACACCTGCTTTGCTGTGTTTTATCTCCTCGTGTTTCTCTTACAACCCATTTGTGTTTTTTTCTTTACTTACTCCAGCCCCTTTGTCTGTCTCTTTCTTCTCCCCAGCTCCTTTGTGTGGCTCTTTCTCCCCCAAAGTCCCTTTGTACGTCTCTTTTCCCCACAACCCTTCTGTCTGTCTATGTGTCCTCCCTCAGCCCCTCTGTGTGTCTCTTTGCCCCCCCATGTGCATTCAGCCTCTATGAGTTTCTCTTTGTGCCACACAGCATTCCTGTGCCTTTCAATGTCCCCCTCCCCCTTTTCCTTTCATTGTCCCACCTCACCTCCTATGCCTTTAAATGTCCCCCACCTTTTATTGCCTCCCCTGAACATTTTATCATCCCCCTTCCCTCCTGTACCTTTTATTGCCTCCCCCTCACTTCTGTAACTCTTATTTTACCTCCCTCCCCTCCTGTAACTCTTATTGCCCCTCCATTTCCTCCTGTAACTCTTATCGCCCACCTCCCCTCCTTTAACTCTTCTTGTACCCCTCCCATTGTCCCCACTCCTGTAAATATTCTTGTCCCCTCCCACCTGTAAATTGTATTGTCCCCCCTCCTGTAACTTTTCATGTACCCCGCTCCTGTAACTCTTCATGTACCCCCTCCTGTAACTCTTCTTGTCCCCCCCTCCTGTAACTCTTCTTGTCCCCCCTTCCTGTAACTCTTCTTGTCCCCCCCTCCTGTAACTCTTCTTGTCCTCCCTCCTGTAACTTTTATTGTCCCCCATTTCCCTCCTACCTTTCATTGTGCCCCCTTCTTCTCTCTCCATGTAGTGTGGTTGAGCGGGCGGTACGCGTTAGAGGATCCTGTTTCCTGTCCCAGTCTGACAGGAAGCAGTTTGTTGCATCTCCTGTCAGACCGGGTGAACTGCGGCCCGCCCGCTGGGCAACTCTACACACAATGACCGGCAGGAGGGGAGCACTATGCAGTGTGCTCTCCTCCTGCCGGTCACCCGAGGATTGCGCCCCTCGGGCCGGTGCGCCCTAAGGCGGCCGCTTGTGCCGCCTTATGGTAGCGCCGGCCCGGACTATACCCCACTCCCTCGCTCATTAAGCAGTACCCTCAACTCTTCTGCGTCTAATTTGACTGGTCACATATACTTGTTTGTTAAACCTCCTATTGTACAGCACTGTGAAATTTGTTGGCGCTTCATAAATAATAATAATAATAATATGAATCAATATATAATAATTACATAATAATTAGCCTATAAATTGGGTAAAAGCCCAAAACAATCACTGCAATTCATGTAATTTAGTGTTAAGGAAACACTCTAATGTTAAAATGAAATGCTGTAGTGTTCCTTTTTTAGGATATATTTAGTGCCCTGACTGATTCATGAAAATAAAAAATCACATCTTTTTTCCAGCATAGAGATTATCTACTCATTGTTGATCATCTCTGAGCGAATCCAATGCTTCTCATAAATAAACACTGGGGACCCAAGGTGCATGTGTACACTGACAACAGATGCAACATATGCACAGAATGGACAGAGATCTGGCAGCCAACTAGCCCCCAGCAAACAATTAGCAAGAATTCTATAAGTGCAATGTTTCAAGCTGAAAACACTCCATATAAATACTCCTACCACCACAACCACTTCAAACCACCTTTAATTAGAAAAATATGTTACAATCGACTTCAGTCCAGGTAGAGACAGGGCACATGTTGCAAATTAGAAGAATAAACAGAAACATTGTTTACATTCTCCTTTTCCCTGTAGGCTTTTTCTACACGGAACCTATAACAATGATTGACAGGGAGCCGAGATAGAGGGACCTGGCTGCAGGATAAAGAAGTGTGAATTTTTACATTCTCAATCCACACTATATATTATGAAAGTATTTTGATGAAAAATATACAAATTGTTAAAAATCCTGGGAAGTGACTTTCCCCCCTTTAAATCTTATCTGACAAAAAAAAAAAAAAAAATGAATCATGTGCCACTTTGTAAATCTTTAGCATTTATGTTAATAGGATTTTGAAGACTGAGCTTATCCCTGTTCACACTCATTAAGACGCCTCTGATCTCGATTTGTTATGGAACGTCTAAGCTCTGTTCGTTAACTAGGTAATAAACAGAGACAGTGTTGCTAGAGCTCCTTCGGGTGATACACTTTTACATTAAAATAATTTTGCTTTTATTTTCAAGTGATTATCCAACTTGCATCCAACTCTAGAGCTTTATTTTCATTAATTGTTTGATGTTTCACAATAGTGATTACAAGTTATAATAGGCCATAAATCTATTGCAGTGCGCTATGCAATTAGCAATAATTGAATCATATCTCCCTCTAGGAACTGAGCACGTGTGAGTAGGATTTACCAAGTTTTTATGAATAAAATTCTGACACCTGAGATGATTTAGCATGAATATAATCCTGACATTTATTACATGTCCTGGAGCTTTCCCCTTCTTATTTACTGTGTACTAGCAACAGCATGATAAAATTAAATGTATATTCAATTTAAGTAAATTAGATTTTTCTTTTAATCACCATTTGGCCTATGATCTTACCAATAATTATTCCAGTGAAAATATTATGTACATGCAAGTATTTTTTTTTTAATGTATCATTAAAGGAACACTGTACTCACTAAAGCAGCTTCATTTGATTGAAGTTGTTATAGATCCTAAAGTAGTTCCCCCCTTCAATTATCCCCCAAGATGTGTTGTTTTTGTTTTAGCAATTTGAATTTAAGACGGAAATGTAACTTCGCATAACCAGATAAAGCGTGATGGCACGTGCAAATGCACAGTGCTGTCAATGCTTGTTATAGAAAATTATTGCATGTAATGATTCTCTATGACAGAATCTACGATCCCCAATTCTCCACTATGTGGAGTTATGGATTGGACAGTCATCCTGAAAGAACACCTTCAGAATGACATCAATTTGGGATTAGCAGGTCTAGCGCCAAGGGAGACAAGGTAAGTAAAACTTTTTTTATATTATACTGCTCATGGGGGGCTCTAAAACTGTGTTAGGAGTGCAGATTTGTATTCCTAACATTATAGTGTCCCTTTAAATACTATGGTCTGCTAAGCACTGGGCTAATACATTGATATCTAACTTAAACAATTTTGACCATACTTGTTTTTTGTTTTGTTTTCCTTTTTTTTATTTTGTATAAACAGTGCAATAAAAAGATAATATACTAAAAAGAGGTAGGGGAAATTAATAAAAACGTAACTTTTAATATACCTTAAGCAATTTAGAGCCAATGGATCAAATCTTTCCAAAATAATATACATTTCATCTGGTAGGTAGCTGAAATGAGATGTCTGTCTGGGATTGAAGGTGGGTAAAATGCAACAATGTATACAATTAGTGTTGTCGCGAACTCGAAATTTTCGGTTCGCGAACGGCGAACGCAAACTTCCTCAAATGTTCGCGAACCGGCGAACCGCCATTGACTTCAATGGGCAGGCGAATTTTAAAACCAACAGGGACTCTTTCTGGCCACAAAAGTGATGGAAACGTTGTTTCAAGGGGACTAACACCTGGACTGTGGCATGCCGGAGGGGGATCCATGGCAAAACTCCCATGGAAAATTACACAGTTGATGCAGAGTCTGCTTTTAATCCATAAAGGGCAGAAATCACCTAACATTGACACCTGTCCTCTTTAAAATCTAAAGCTTAAGCTATTGTTAAAACAGATATGAGTGGTGGCACTGACTGTGCAAATGGGCAAGGCATCCAACCTGACACAGAAGCTGGCAGGCAGGCAACTGCTCTTCTATTACAGTGAAAAAAATTGATTTCTTTAAAATCTAAAGCTTAAGCTATTGTTAAAACAGATATGAGTGGTGGCACTGACTGTGCAAATGGGCAAGGCATCCAACCTGACACAGAAGCTGGCAGGCAGGCAACTGCTCTTCTATTACAGTGAAAACAAATTATTTATTTAAAATCTAAAGCTTAACCAATTGTTAAAACAGATATGAGTGGTGGCACTGACTGTGCAAATGGGCAAGGCATCCAACCTGACACAGAAGCTGGCAGGCAGGCAACTGCTCTTCTATTACAGTGAAAACAAATTATTTATTTAAAATCTAAAGCTTAACCAATTGTTAAAACAGATATGAGTGGTGGCACTGACTGTGCAAATGGGCAAGGCATCCAACCTGACACAGAAGCTGGCAGGCAGGCAACTGCTCTTCTATTACAGTGAAAACAAATTATTTATTTTAAATCTAAAGCTTAACCAATTGTTAAAACAGATATGAGTGGTGGCACTGGGCAAGTAGGCACAGTATCCAATGTGAACCTCACACAGAAGCTGGCAGGCAGGCACCTGCAATTACATTACACAGGAAAAAAAAAAAAAAAAGCAGCCTGATGTTATAGCCCTAAAAAGGGCTTTTTGGGGTGCTGTCCTTACAGCAGAGATGAGATTAGTCCTTCAGTATTGTAGTGGACACTGAATACCCTAGCCTAGCTATCAATTTCCCTATCTAATCAGCAGCAGCTAAACTTTCCCTCCTCTCACTAAGCATGCAGCTTCAGAATGAATCGAAAATGGATGCTGGGAGGGAGGTTGGAGGGTGTGGAAGGGAGTGCTGCTGATTGGCTGGAATGTGTCTGCTGACCGAGAGGCACAGGGTCAAAGTTTGCCCAATGATGACGAATAGGGGGCGGATCGAACCGCCCATGTGTTCGCCCGCGGCGGACAGTTCGGTACATCACTATATACAATACTAGTAAAAAGGTTCAAAATCACTGTATTATAGAAGAAACACTATATTCATTAACATGTTTCTGTGACTAATGTGGATCCTCCTAAGTGGACAAAAAAATATATATAAATGTGTCAGCATGATTATCCATTTAAACCTGAGTAGAGTGGGTATATCAATTATAACAAATCCATCTCAAAAAGGCAAAAGGACAAAGTACTTAAAACCAGTTACAAAATTAACATTTATACATGGGATATAGCCCTGCACAGATAACAAAGAAATACAAAAAGTCCAATGTTATACAAAAGATTCTGAATACCTAAATGTGAAGGGAATAACTATTACGATAATATGCCTCTAATGAAATAGCCGTCTGTATCAAAGGGATAACATAATCATACAGATAGAATAGGCAGGGCGGGCTCACAGATATAAAGAAGGAAGATAAAGCTTAGGCAAAACTTGAAAGGGAGAGACAAAATTCCTAAATTATATGGCTAGCTTGTAAGTCACGCTAAGCTAGATCTGAGCTATGCCCCTATGTGCATTTTGTTTAACACATCAGGGTGTCCTGAAATAAAAAGATACTGTATAGCAAAGGATGTATCTATATTAAAGGACCACTCTAGTGCCAGGAAAACATACTCGTTTTCCTGGCACTAGAGTGCCCTGAGGGTGCCCCCACCCTCAGGGACCCCCTCCCGCCCGGCTCTGGAAAGGGGTAAGGGGTTAAAACTTACCTTTTTCCAGCGGTGGGCGGAGAGCTCTCCTCCTCCGATCCTCCTCTTCTCCTCCCCGTCGGCTGAATGCGCACGCGCGGCAAGAGCTGCGCGCGCATTCAGCCGGTCACATAGGAAAGCATTCATAATGCTTTCCTATGGACGCTTGCGTGCTCGCACTGTGATTTTCACAGTGAGAATCACGCAAGCGCCTCTAGCGGCTGTCAATGAGACAGCCACTAGAGGAAATAGGGGAAGGCTTAACCCATTCACAAACATAGCAGTTTCTCTGAAACTGCTATGTTTATGAAAAAATGGGTTAACCCTAGGCAAAATGGGTTAACCCTAGGACCTGGCACCCAGACCACTTCATTAAGCTGAAGTGGTCTGGGTGCCTAGAGTGGTCCTTTAACTTACACTGACCACATTAGGTGTCATGTCAAAAATAAATATAAATACATGTTGGTCCAGTCAAGCTGATCTTAATAGCTATATAGTAATATGTTGTTGTTTGTTTTTTTTACTTAAAGGAAACGCAAACATGTCTTTCTGACCCTTTGTGTTAAAAACTCCATTTAGCCTCTCCTGGCCCCCCTTGCACTTCTAAATATATTAAAATCTTACCTTTATTGCAGTTAGCTGCTGCTGGGTCTGCCCCTGATCTGCCTGCTGGGTTGCCATCATCAGAGGTGTTGATCTGAGCCAATCACAATGTTTTCCCATAGGAAATGTTAGCTTTCTTATGTAAAAAGCTGGCATATGAAATACAACTCCCAAAAGAAGTCATGACATTATCTACAACATAATGAGAAACACCGTAGATTGTTTGTTTAAAAAAAAAATCAGAATTTGTTTTTCTTAATAACCTAGCTCTATTAACTGTAAACAAACCTCCACATTGCGCGAAATGTGCATGTTTGCCCAGAGTACTTCTTTGAGTAAGTGAGAGAGAGTTAAGTATTTCAGAAAGCAGATAGGATTAAGGTACAGAGTTCTCAAGCTGAGTCTGTTTCCTGAAAAGTTTGCCATTTTTCTACAGACTCTGATGGCAACAAATAGAAATTTGTTTCCAAACTTACCATGATTTTCTTTTCTTTTTTTTTGTTAAACCAATGCAGCGAAACTTTAGTTAAAGTTTAATAGAGACATTTATATTGCATGATTTGTAAAACTTCTTGGAAATCGAAACTCTTTACTGCTATGCAGAAGGCATGTTTTAGACATCTCATTAAAAGAGCCATATCATCACTATAGTGGATGTTCATAGACAAAGGAAAACGTTTTGTTTTGTTTTTAATTGTAAATATGCATTACATGCAAACCTGTTTGTAAGTGAATGGAGTTTACCTAAATAAAATTAATATACAGTGTGGTGAAAAAGTATTTACCCCCTTGTTATCTCCTTTCTTTTTTCATTTTTGGCACACCAAATAGTTTCAGATGTCCGCACGATGTAATGAAAAAGGTTATTCAATGTCAACTGGCTTTGGGTGGAAAAGTATATCCCCAGAGTTACTCAATCAACCCATTAAAATGTTTTAATTTGTTTCTGAATCAGTTAAAACAGGCACACCCTGGTCTGATCACTGCCAGCACTGAGTGTAAACATGAATTATATAGAACCTTAGCATCAGTGTAAAGAAGACTACAAGGTCACAACAAGTGGTGCCAGAGGCGGAACTAGAAACCACGGGGCCCCAGTGAGAAAATTGCCCTGGGGCCCCCCATACATCTACCTCCTACCCCACAGTCCCTGCCCCCCTACACATGCAGACAAACAGATACACATGCAGACACATACATACATACAGACACACATACACACAGAGACCCATACATACAGACACATGTAAAGACACACACACACACATTCATATACACACACTCAGACATATACACACGTACACTCACAGACACACACACACTCACACACACACACTCAGACACATGCCCTCCCAGACACACACATACACTTACAGACACACACAAAAACTCAGACACATACACTTACAGACACACACACTCAGACACACACACTCACAGGCAAACACATACAGACACTCAGACACACATACACTTACAGACACATACAAATTCAGACACACACAAATTATTAATATTAAATGTCCACCCAGCCTCCCTACCTGGAGAGCTGGCGTTGATTTGTCCCTGGAGTCCACTGATCCAAACTTTCTTTGTACAGAGATTTGGCTTTCACTGTGGTTCAGTTGATTCCTAGAACCTTAGAACCCTTTCCAGATGGAAAAAAATATTTTTTTTCTCAACCTTTCTATTATTTCTTTTGAATGTGGCAAAGTGCACCACTCAGTGGCGTACCTACCATGGTCGGAGGGGTCACAGCTGCGACCGGGCCCCTCACTGCAGGGGGCCCAGCCGCAGCCACAACCGTAGGCCGCCTAGATTCCGCCCCCTCCGTGTTCCCCCTGTTATAGGGGGGCCCAAGAGGTGGCCTGCTGGCCATCTAATGGGGTCCCCGGTGGGCAGCAGAGTCCTGTCAGACGCGGCAAGGGAGCTGTGATCTCTCTGCTCGGCTCCCTCGCGGGCTGTCTACTGATGCCGGGAGCTGGAATGTGATGTCATATTCCGGCTCCCGGCATCAGCAAAGTAATTTCTAAGGATCTAGGAATCAACTGAACCACAGTGAAAGACAAATCTCTGAACAGAGAAAGTTTGAATCAGTGGTAAGTCTACCCACCAATGTCCCCCATACAACAAAAACTTTTTCTAAGGTCACATCAGCATCTAAAGAACTGCAGACTTCTATATTCTCTGAGGTCAGCTTATGTGATCTGACAATAAGAAAGAGAGAGGGCAAAAAGGAATTGGTGGGGGACTTGCAATGTTATCATGTCACATTTGCAAAACAACAGAACATTGATGCTTCAAAATCATATTGGGTTAATATGTTTTGGGAAATCAAGTCAAAAATGGGATTTGGTATATACATGTTCTGTTATGCTTGACTTAAAGTAAAGGCAACATTTCCCAATAAGAACATCATACCAACAGTCAAACATGGTAGAGTATGATTGCGTGAGGATGCTTTGCTACCTCGACTTTGCTGCCAGACTTGGCATCATCAAAGGAACCGTGAATTCTGTTCTCCTCAAAAACCACTGAAGGAAAACATCCAGCCACCAGTCCCCATTATGATGCTGAAATCTAATTTGGTTAGGCAGCAGGACAATTATATAAAAACTAAATTAATAAAAAGTTTGAGACTAGCACTAATGAAAAAAGTAAAAAGTAAGTAAGTCTTTTTAAAAAATGCACAGAAGACAAAAATGAAACTTTTGGAATGATTCAATCAAATTACTGACAGTAATTATATTGAGATGGTGTAGCACTGCCTTAAATGAGAGGTTTATGCTCAAGCACCAACCAGTGTCACTGAATTACAGCAATTCTTTAAAAATGAGTAGGCCGAAAGTCCTCCATAGAGATGTAAGACTGATCTCCAATTATAGGAAGTGCTTGGATACATTATTTGTTGCTAAATGTGGCACAAAACGATAAGTTCAGAGGAGCAATTACAGGACCAGTAAATGTTGGATAATATTTGTCCTTCCTTAAAGGAAAACTCTAAGTTCATTAGGAGCAGTGGTTATGCTCTAAGTTCATTAGGAGCAGTGGTTATGCTCTAAGTTCATTAGGAGCAGTGGTTATGTAGTCTAGAGTCTCTGAACGCCATCTCCCAGATTTATTGACATTATCACTGGGAGTTATTATCTGGATGACACTGATTGGCTGAGAGTGCTGAGCTAACTCACACTATGTTGTCTCAGCTCATCAACAAAGCACAATTTGTAGTGATAATTCAAAAGTGTATATTCCTTATCAATGTGGTAGACAGTATAGTCTATGAGTTCTGTGGAGAGCCCTGATTTTGTTTTGTCAAAATCACTCCTTAAAGGTTTGACATAAAACCACGTGATGGCACTGAGGGACGTTTCTTTATTTACTAGGGTTCTCTTTCTCTTGTATTTTGTAGAGAGACCTGAAACCATTCCAAGTAAAAAATATGAAAAAATGTCAGAGATCAGTAATGTTGAAAAGCACTGTATGTAGCACCCAATGATTTACGAGCAGTGATATCATTTCTTCCTTCAGAGACAGAATTTAAAATTTCTCTTTATGCAATAAAATAAAATATAAGTTTATTCATATGTGTCCCAGACTTCAGCAATGATGCTGGCAGTGTCTTCCCCCTGCCTTGCCTAGTGGGGTTATTTAGGAATTGCCCATGCCTGTTTTCCTATTTTAATCCCATCTTCAGCTATATTTCAAAAAGTTCACTCTGCTGTTGTTTGTCAAAATCATTCATATTTCCACAGGTGGCACAAATATCTGCCTGCGTGGGTACAGTCTCAAATACAAAAATTTTAAGAATTTCAATTAAATTAACCCCTTAAGGACACATGACGGGAATAATCCATCATGATTCCTTTTTATTCCATAAATGGTGTCCTTAAGGGGTTAATAATTTCTCAGAATATATATTTATAATTAAGGACATGCCAAAAAGGGATCATAACGCCCCCAAAAATAATGAATCCATTGTATGCATTTTAAGATGATGTTACAAAGAGTTATATTCATAAAACAGTTGGAAATGGCAAACGAGAAGGACAGCTAAAAATAATGAGAAAAATTCCATTCGATTTTGGTTTTGCATGTTCTTGCATGGTATTTCATTTCTTGTTTGCTTGTCACTCATACCAAGGATCACGTTTTTTACTTGGCTGTAGGTAAGTACAATTCTACAGTATTTGAATGTTTTAGTGTGCATTCTGAAGTCTAACATTTGTTAGTAGCAAGTTTAATATTCCAAGAGTGAGAAATAAGATATCTTTATCATTTCAAGTAATGGACGTGAACTCAGCACCAACCTTACAGCAGGGAAGTACCAATGACAGAGATCTTCATCAGCCCTTATATTTCCTCCCTTAGTGAGACATGGTATTATAGTTTAATCTAGTCGTTCTATCTTTAACCTTTTCGGAACCTATCCAGATACTCAAGCATAATTCTATTGTAGAACAAATACAGTGTGATTGATAACGAACAAATAGCAATAGATAATAGCATATAAGAAAAATAAACATATCTGATGTAATGTCATAAGAGAGGGGGACAGCTCTGGAAGGGATTATTATATTTTTAGCAATTATTACAAATCATGGAGGCTGTAAGCAAATCTCAGAGCTAAAAGTGGCTGCTGGGTACTCTCAGCATTAGTTTGGCAATAAAGCAAAGTTGTTAGGTGGTTAGAGAGCCTTTTAGGAACAAGACAGCCTTTTAACTGAACATACCATTCCCATATATGTTTTATTAGAAAAGTTACAGCGTAGAAATACATTGTATTTGTCTTTAAGGAGGTATGAAAGATTGCATAAGACACTGTGCTGATTTTATATAAAACTACAAAATCAAAAAGAACTAAAATGTGTTCCAACTAAGAGAAAAATATTGCTTAGAGGGGAATCTACAAAAGGCAAAGCATAACCCTAAATATATTTAGAAAGTAAAGAAGATCCCCAATAAAGAGGACCAACCAGAGAAACCCTGAATTGAAATGATTCATGTAACTATCGGATATTTGTAAGTGCTTGTGCTTTCATGTGTTAATATGTAATAAATAAATAATAATATAAACACCTAAATTACTTGAAAATTATTGCAAGTATTACTTTTAAAATGTAATCTCGTATAAAAAGTAGAGATGTGATAACATTTCTACCCCTAAATTCACTGCTCACCATGGAAAAATCCTTATGTAGATCAGTGTGTAAGGGGCTTCTCAACTAAACGATTAACTCGACAGGTATAAGAAATAGTTTTATTGTGAAATTTGATAGTTACTCCCTAAACAGGTAGGTATAATTCCCTTATACTGTGGAGCCTAAGGGTCCTATTTACCGAGCTAATAAGCTAGCTAGAAAATGCCTAAGTATCCAGTGTAAAAACGTGCTCAGTTAAAATGTAAAACAATGTCTAAAATGTACCAACATCCCTGTTGCACACACCAGCAAACATGCTGGGAAAATACAACAATGTGACAGAAAAACAAACAAACATGCACCTGGGTTGGTGGGAGAGGACAATTGATTTTTCAGAGGAACATGCAAACATTAGCAGATTTATTCACACATGGAAGAGATGCATCGATAATCTGTTGATAGTCTGGACAGGTAGCTCGGAAGCCCTTGATGAATTTGTGGAATTATTGAATTCCAATGATTTAAACCTCAGGCTCACCGGGAAGATTGGAAAACTCTCTCCTTATTTTTGGATTTAACCATATGAATTGATGAGTATAGTCATCTACAAACTATTTTGTACAAAAAACCTACAGCTACAAACAGTGTCCTAAGAAGGAACAGTTATAATCCAACACAGTTCAAAAAAGGTATCCCAGTGGGACAACACTTAAGAATTGGGAGAAATTGTTCCACATTTGAAGACTTCAATAAGTAGGCTTCAATGCCACAAGCACAATTTAAAGAATGTGAATACCCTAACCCTGGGATGACCCCTTTAGATATTTACAGTGTTAATGGTGCCTGGAGTCTGTATGTGCAGTGTTTTCCTATTACTCCACCTCCAGCAATGTGATTTGGGTGTCATAAACCAGCCAGGAACAAGAGTCCTGGGCTGACTAATGTTAATTCTGTTCATACTGAACATCTGATATCAGCATGCGGGCAACGATGGTGGTGCTATGCCCTCCCCTCCGCACCCACACTGACACACACTTGGCCTCATCTGTGGAACAGAGGTATGTTTTAGCTTTAGGTTTATTGTTTTTTTGGGGGCGGCAGACCGGCACAGCAAAAGGTACTCTAAACAAAAATAGTGTTTTATCATTGTTAGACCATAAGAACATGTTCCTCTCCTGTCTCTGCCTGCCCCCTTTTGATTTGTTTTCTTTTGTAATGGTCCACTAAGAGTTTAATCATTTAAGGTAGAAATAAGGATATCATCATTACAATAAGGTAATCATTTTTACTGCAAGTTCACTTGAAAAATATAATCTCAAATGTCCATGATAAAAACATAAACAAAACAAAAATGCCTATTTGACGGGGTTAATGATATATTGTAACCTACTTGTTTTTTCCCTAATTTTGTAAGTTTATTCTCAACACATTTTATTAAAGGCTCCTTGATCGAAATTTGGTAGGCAGAATAAAGTCTATATATATATATATATGTTGCTTATTATCAGTATTAATGTTTTTGCAGGGTTACTCATTTTGAAGTAGTCATGGTGTTCGTAGACTTTATAGCCTGCTTAAAGGTTTGAAACACTGCATGCACTCAGATATCTGAGTTTGCTCCTTGAGGTGTGACTCCAGATTGGCTAACGTTATTTCTGTGTAGATTGGGAGTCTATTGTCAGTATGCATGGCATTCTGGAAACAGGGGATCAGTGGCACTGTAACAACAACAGCAGATGGCTGACTTGGGATTTAATTCTGTCCTACTACCTGGTCTGTGTCCATCCCTTCTCTTCTCATCTATTACCAGGGACCACCAAAGCCTTCCACGTATTGTCTTTGCAAAGACAGTACTTGGGGGCAGCACAGGCAGAGAGATAGGTACCTGACTGGAAAGAGGAGGACAGTCATAGAAGTCAATATCCACTGGCAATGAAGAGGACAGGCAGATTTTTGCTTTATTTGAATTTTTTTCTTTATAGGTTGGGACAATGCCAGCAAGGGTTCTTCAAACCCTTTTTGTTATTAAAACACTGTTTTTGGTTGGAGTAAAACTTTCATATAATTATATATTGTCTACTGGAACCTAGGCTGGATTCATGAGATATTATTTTGCCAGATGCAGTTAGACTATGCTTCAGTCATTCATCAAAGCAAAACATAAACATATAAGGGATTTTTAATATTTAAAGATTACTATATAAGTATTGCAGTAAACACTTATGGTTGATATTGGATGATGACCAATGTGCATTTTCAATTTCATTTGAAAAGGAGAGAAGATGGGATATCCAGTCAGATACTTCAGCAGTCAGAATTATCATGAGCTGAAAAAAGAATGTATAAAAAACAAGAAACTCTTTGAAGATCCAGAATTCCCGGCTTCAGATGAATCCTTGTTTTATCGTACACGTCCTATGCAGCAAATTGACTGGAGACGTCCTGGTGTAAGTTGGTCTTAATTCTATATGTGAAATACTTTTTCTTCTATGTTTAAACATACATACACTATTTGTTTTATATATATATATATATTAGGGAAAGTATTAAAGTAACGATATAGGGTCAGGAACACAAACATTTATTCCTGACCATATAGTGTTGAAAACACTATATATGTGGCCGGGCCCCCTTGCCCGCTTAAATAGATTTAAAACTCACCTTTATTCCAGTGCCGCACATCTCCGCCGGTGCTGGCTCCACCCCAATCTGCCTTCTTGACTGAGATTATTATTATTATTATTATTGTTATTTATATAGCGCCAACTAATTCCTCAGCGCTTTACAATATTATGAAAGGGGGGGAAATTTACAATAAATGAGACAATTACACAGTGACACAATGAGGACCCTGCTCAAACGAACTTACAGTCTTACGAAATAGCAGAGCTGGAGGTGAGAGCGGAGTAAGGCTCTTTAGGAGAGCAAGAGGCAGATTTGGATAAGTATAGATAAGTTACTCTGGGAGTCCATAAGCATTTCTGAACAGATGTGTTTTGATGGACTTCTTAAACAATTGAGGACTAGGGGGGAGACTGATGGGGGTAGGCAGGCTGTTCCAAAAGAAGGGAGACACTGTAAGAAGTCCTGCAAACCCGAGTTAGCAGTAAGGGTGCGAGCAGCGGACAGGAGAACGTCACTGGCAGAATGGAGAGACCGAGAAGGGGCATATCTATAATGAGGGAAGAAATGTAAGAGGGGCTAGAGTTGGTTAGAGCTTTATAGGTAAGGGTTAGTATTTTGAATTGACACCTATAGGATACAGGAAGCCAGTGTAAGGATCGACAGAGGGCAAAGTATGTGAGGAATGACGGGTAAGAAAGATCAGCCTGGCGACAGCATTCATTACCAATTATAGCGGGGCAGTTCGTTTTTTGGGGAGACCAACTAGGAGAGAATTACAGTAATCCATGCGAGATTACCAGAGCAGCATCTTGCGTGAGAAAGGGGCGGATGCGGGTGATATTTTTAAAATAAGAAGCTCAGTTTAAAATATATTGAGTTTAAGAAAGCGGGAGGATATCCAATCAGAAATTGAAGAAAGGCAAGCAGTGACATGTTGCAGGACCGCGGGGGAGAGAACAGGGGAGGAGAGATATATCTGGGTGTCGTCGGCATACAGATGGTAGCGGAATCCAAAGGAGTTCATGAGTTTGCCAAGAGAGGCAGTATAAAGAGAGAACAGAAGGGGACCAAGAACAAATCCTTGGGGTACTCCAACCGAGACAGGGTGAGAAAGAATTGTATTGGCTGAGATCGTCAATTCTGATTATCTCAGCCAAGAGACGAGTTAGGGGATAGTCAAATGCCATGTTAGCCAATCAGCATCTCCCTATTGATTTAATGCATCTCTATGAGGAATGTTCAGTGTCTCAATGTAGAGTGTGGAGACACTGAAAGCACCTCTAGTAGCCATCCAAGGAGTGGCCAGTGCAGGTATCCCTAGGCATTAATGTAAACACTGCCCATTCTCTGAAACGGCAGTGTTTACATTAAAATTACTGCAGGGGTATACTATACTAACCAAAACAATGACAGTAAGCTGTAGTTGTTCTGGTGACTATAGACCTTCTAAGCATTTAACCCTGGAGTCAGTGCTCCAGCTGCAATATCAGTAATGTTGATTCAAGATCTCGGGAATTACGTTTTTTTGCTTGTCAGGGTTAAAACATATTTTTATCGTTCAGAGGTCAATGATCTGAGTAATAATAATGATGTCTAAATAATGTTTTGACCTGAGGAAATATATAAAAACTTAATAAACTCCGTTTATTGTTTTACTCTCGTTAACGCCAGCTGCTATATATTGTGTATGGGATAAGGAGACAGTCAAAATTGCTGTTGCCTTCCATTTGTAAGTGATTTGTTCTTTGGAGTGGGATACCGGAAGTATCTTGTGAAATTCCAAACTTGATACTATGGAGTTTTATAAGCCAAAGATTAGTTAATACTTATTAACTATATTGCAGATCCCACAGTGCTAGATATAGTTAACAAATAGTGCAACAAAATAGTTTGAAAGACTACAATTAATTACAGCAGAGACATGAAGTACAAATAAGAATGCTAAACAGATTATTGGTAGACTATAGACTACGAGTACATATTGGTTTTTAAAAATGGTATCTCGGTCTCTCAGAGGGAGATAAAATGTGGAGAAAAATACTAAATGTCAGTACTGGAGAAGAAATTTATTTTAGAAAGACTAAAAAGTTTGCAGCAATATAAATAAAAGAAGGATAACACAGTGCATTCAGAATTGTGTGCTATGCTGATTAAGGGAATGTGAGTGATATTTTTTTAAAAGGCAGCAGGATGAGGAGAGGTGGAAAAGAAGAGTGAAACATAAAACACCAAGGCATGTGTTTGATTAGCCTAAGGCACACCTGTGCAATAATCATGCTGTCTAATCAGCATCTTGAAATGCCACACATGTGGGGTGGATGGATTATCTCGGCAAAAGGAGAAGTGCTCACTAACACAGATTTGGACAGATTTGTGAACAATATTTGAGAGAAATAGGCCCTTTGTGAACATAGAAACGTCTTAGATCTTTGAGTTCAGGTCATAAAAAAATGGGGGCAAAAACAAAAGTGTTGCGTTTATAGTTTTGTTCAGTGTATTTAAATGTTTATTGTCAAGATACATGGACCCTTTTGCTATCACAAGCACAAGTTGGGTGGAACAGTTGCCCAACACATTTAAGCATCTTAGAACATAATGCATAACAAGCATTATTCAAAGCACAAACTCATACTAACTACTATATTATAAAGTCACATGCAAAGAGAAATGGAGGGAAAAATCATGACACATTTGACAAAAATAGGGAGTTTGAGTATTGGGTAAATAGTGGGTGGAGCATGAATTATTATTTTGATGTTAGAGTGATTTAATTTCAGGTTTCAAACGGGACATCTAAGAGAATAAGACATGGAATAAGGAAATTTGGGGTGTGTGGCCAACTGAGCACTGCACCAGACATCTTTCCCTGGCGCTCCACTAAGGCACCACAAAAAAGAGTCGAAAGTTGCGGAAATAAGAGCCTACCAGACATCTATTTACCGATACCCCCCAGGTGTTAAGATGGGGTGCAAAAATTTAAAGAATCATCGCCCATAACTTTTTGCATACAAGCGGTGCACAGATCCTACGCAGATTACTACAGTATTTCAAGTGAGAAAGTCTGCTGCAGCGCTGAGTAGCGCCCCCAGAGACACCCCCAGAGACACCATCGAAACCACAAGAGATATATCGGTGAGAGACGCGATTATGAATCGTTCCAGGGTGATGGGGACTATATAGTTTGAAGGCAGCACAATGGCAATATATTGCAATATGCCATTTGTGGTACTGGAGGAGAGGAGGAGATTGTCACGGATAGCAAAACGCCTGAGAGATTTCTCAGTGAAATACCACTGGGGAGTGGAGGGCTCCCTTCTGGTAACGTCAGGAGCATGACTGAACCACAAACAGTCATATCATTTTCGGCTATTGAAAGCACAAACCCCAGATAGACATACCAGTACCATCAACTTCGACATGGTACACATATTTTTTTTGGTTAATTCATGTTTTTTGTTGCATTGACCCATGCGCAGCATTTGATGATTCGTTGATTTTTCTGTATTATCACAACCATAAAATGGTCATGTTTTATGCTATATCTGCTAACACAAATAAAATACAAATGAAAAAAATGTACAGAATAATGAAATAAAGGATAGTATTATAAGCATTTAGCTTTCCTGGCTGAAAAAAAAATATACTATTATAAATTAACCAGCTTTATTTAAACAAACACTGTCTGGCCAGGTAAACCAGTTGGTCGTGTGCAAATAAGCCATACAGTTTGAAACAGTCATATGTGAAAGTGTGTTAAAAAAAAAAAAAGGAGAATTAATTAATTTTTTTTTTTTTTTTTTAAGTTTCTACTGATTTCATTTTTCCAAAACAAAGACTTGTTGACAGCATATTTAAATATATATTTTTAAGCCAAAATGAAATGTAACAACATCTGTCAAAGCAATCATTACTGATAATATGAATAATAGCTATGGAATCGGACGATTATGTACTATTTGTGTTACATTCCCAGATGTATTTCCAAGTTTCTCAGTAACTTTTTCAATGATGGAAAACACATTAAGTAGATCCCTCTTTTTGTCATTACCCTTCCCAAGTTGATGAATATATTTTTTAATGGGGAGTAAAATAAAACAAACTAGGATTTTATTATTGGTAATGGAAATGTATGAGTCTCTCAGTTCTTCTGTTTCTTTAAACTGGAATATTTCTGGTTCTTTTAATTGGAGTATTTCAGGAATTTACTAATTCCACTCACATTTGTTTAGATCTTGACCTTACAAAATATGTATTTCATTATGTTAATTCCCTTCACAGAATAGGCATATCTATAGAACTAATATGTATGGCTTTGTTGTACGCAGAGCGAACTCACCTGACAATTAGGTCTAGACTTTCCCTAATCTGTAGACTTGTGCACAGGAAATCTTGTGAAAATTGACGACAAGATGAATGCCGCACGTCATTCAGAAAATACTGGCAGACCATTTGCATTCTTCTGCACGAAAGCTGCGCATGAGACGCTCTTGGAGTTTCCAGCATGACAATGGCCCTAAGCACCAGGCCAAGTTGACCCTCCAGTGGTTACAGCAGAAAAAGGTGAAGGTACTGGAATGGCCATCACAGTCTCCTGACCTTAATATCATCGAGCCACTCTGGGGAGATCTCAAACGTGCGGTTCATGCAAGACGACCAAAGACTTTGCATGACATGGAGACATTTTGACAATATAAAAGGGCAGCTATACTACCATAAAGAATTAGGCTCCTCAGAGACAACTATTATAAAATACTGCACGTTGTCATTGATGCTAGAGGGGCAATACAGTATTAAGAACTAAGGGTATGCAGAGTTTTGAACAGGGGTCATTTCATTTTTTTCTTTGTTGCCATGTTTTGTTTTATGAATGTGCCATTCTGTTAACCTACAGTTGAATATGAATCCCATAAGAAATAAAATAAATGTGTTTTGCCTGCTCATTCATGTTTTCTTTAAAAATGGTACATATTATAGTACCAATTCTCCAAGGGTATGCAAACTTTTGAGCACAACTGCATATATATATATATATTTATTTATTTATTTTTTCTTCATGTAGAGAACTTAATTTTGCAGCTGCAGCAAGAGACCATTTAAGTGAAAATATACATTTGAAAAACTAGCAAAGCACACAATGCACTGCACAATCTCCTGTAAAAGGAGTTTATTTCTATAAACAGAAGAAAATCCTGTAATACTCATAATTAGCAATTCAAATTTTCTGTTGGTGGCACTGGATTGACACAGCAGTAACCTAACCACCAGTCTCACACTAGGATCAATTAAACTATTAGTAAACAGGATATATCTATATCCAATTCAGAGTGTGTGTAAGTGGCAGAGCAGTATCACACTAGGATCAATAACCCAGTGTGTCAATCTCTTACTCAAATATGTTGTAAGTAAAACTGTCAGTAGCTAGGTAAGTACAGTAGTAACCTATATCTAATCAGTTTCACACTAGGATCAGTGACAAAGGATATCTCCCACTCCCAAACAAGCACATCAAGGGTAAAAGATGATCCATGTCTGATAGTCTGTCTCCCTCAATAGCCAAAGTAAAAGTGTCTGTCTTCTAGAAGAATAGTGCTTGAAAGCAAAGATTACTTACTGTGCTGCTTTTTTTTCCCTTTATTGGTCGCTTCCTCTGTATTCCGTCCCCTTTTTTTTGGCTCCACTGGTGAAATACGAAAAAGAATACAGAAGTGTCTCAATATACTGAAAGGCACATAAGACACAAAAAGTCCCTTGTAGCGTGGAATAATATAAAACAGCACAACTTTATCGCAAAACCAAGAAAAACAAAAATAGGGACAAATGAAAATAAAGCACCTTCTTAAAAAGCCATAATGGCTAAAGGGCTAGTGGGGAGGAGAGGGAGATTAATATATGACTTATCAAATTGCTCCCTATATTGCAATTATCCTATTGCTCAAGATAAATATAGGCTGTACTGAGAAGTTGATACCAAGCTATATTGAGGAGTTGCTATCAACAGATTACTATCAGCAGCACACTCATAAGTTAAAGTGGAGCTTAAGTAGATTATTCAATGCAGTAGGGTACTGCTACCTATAAAGCAGCTTTGAGTACATTGAGACACTTCTGTATTCGTTTTGGTATTTTACTTACTGTTGGGGTCCCACCCCCGGATAAGGTTTTATTAGCACACCATTTAGTACATCTATGTATGTACCTGGTTTCTGTTCCCTTGGTGGAACCCCGAATCCTGAAGCATCCAAACATATTCAGGCATTGCACTAGTCATTTGCTCGGTTTTACATGGGCAATAGTGCTTTGGAGATATGAACTTCGGACAAACAAAGTCTGCCAAATCTCAATTTGTCCGACACCGAAAGTTAACAATCTAATGTCTGGATTCACTCCACTGTCACTTGTGAGGTATCTGCCTTTATTGTGACTTGTATGCCTGGTATGGCCTGTGAAAGAAGGGGTATATACTTACCTGAAGCTTTTCATCTTTAGTGGGAATTTGTAAAAGTAGGGGGTCTGTGGAAGATCCAACAATGCTGAAGGATCTTTCATAAATGAACTCTCAGTTGATTGATGATATATCATAACCATCTGAAGCAGAAGTATGAAGATTGGTTCCAAGTTGTAACCCAGACCTATTCCACCCAGTGTTCATCTTTTCTACTAAGTGGGAAATATAGCAAATAGTATTTTCTTCAAGCACTACTCAACTAGTGGTGCCTACAGAGATAGATTTACATGGCAGGTGTCTGTAGGCACAAAACTCTAAGATACTCCCTTCTCCCCAACCCAAAAGAGACAGATAAAGGAAGTGTAATGCTTGTTTTTACTGGACATTACATACATGTATGTATGTGAATACAACTGTTCTGCTCTTGTCTGCTTGTAATGTATTGTGTTAGAGTTGTAGTATAATTGGTGTTTAAGCTCAAGAAGATATATTAAAAGTGCTCGAAAAAGGCACCCCTAGTGGACAGGCATCTGTAGGAAAGTGCCTTCTCTGCTGAATTGGAAATCAGGCCCTCTATTCCAAGGATATTTTAGAGATTGGGAGAGGCTCAACAGAAGTTTCTCCAATTCCTCCATAAATATCAAGTTGGGATGGCAAGTTTAATTAACGTACAGCCAGTTTGAATTGACCAGCATGTTTACAAGAAAGGGTTGGAGCAGACAGTGACAAGGACTGTGGACCACATGGGAGACCTAAGATAGTGACAGAGCAGCTAGTTCTAATTAGTTTGAGAGCCCTCTCCTTGAACAATGGAACAATGCTGTGCTAGAAAAACAACATGATAAGGTTAGGGAAGGAAGGAAACACACAAAATAACTACTCAATACATTTAACTCAAGTCCAGCTATACAACAGACAATCCAAACCATTTTAAATTGGATGGTCAGCCACAGTAACTACTTAGTCCAGTTTCAGTAACAATAGAGGGCCCATAGTCTGTTGGAAGGAGGCTGGCCTTCATGCTCCTCCATAAGCCATATAGTCTATGTCCAGTCATCACCAGGTAACATGCGAGCGCAGTTCCATAGGGCAACCATTAAAAGGTGGGAAAACTCCATTACGCCACCTATTGCATTTCAAGATGTGGAAATGGCAAGGTTGACAAGTGGAAGCATATTAGAACTCTGGCTGTTTAATGTAATTTGCTATAATTGGCAGATACGTAATATTAAATAGATGTACATTGTCTCATCTACATCTTTTGATTCCATTTGAATATTATTGATATTTCAACACAATATCTCTGAGTTTTTAATAAAGATTACATTTTTATAATAAAACTCAGAAGTCGCAGTTCTGTTTTAAAACTCTCTTAAAACCTTTTTAATGGGAATTAATGTAATGCAAGACTTTGGCCCCCAGCCAAGTTATTAAGCATGCTTTTTCTTTTACAGTGAACCCCTTTAACTCTATGCTTTTAGTCATTGAGTTAGAGTTTCAATTATGAAAGAAAAAATATGAACAGTGGTGGTTATTGAAAAATGGCAAATAGAATGTGGATGCTGAATATGTGCAGTTTTAAATGCATACCTTCAGAAACACCTATATACACAGGAAACCATGCTAGGAAAAAACCCACATAAAACTAAGCATAAATAAAACTTTACCTTTTCAGATAGTGCCTGGAACCTGGTTTCATTCTTGGTATATTAAATGACCACTCTAGGCACCCAGACCACTTCAGCTTAATGAAGTGGTCTGGGTGCCTGGTCCCTCTAGGATTAACCCTTTTTTTTTATAAACATAGCAGTTTCAGAGAAACTGCTATGTTTATACTGAGGGTTAATCTAGCCTCCAGAGCCTCTAGTGGCTGTCTCATTGACAGCCGCTAGAGGTGCTTGCGTGCTTCTCACTGTGAAAATCACAGTGGGGGCCATAAAAAAAATGAGGGAGGTGGCCTACTGTCCTCCCCACCTGGCCCCCACCCCTGAGCGGTGAGTGGGGGCCCTAAAAAAATCAATAAGGGGGGGACCTACTGTCCCCCCCAGCCCCCACCCCTGAGTGGTGGGTGGGGGCCCTAAATAAAAATCCCCCCCAATCAAAGGTGACTAGGGGTCCCCAAACCCCTAGTCACCCTCCCCTCCACCCCAAAAGAAGTTACCCCCTACCTACCCCCCTCACTCTAAAAAATAGTGAGGGGGAAATAAAATAACTAACCTGTAAAGAAAAATTCAACTTACCATTTGACGTCTTCTTTTTTCTAAAATCTTATTTTTTCAGCCCCAAAAAAGGCCAAATAAAAAGCCATAAGAACCGATGCAATTTAAAAAAAAAAACGAGCGCAAAAAAAAAAATCCATCTTCACCCATGGAGGGCTCCGCGCAGACTGAGCTGTTGTGGCCAGAAAGAGTCCCTGTGGGTTTTAAAATTCGCCTGCCCATTGAAGTCTATGGCGGTTCGCCCGGTTCGCCGGTTCGCGAACGTTTGCGGAAGTTCGCGTTCGCCATTCGCGAACCGAAAATTTTATGTTCGCGACATCACTAGTTGAGAGTCCGCAAGTTACAACATTGTTCTGCTGCTACATTATAAATAAAAGATTGTCTTAAAAAAAGATGTTATGTACAATAATAATTTCTCTTTTTCCATTGTTAAAATGCTTTTGAAACACAATGTAACTTCCGTGCTTTTACACTTACTTTTTTTTTAAACCATGTATGTAAAAAGTGTAAAATCTTCAAGAAAGATTATACATTGAAAAAAAAAAAAATCAGTGAAGGGTACTTATATAAAGAGAGTCCTGTGAGTGTACCAGCATGTAATTTACAGGATTTTTTTTAAATAGGTGTCACCTTATTTATTTATTATGCATTATTACAGTTTTCCTTGTTGGTTTGTATGTTTTGTAAGAAGAGATCAAAGACAAAATCACTGGGAAATGAAGACCCCTGTATTAAGGGAGTATAACAATTATTCGGGGGTTGCTTATGTACACACATTGTCACTGTTTGTATTTTCACAAGAAATATATCCAAAGCACTCGTAATTTGGACTTATTTTGAGTGGTGGTTTTGTATGACTAAATAGTTGGATTGTACTTTTTTATATGTACTTTATCAATAGTGCTGATTAAAACAATTACTAGGTTAAAAACAAACATTCTTTCTGTTAATCCATATGATGCATAAGCGTTAAAAATGTGCATTTAGCAAATTGCCTGCTGGTGCTACTCATGTAGCTTCCTGTGAGAATTTAGAGATGTGAGCATTTTTTTATTGCTCACGTTATCAACAGCACTGCAAGCATACGTAATTCTGGTAAATATCATTTCTGCATATGCAAATTGCAAATTGTAACATGGAAACTTCATAAAAAGAAAGAGAAGCACATGCAAAGAGAAGCGCATGTAAACAGAGGCAAGAAAGAGAAGCACATGGAATCAGAGGCAAGAAAAATCCAAATAGTGCTAAAACTAAACACTCAAAAAGTGCAAATTTGGTTTGGTTTAGAACCTCTGCAGGTACAATCTGTTTGCACCAAAATTGATACATTAAGCTGTAGTGATTCTGGTTCTTAGAGTGTCTTTTTAGAGATCCTATATCAATCTTTAAAATCCCACACATTTAAAGGTAGCAGGTCTCTATACTGCTAACACTATGCAAGATGCATAATTACATATAATTGGTCCTTAAAGGTGCAAGCTTAGCATCAGAACATACTACAACCTACTTAGGGGTTATTGTACCAAGAGTACCCTGGCAATATCTACCTGAGTTAAGAGTCAAGCCATTTCTGAATGGTATAACAATTACCTAGGTCTCCTTTGGCACCCTCTATCCTTCTGGTTTATACAATCCTTAAGGATAAGTCACAGTATCAATTGACTTTGTCAGCTCTGAGGCTAGATATTCACCCCAACCCTTACCTTGCATACATTTACTCAGATCTTCAAAATCTATTACCTCAATCCATTGCAAGCACCTTAATTGCCAAAAGAACATATCTAATGTAAGCTCAGTCACAATAATCCTAATAAATTAGATTATTATTATTATTATTGCAATTTATATAGCGCCAACAGATTCCGTAGCGCTTTACAATATTATGAGAAGGGATTTAACTATAGATAGGACAATTACAAATAAACTTACAGGAACAATAGGTTGAAGAGGACCCTGCTCGATCGAGCTTACATTCTATAGGAGGTGGGTGTAAAACACATTAGGACAGGAATTTGCAATCAAATAAGGTGGACTGCCCTTTAGGAGAGGGCAAGAGACAGGTATGTGAGGTAAGGGTTAGTCTTGGAGGCCATATGCTTTCCTAAAGAGATGGGTTTTAAGGCACTTCTTAAAAGATGCAAGACTAGGGGAGAGTCTGATGGCGGTAGGCAGGCTATTCCATAGGAAGGGAGCCGCCCGCGAGAAGTCCTGCAAGCGCGAGTTGGCCGTACGAGTGCGGACAACGGACAGGAGGTGGTCACGGGCAGAACGGAGAGACCGAGAAGGGACATACCTATGGATCTGTGAGGAGATATAAGAGGGGCTAGAGTTGTTCAGTGCTTTATAGGTGTGAGTTAGTACCTTGAATTGACTCCTATAGCATACAGGAAGCCAATGTAAGGACTGGCAGAGGGGTGAGGTGTGAGAGAAACGACTAGAGAGGAAAATCAGTCTAGCAGCAGCGTTCATTACGGACTGTAGGGGTGCAGTACGGCTTTTGGGAAGACCAATCAGGAGAGGGTTACAGTAATCCATGCGGGAGAGTACCAGAGCATGGACAAGCTCCTTGGTAGTATCTGGTGCAAGAAAGGGGCGGATGCGGGCTATTTTTTTAAGATGGAATCTACAGGATTTGGCAACATGCTGGATGTGAGGCTCAAAGGTGAGACCAGAGTCAAGTATGACGCCAAGACAGCGCGCTTGCAAGGATGGACTGATGTTGGTACCACAAACTTGAAGGGAGAGTGAAAGAGGAGGATCAGTATTAGGAGGAGGAAAGACAAGGAGCTCAGTTTTTGAGAGATTGAGTTTCAGAAAGCGGGAGGACATCCAGTCAGAGATGGAAGAAAGGCAAGCAGTGACACGTTGCAGGATGGCAGGGGAGAGGTCCGGGGAGGAGAGATATAGCTGGGTGTCATCAGCATACAGGTGGTAGTGGAATCCAAAAGAGGTAATAAGTTTGCCAAGAGAGGCAGTATAAAGAGAAAATAGAAGTGGACCAAGGACGGAGCCTTGGGGAACTCCAACCGAGACAGGGCGAGGGGAGGAGGTATCATTAGAAAAGGAGACACTGAATGAGCGTTGGGAGAGATAAGAGGAAAACCACGAGAGGACAGAGTCACAGAGACCAAGTGATTGAAGAGTTTGAAGAAGGAGAGCATGATCAACGGTGTCAAAGGCCGCTGAGAGGTCAAGAAGAATTAGTATGGAGTAGTGGCCTTTGGATTTAGCTGCGATTAGGTCGTTAGTGACTTTGATAAGGGCAGTCTCTGTAGAGTGGAGAGGGCGGAAGCCAGATTGAAGGGGGTCAAGGAGAGAGTTGGAATTGAGGAAATGAGACACACGGGTAAAGACAAGCCTTTCCAGAAGCTTTGAGGAAAAAGGGAGCAGGGATATGGGACGGTAATTAGAGAGGGTGGATGAGTCGAGGGATGGTTTTTTTAGTATAGGTACTACAGTGGCATGTTTAAGGTCAGCAGGGACGATGCCAGAAGAGAGTGAGCAGTTGAAGATGTGTGTTAGAGAAGGCACGAGACAAGTGGAGAGAGATCTGATAAGGTGAGATGGGACAGGATCGAGCGGGCAAGTGGTGGGGCGAGAGGAGCAAAGAAGAGCAGCCACCTCTTGGTCAGTAGCTGGGGAGAATGTCTGAAGGGTAGGAAATGCATGATCTATGTGTGATTGAGAAACAGAAAGGCAAGGAGGGGAGAATTCTTTCCTTAGCTGTTCAATCTTGTCAGTGAAGTAACATGCAAAGTTATCAGAAGTAAGGTTAGTTTTGGGGGTGGCCACAGCAGGGCGAAGAAGAGAATTAAAGGTGTCAAAGAGACGCCTGGGGTTGCGGGAACATGAACTAATGAGAGAGGAAAAATAGGACTGTTTGGCAAGGGCAAGGGCTGCACTGTATGAACACAATATGAATCTATAATGGAGAAAGTCTGATTGGGTACGAGACTTCCTCCAGGAGCGTTCAGCACAACGGGAGCATCTTTGCAGGTAGCGCGTTGATTTAGTATGCCATGGTTGGGGGCGGGTCCTCCTTGAGGTGCTTGTTTGGAGTGGCGCTGCAGTGTTCAAGGCAGATGTAAGAGTAGAGTTATATATGGAGATGGCCAGTGAAGGACAGGAGAGGGAAGGGATGGACAGCAGTTGTGAATCAATGTCAGCTGACAACTGTTGGAGATCCAGAGAATTAAGGTCCCTCCTGAGTTGAGGGGGGTTAGGCTGAGGTTGTTGGGTGAGGGGGTACGCAAGAGCAAATTATAAGAGGTGGTGATCAGAGAGTGGATATGGAGTGTTGCAGATATTAGTTACTGTACATGCATAAGTGAAGATTAGGTCAAGGGTATTGCCAGCTACATGGGTGGGAGAATTTGCCCACTGTGATAGCCCGAGGGAGGAAGTCATTGAAAGTAGTTTAGTGGCTGCAGAGGTCAAAGGTGGGTTTATAGGAATATTGAAGTCCCCGAGAATTAGGGATGGAATGTTAGAAGAGAGGAAATAGGGTAGCCAGGCAGCAAAGTGGTCAAGGAAGAGAAGAGGGGAACCAGGGGGACGGTAAATAACAGCAATGTTAGCGGAGAAGGGTTTGAAAAGGCGAATTGAGTGTATTTCAAATGACGGGAAAGAGAGGGAAGGGGGGGTGGGAAGAGGTTTAAAAAAGCAGTGAGGGGAGAGGAGAAACCCAACACCACCACCTTTACATTCAGAGTTTCTTGGGTTGTGGGTAAGTTGGAGACCACCGAAGGACAAAGATGCAGGGGTGGCAGTGTCAGAGGGGGAGAGCCAGGTTTCTGTTAAGGCTAGTAAATCTATTGAACGAGAGATAAAGAAGTCATGGACAGCAGTGGATTTAGTTATATTGCAAACAGAGCGTGCGTTCCAGAGGGCAGTATTGAAGGAGGATCTAGAGGAACATGAGATGGGTATGAGATTAGTGTGGGTCCTTGGGTTAGTATGTGCTGTGTAGATGGCCAGTGTAGCTGACTGAGTCCCGCTCCGTTCGGTATTCAGTACCCCCCTTGTTTGTGTCCCAAATGGATGATGTGCGGCCCCCCTTATATACCCCTGAACACCAACCACCCCTGACTTGTTAACTTCAAAAGAAAAAATTATCTCAAGTGCTATCCCTGGGTGGCCGCCATTCGTATAACCAAACACACGTGCTCTAGTGAATGGCGGGCATTTTGTCTCACAAACACAGGCAGCAAGACATGGTCGTTGATCGCGTGGAACTCTCTTCGGCTACGCGATCCTGCGAATCCTGGGGAAAGCTGTACTGTTGCCCATTCAAATTCAAGACAAGCTAGGGGAACGCTGTTTGGGAGAAAAGAACTACTGACTGGAGGAAGCATTTGCTCCCTAAAAACCAGGGGGAGCATTCTTCGGTGTTCGCACATGAACTCCCGAAAGTGGACCGGCCGCTGCCTCCTTTTCTCTGGAACTATTTTTGGCTACCACCTTGTGGTTGGCTGGTCAGAACTTTACCCGAATGGCGATTCAATTCCACTGAATGGATCTCAGTGCTATTTGGACAACTTGGGCGCTCGGATCCGGGCTATTCAGGGATATCATATTTGTGGGGTTCCTGTGTATTCTGATTGTATTTTTTGGGGTGTTTTATGTATTTTATGTATGGTTCCTTGTAACTGAGAGATAATTTTCTTTGACTCAATTATCTCCCAGACACAGGGATGCCTGGGAGGTGTTTGTATGGTGTTGAATGGAGATCCCATGCTGGGGGTCTGTGCATAAACGGCAGAGTGTGGCATAATAAAACTCAGTTGTGCTCCCAGAACTCTGCGTTGTCCTGGTTACTGGGGAGGGATAGAGCTATTCACTTCATAGTGCCTTGTCCCAGAGTTCTTGTACCACAGATCCAGCTGAGAAAAGTCCTCCTCAGAACTAGAGCTTTGCTACAGCCAATATGACCAAAATGTTTACCCATCTCTAATTGTATTGCACGTGATACAATTTTGTTGTTGACGGCTTCTGAACCTCTTGACTCTACAAGAGCTAAACAGTGCAAATGGGATGAGTTTGTATTTTTTCAGAGTACCTTTAAATGGGAGTATCCCATAAATAACACGCATATGATTAAGTTTGAGATGCCCACACGAAAAAGTGTTTGTTTATTTTATTTTTTGCTTTTACACCATCTGTAAATGTGGCAAATTGTTTTTAGTAATTTAATTAAAGGGACACTCCAGAGCCATACATTACTTTTTGTAATTCTTTATGTGTGAAGAGTTTGTCTTCTTTTTTTGCATTTTACTAATAGGGTATAATTCAATGAAAATTGACACTTTTATAAATTAACCCAGTTACACCATGGCTTTCAAGCAGGCAACTGGTCCGGTTACTTCCTGGTTCGGTTAGCTCAGTGGAGCTGAACTCATGAGGCAGCAATTGCTCAGAGCACCTGCCTTCCAAAGACTTCTCATTGAGCTGTATTGGGAAGTCCGTGATTGAACAGTCACGGGAGGTCTGGGCTAACTTAGAAGGGGAGGGCGTGCAAGCTGA
The DNA here is from genome assembly GCF_036172605.1 of Pelobates fuscus. Classification (NCBI taxonomy): domain Eukaryota; kingdom Metazoa; phylum Chordata; class Amphibia; order Anura; family Pelobatidae; genus Pelobates; species Pelobates fuscus. The sequence continues at coordinate 87,408,410 of NC_086325.1, read as the reverse complement.
TTTTAGATATAGCCGATAAAAATGTATACCTAAATGAATGCATGTTTTCATTTGGATTATTCTATTTTGTATTTGGACATTGAAGTATCCCTGTAAGTATTGGAACTTTTTGATGTTCATCAAGTACTGAATAGTAATTACTGCACAGCATCCCATAATATTGCATACTTACCAACAGTTCAAATAGCTAAAGAGGAATGTCTAGGTTTTAGGAGATATGTCCAGTGGGCAAAGCTATTCAACAACATGAGGTAACTTTGTGTACAGAAACAAATTTTGAACCATTTACTGTAAAGAATATTGACGTCACTATTATTATAGTGGAGCTCTGCTATTTAGATATAGTCTGACCTCCTAGAAAAGTAAAATATTAGGAAACAAAAATATATTTTTTAAAAAGCTACAAGTACCATAGCAGAACTGCCCTCCATGGAGGTGTATAAATTGAGCACAGGGATAACTTCTACTATTGGTTATTTGTACTTGAAAGTAGTGTAACTTACCGTCTTCCTTCATTGTATGTACAACATAATAATATGAGAATTTACAAGATCAATAGATATCCTTGTTCTGTCTAATGGGAGAATGTTTCCCACACTGTCTTTGCATCTCCCATCCCATGTTTTCTACACAATCACAGATGTTTAGATGAGGTATTGTCAGGGAATTAAATACCATAAGATCTGTCCCACGGACATCTTACTGCTTGACCAGAAAACATTTTGTACAACCCATATGGTTCATAATAGCTATGAATCTGAAAAATGTGAAGTGTCTGACAGTCTGCCTTTTTAGGAGTTTGTTCTTGCCAAATGTAACCACACTAATACACTGAGAATCACAGTTGTTTTTAGTGACTTTTTAAATGTCTTATTATCTTATGTTGTGAAGCACATTCTGATGTTCATCAGTGAAAGAATAATGAATCATTGTTCAGATGACTGATTGTGCATCTCTCCAATGTGTTTAATAAATCACTGTCAAAATGCTTTTTATTATGTTCTGTCATCAGTTGTAAAAAGTTAACTTTCAGCTACTGGTTTTATTGCCACCAACTGACATTGCACTGATAGTTGCAACTCATTTTCTTGTATATTCACTACTTGCATCTTGTTTTAGGACCATCCAGGCTGTAGTTGACTCTAATTACAACTTGCTTAAAGGACCACTATAGTGCCAGAAAAACAGACTCATTTTCCTGCTCTATAGGGTCTTTGGGTCCCCCCCACCCTTAGGGCCCCCCTCCCGCCGGGCTGAAGGTGGAGGAAGGGGTTAAATTCTTACCTTTCTCCAGTGACAGGCTCCCTCGGCGCTGGGGACTCTCCTCCCTCTTCCAACGTCATCTGCTGAATGTGCATGCGCGGCAAGAGGCGCGCGCGCATTCAGTCAGTCCATAGGAAAGCATTTCTCAATGCTTTACTATGGAGCTGGCGTCTTCTCACTGTGAAAATCACAGTGAGAAGCGCAGAAGCACCTCTAGCGGCTGTCAATGAGACAGCCACTAGAGGCTGGATTAACCCATAGGTAAACATAGCAGTTTCTCTGCTAACCCTAATGTAAACATAGCAGTTTTTCTGAAACAGCTGCAGGGTTAACTCTAGATGGACCTGGCACCCAGACCACTTCATTGAGCTGAAGGAGGGGACTCTCCTCCTCCTCTCCTCCTCGGCTGAATGCGCATGCGCGGCAAGATCCGCGCGCGCATTCAGCCAGTCTCATAGGAAAGCATTCACAATGCTTTCCTATTGACGCTGGCGTCTTCTAACTGTGAAAATCACAGTGAGAAGCGCGGAAGCGACTTTAGCGGCTGTCAATGAGACAGCCACTAGAGGCTGGATTAACCCATAGGTAAACATAGCAGTTTCTCTGGAACTGCTATGTTTCTAGAAAAAAAGTTAATCCTAGCTGGACCTGGCACCCAGACCACGTCATTAAGCTGAAGTGGTCTGGGTGACTCTAGTGGTCCTTTAAGTTTATATAAGATTTTTTATTTTTTTTTGACTGGGTTTAACTCCACCTTCAGAACCTGTCAATCAGGCACCCCAGAATAAGAGTTTTGGGCTGAGTATTTAAATGTTATCCAAGTTCTATATACAGAGTCAGTGCTGTGTGAGAAGAAGTCCTTGTATAATTTTACCCACTTCAGCTTGTTGCATTTTCACTTATTAATCAATGGCTCCTTTTCAAACTCTCAAACCCATCTCAAATTAAGCTGCACCAAAAATTGCTGAACTTTAACTTTCACAACTCTTTTGTCATCTACTGCATTCAAATAATTCTGGGAGATGTAACACCTGGGAAGAGGGGGGAGTTTGAAATCCCTGTTTTAAATAAATTATATCAACTGATACAATTTGGATGGTTTGGGTAATTCTATGTCAGTGGAATTTATCATAACTAGATTAGTTGTTCAGCTTATTTCAGAATGTGTCATCATAAAACGGTTTTGGAGCCAAAAGTCTGTCTCCGATTTATTTGCTTAATCAATTAAATTAAAACATGTGTCTTGCTTTGCTCATGTTTTGTCTTGAGTCAAGTCTCCAGTGTACGTCTGGCTTGAAGTAGTCTCCATAAATCTACTAGGCTAGTTTTATTTTACAAAACCCCTAGTATAAAATAATATGGTCTAAGTCCTATCAAACTGCTTTTCTCTTTTTTTTATTCTCTTTTTATTTTAATGTTTGTTTTTCTGTAATGGATTCATGGAAAAGAGGAACTTTAAACGTCATGTACATTGCCATAAATAATGGTAACTATTGGAATGATGATTATAGAACTCGCAAGGGATTTAATCTCCAGTGTTCCGGAGTCCTATAGCTTTCATTGCCAAATGTTTATCCCTTGAAATTTCTGTTGGCTTAGGATATATAACAGAATATCATACAAGGGGTCTGAGCAGTTTGTTGTAAATTGTAGAATCACGTTTTACAAACACATCCAGAGAGTCCGATGTAAAACAGCAGAAAAAGTTCAGAATCTAGGTGAGGAGTCAGGGCTACAAAATGAAGAAAATCTATGAAGTCTAGACACTGTAACCACTTCATCTCACTGAAGTGGTTATAGTGCCTTTGACGCCATTTCTCCATTTAGTGTTTAACAATGTTTGAATGGCCCACCCACTCGTTGCTGCTCAAGACTAATGAGAAAGTATTAGCTCAAGCAGTATTGGGTGGTTGTGATTGGCACCAGGTTTACTGGTATGAATTGTTATGGGTATGGAATAGAGTAACCTCTGCCTTAGCCTTACTTTCCAGTGGGGATCAGCAGTGTGCAGCCAGAGACCCTCATTAGGTTCTAAACTATTTGAAGATGGTTTAACACTGAACAGAGGGACAGTCTCAGGTACGTTAGGCACTATAACCCTTTCAATTAGATACAATAGTTATATTATTATTATATTATAATAGTACTGGTATATATTTTGTTGTTTATTTTAGAAAAACACACATGGCACAAATATTTGTTGAAGCGTCAAACACACTTTCTTTCAATTAACAATGGTTATAATGCCTAAAGTGTCTCTTTAATAGTTGAGTATAGGCCATAATTTAGTGTTTTAAGATTATATTGGAAATAAAATGCAGTGTAGAGGAAACATAAAAAGCATACTGCATTGAAACTATAATGAGGACTAAAGCTATTGAACTTTGAGATTACCAGTGAACAAGTATGTAGTCCAACAGATGTCTGAAATGTAACAATCCAGTTGTCTTCATCAATAGGCAGACTGACTGTCAAACAAGTTGTCTTTAAGAAGTTTGGACCTCACAGGCATCTTTAACATTTGAGACATTTTCTCTTGACTGATGTTTTATCTCAGATATGTAGCATAAGGATAACAATTCCCTCTAATATTTTTGGATACACTTTTAAAATATATATATATATTTTTTTTTTGTAAATCAGTTTTTATTGAGTATTTTACCTTGAGTACAGGTATAGAAAAGCGTGCAGGTTGAGACTCGCAGGTCTCTGTTGTGGTATCAACACAGATTAAAACATTGCATAGTGTGTGTTATCATATATACAGAGGAGAACAAGAGAATTTACCAACAATCATTGCATGTCCTATAACATTACCCTATTCTGTGTGGGGGCAGCTTTAGGTGTGATTATCAGTGCTTGCATAACATGGAACAGCTTCCCATGCTATACCCTCGGAACCTGTATCATGTGGAAACCCTTCGTTATAGCCCCCTGTGTTGTTCTTTCTGGTAAACTTTATTGCATGCGGTTATTTTTTCTAGGTAACCAGATGGGGATGCCCCCAATGGTAGCATTGGGTTAGTGTGCAGGTAGTTTGAGCCAAGTACGTTATACCATTAAAATCTTCTCTCCTGTGTCTGGTGCTTTGTGTAATCATGTGTTACAATTATCTTCGGGAAATGGCATCCATGTTGGAGAGGCTGCTATTGATCCTAAATCCAGGTTGACTAACAGGTAAGCATCCACTTAAAACATGGGCCATTCCCCCACGACATCCTCCCCTCAGCCCTCCAGAATCTCGGTTCGAGGTTATGAGGAAAGATAGGTTAGGTAGAGCAAAGAGAAAGGGTAGGTGAGGTTGGAATACAGTCTCCGCCAAGTAGGGCACGGCTCCGCCGGTGCGCCACCCCCAGGGCCACGACTGCCACGCCTCTGCGTTAAAATATTTTTTTCTCCAAATATTTAAATATTACAAATATCATGTATTAATATATATATATATATATATATATATATATATATATATATATATATATATATATATTAATTCTACATACACTAAACACTACATATATATATACTATTGTAAAAATTGTAAAATATTCAGAAATGTTATTGTTTTATGACTAAAATGCTAAATCAAACATTTGCTGCTGTTACCTCTCATTAATGCCCATTCCTGAACTGCATTTTTTAAATTGGAGGATGTGTTTGTAGTCCCCTCAATGGAGCACCAAAGCTAACACCCAGTACTGTGTGCAGTGGTAAACTACTGTTTTGCTACAATTTGCAGGCTTGTACAGGTGGCCACAATTGTTGAGGTGGAAAAGTGATTCATTTTGAGAAACTCTTGGAGATTGTGCTCTTTGAGCTTCTATTACATTATAAAATAAGGAATAGGCTGTTGGCGGGGATGTCAAAGCTACTTATTAACTGTCTCATCATGGACATCCCTCTGACACTAACCATGCTAATCGTTTAGTTAACAATATTTAAACTTAAAACCCTAAAACAATAACTCTCAGATTGATTTTATTGGCCATGTAGAATGCACCTCAAGTTCTCATAAATATGCAGTTTACATGATGTTCTTTATAACTGTTTTGGGCTGTTATCACAGATTAAAATGGATTGAATGTCAAAGAAGCAAGCCCCACGGAGCACACAGAATCATTTTCACTGTAATGCTGTAGATCTACAAAAAATTCAGTCTCGAAGGCAGCATATGATGATTTATAGTTTTGCTTTCAATTCTGCAGCAGAACAATGATGCTCAAAAAGAATGGGGGGGGGGGGGAGCAGACAGAAAGCCTTATATTCCCCTTAGGAAATCTTTAAAGTTAAGCAGCTGGCATTTGTAAAAAAAAAACAGTGGTTTTAATTCCATACATAGCTCTAAAAGCTACTCACTCACAACATTTGCTTTCAGGAGAACAATTTCAGCGTGCTACAATTTTAAATTGTAAGCAGATGCTTGCTTTTGGGCAATATTAATAATCACACAGTTTGGTCCATAATTACATTCCATTTTCATTTTAATTAAATGAACTGTTTGATTTCTCATACAGCGTTTTATTTGCTTGTCTTTGCCAGTGGCTGAAGACACAGGATCGTAGTGTTTTTTTTAAAATACAGAATCCTGCGCACTCAACCACTCACTAAACACTGGCTTCAAAGCTCACAATCCTGAATCGTTTTTCAAGACATCTAATCTAGGCACAAATAATGGAGGATTATAGACGGGGATTACACCGCCCAAGCGCAACTAGATACAAACTGTGAGTGCAATTTCTTTTTTCTCATTTTTAATTGTCACAGGATATACTGCACTATATCTTACTGTATTTTCTGTCTCCAAAAATTCCACTAATTCTGGAATCACTTTAAGAACTACATCAAGGCACTAACCCCTCTTCTTACCTGTTTGCACATTTTATTGAACGGGATTGAGAGACTCTGGTCTGGTTGTTGTGGTTGCCAACCTGTTCAAATACATACACGCTAGAGACCAAGCTCACATATATTTAGAAAAATAATGGGGGTTTAGTTACAATATATGATCATACATTTCATTAGCCTGCCACAACATCAATGTACCCTGTTTTTGGCAAGTCCCACTCTAGCAACCTAATAATTGCTTAATATGAAATTAACAAACTTGCTTGGCATTCCATTCTACTGGTCCTCTCTGCAGTGCAAAGTTAAATAGGTTAAATATATATAAATGCACACAAATGGAAAGAGAGAGTTTGAGGATAAAAAATGTGTATTATTGGAGAATAATGTAATTGCTGGCTTCTGGAGACATAATAAACCACAAATCTGAAAGGTTGAGTTTAGTAGGCTGTGATCCTAGATATGTATCTTTTATACATTTTTATGTTACATGCTATTTTTGTAGGCTAGGATTAGTGTGTTAGGGTTGAAGTTGGGATTAGTGTTATCTTCAAAGTTATCTGTTTACTCCAGATGCACAGCACGATTTTGGGACATCTACTTATTTCAGTGTGGTATATAGCAGGTCCCACCAAAAACCTGACCATACCAGTTCATTATGTACCGACAGGTGCATAACGTGTCAGACCCCACTCGTGTAAAAGACCTATGTAACTAGGCTAGATCTTTCTTGAACAAATAATATTATTCTTTTACATAATGTATAGAGTATACTCTATTCATGTTCAATATAAATCGAAAATCTGCCTGTTTGAATACATTGAGTCTTAACCTTTGGAATCTCTATGATTAATTCACCAGAGGGCGCCAGTAATATATATAAATATATATTAGTACCTGCAATTTGGATTCTTTTAGGAACTGCATTTGTTTGCCCGAAAAACCACAACCCAGTTAACTGAGACAGCCATATTGGGATTTTTTCCCCTCTATTCAGTCGCCATGTAATATCCACTCCAGAGGTGGATCCAGAGCCTGAACTCAGGAGGGGCACTTGTAGATTATTTAAAGAAATAATCCAGGCACAATAACCACTACAGCTCTGTGTTAGTGGGCAGTGTATGTCAGGGGTGCAGTGTGTGTGAGAGTTGCAGTGTGTGTGAGCGGTGCAGTGCATGTGAGCATTGTATGTGTGTGTGTGTGTGAAGGGGCAATGTGTGTAGGGAGGCAGTGGGGGGTGTAGTGTGTGTGTGAGTGGTGCAGTATGTGTGTGAGGTGGGCAGTGTGTTTGTGTATGGGGGTGCCATTTGTGTGTACGCGGGTGCCATTTGTGTGTATGGGGGGCAGTGTGTGTATGAGGGGAATTGTTTGTGTGAGGGATACAGTATGTGTGTGTGTATGGGTGGGCAGTGTGTGTGAGGGTGTAGTATGGGGGCAGTGTGTGTGTGTGAGGGGCAGTGTTTGTGTGAGGGGTGCAGTATGTATGTACGGGGCAGTGTGAGTGTATGGGAGGCAGTGTTTGTGTGAGGGGTGCAGTATGTGTGTATGGGGGGCAGTGTGTGTGTATGGGGGGCAGTGTGTGTGTATGAGGGGCAGTGTTTCTGTGAGGGGGCAGTATGTGTGTATGAGGGGCAGTGTTTATGTGAGGGGTGCAGTTTATGTGTGTGTGGGAGGCAATGTGTTTATGGGGGGCAGTGTGTCAATGTGTAGGGTGTTATTGTGTGTGTGATGGGGAGGGAAGCAGATCAAAGCAAATCTACAATTTTTATATGTTCTTAAAAAAAATTAAAAAAAATTGCACATCCCCCACCCTCATTAACTGTGGTCTGAGAGGGGGAGACATTGCTTTCCATCCCTGGTGGTCCAGTGGAGAAGCCCTGGTGGTCCCAGTGGTGGGAGTGAACTCTAGCCTGCAACCCTTTCCCGCCCGAATCCGCCACTTGCCTCTCATCACAGCCAGTCGCCTGTGCGCCTGCATCATCGGAGCCAAGGTGAGACGTGACTGGGACATAGTTACCGGGGCATAGTGACCGGGTGGGGGACGGGGTACATGCCTCATTCAATGGCTCTGACCCCAGTCACTCTGGATCCCCCGTCAGCCCAGGGCAGCTATCTCTGTATTCATTCCCCCCACATGGCTTTAGCTCAGCATCCCTCCCCCAGGGACCTGACTGCGGCTTCCCCGATCACGTTACAGGGAGTGCCCAGATAGCTGTAGGACACAATCTACACAGGGCTGGGTAGTACATATCTATAGCTCTAATCTCCAGATAGGAAAGGAGTGCCAGCTCCTGGAGTCAGTGCCTGGTTAATTAATATTAAAGTAATATCAACGGTCCCTGGATCATGTGACATGTTTACCTTTATGCTACACATTGAGGACTGACCATTTTTATTTTTATTCTATTTTATTTGTATTTCTATTCGTATTTTTTTATATCTGTATATTTTTTCTATTCATATTAAATTAATTACATTCATTAAAAAGTCTAATATTAATAAAATTATAGAAAAAAAACTATTTTAAAATCATTTGGAGGAAAAAAAGTCATTTTCGGTTTCGGTTTCGGTTTTCGGCCAAGGGCATCCTGAATTTTTGTTTTCGGACCAGAATTTGCATTTTGCTGCATCCCTAAATTAACAAGGTTGTATGTGAATTAAAACATATCACAAGCACGTCACATGTCTGTGTGTACATATAAATTTGGTCTCAGACTGGCTGAGGATACTGGTTCTGTAAAGTTAGAACATTGGTTGCTTAACCCCTTAAGGACCAAACTTCTGGAATAAAAGGGAATCATGACATGTCACACATGTCATGTGTCCTTAAGAGGTTAAAGTCACCAAAACAACTGCTCAATTCTCTGCCATTTAGGAGTTAAATCACATTGTTTATGCAGCCATAGTCACACACACTGCACGTGACTTGCACCGCCTTCATAAACACTTCCTGTAAAGCGTCATCTAATGTTTACACTTTGTTTATATCAAATTCTGTTTAATTTAGGATTTCTTATCTCCTGGTCTGTTAATAGCTTGCTAAACCCTGCAGAAGTCTCCTGTTTGTCACTATAGTTCAATTTACAGAGCAGGAGATAAAATCCTTTAAAGTAAGTAACATCTGATTTAAAGGAACCCTTTTTTATGAAGACTGTGTCAGTCACAGTCAGGGGAGGTGTGGCTAGGGCTGCATAGACATAAACAAAAGTGATTTAACTCCTAAATGGCAGAGAATTGATCAATGAAAATTCAGCGGCATGATATATACACAAAAACTGCTTCATGAAGCTAAAGTTGTTTTGGTGACTATAGTGTCCCTTTAACATAGCAATGTATATATGTATATAACCATTTCTTGCATAAACTTATATAAATATATTTAAAAGAGTTTAAGTTGGCATACATATAATAAATGCAATAAGTAAAATTCTTATACACATGATTAATGCATTGAAAATATAATTGTCTAGATGACTTTTGGAAGATTAAATACCGAATTTATGTGTGTAATGCTTATTACTTCATTAGAAGTATATTTAGAAACTCCTACAGGCTCAATTTATCATCATTAATCACTGAATATCAGCATTTATAAAGTGAGTGACAAACTCATACTGGCTGCTGGTTAGTTATCGAAACTCTCTGAGAGCCTATTTGTTAAGTGTGTTTATCTTTATTATTGAGAAACTTGGCTTGTAGATGCATTCACAGCTGGTATTACCATTTCATTATTTTATTTCACTTTATCTAATCAAAAACATAAAATCTTGCAAATCTGAATACATTTTTTTGAAGAACTAATCGATATTTCAAAATTCCATAATGCTGAAGAGTAGACATGTGCAATTCGTTTCGGTCCGAATAGGAATTCGGACGAATTTCGGAAAATTCGGACATTCGGGTACTTCCGAATGTCCGAAGTGCCGAATTGCCGATGTCCCGAAGTTCTGAAATTACCGAAGTGCCGAAGTGCCAAAGTCCCGAAGTTGCCGAAGTTCCGAAGTGTCGAAGTGCCGAAGTTCCGAAGCACAGTATTGCCTAAGTACTAATATACTTACCCAGTGAAAGAAGAAGAATGTTACATTGTATACAATTTTAAATAAAAAGTATACAAACAGAGCCAGGATTCACCTGTAAGCATTTGCAACACTTCCAACAATCAAGTAACATACATTCATATAAAATGTAAGTTACTTGGCCAGTCAGTTTAATGACAGGAATGAATAAGTAGATAACTCCCTAATTCCCCCGGTATTAGGGAGCTATCTACTAAAAGGCTGTTAGACCTAAATTGGTCTTTCAGCCAAATTTACTAATACTAAGAAAAGATTACTTAGTATTAGTAAATTATGCCCGTACTCGCTATAGCGCGAGTAGGGGCATGTCTATTAAACAGTGAGCAGCCTGTGGCTGTTCACTGTAACCAAAATAAAAATAAGCCCCCCCCGGCCCCCACCCCTGAGCGGTGGGTGGGGGCCCTAATGTAAAATAACGGGGGGGACCTATTGTCCTTTCCCCGGGCCCCTACCCCTGAGCGGTGGGTGGGGGCCCTAAATCAAAATAAGGGGGGGACCTAATGTCCTCCCCCTGGCCCCCACCCCTGAGCGGTGGGTGGGGGCCCTAAATCAAAATGGGGGGGACCTATTGTCCTCCCCCCAGGCCCCCACCCCTGAGCGGTGGGTGGGGGCCCTAAATCAAAATAAGGGGGGACCTAATGTCCTCCCCCTGGCCCCGACCCCTGAGCGGTGGGTGGGGGCCCTAAATCAAAATAAGGGGGGGACCTATTGTCCTCCCCCGGCCCCCACCCCTGAGCGGTGGGTGGGGGCCCTAAATCAGAATAAGGGGGGGACCTAATGTCCTCCCCCCTGGCCCCCACCCCTGAGCGGTGGGTGGGGGCCCTAAACAAGAATAAGGGGGGGACCTAATGTTCTCCCCCCTGGCCCCCACCCCTGAACGGCAGGTGGGGGCCCTAAATTGGAATAAGGGGGTGGACCTAATGTCCTCCCCCCTGGCCTCCACCCCTGAGCGGTGGGTGGAGGCCCTACAGTAAAATAAGGGGGGGGGACCTAGTGTCCTCCCCCCTGGCCCCACCCCTCAGCGGTGGGTGGGGGCCCTAAATACTATTAAGGAGGGGGACCTAAGGTCCTCCCCCCTGGCCCCCACCCTTGAGCGGCAGGTGGGGGCCCTAAAAAATGTCCCCTCCCTCAGGTGACTAGGGGTCCCCAAACCCCTAGTCACCCCCTCCCCCCAATAAAAATTATCCCCCTACCTACCCCCCTCACCCTAAAAATAATGAGGGGGGGACCTTTAACTAAGAACCTGTAAAAAAACAAAAAAACTTACCATTCGATGTTTTCTTTCTTCTAAAATCTTCTTTTTTCAGCCCCAAAAAAGGCCAAATAAAAATCCATAATAACCAACGCAATTATGAAAAAAAAAAAACGAGCGCCCAAAAAAAAAATCCATCTTCATCCATGGAGGGTTCCGCGCAGACTGAGCTCTGCAGGGCAGGGGAAGTTGCCCTGCCCTGCAATTAGGCTCAGTGCACTCTGATTGGTGGGTTTAAGCCATCCAAACAGAGTGCTCTGACAGGTAAATGAAGAGACTGACAGGTAAGTCTCTACATTTACCTGTCACATCACTCTGATTGGTTGGTTTGAAATGCACAAATCAGAATGCTCTGTGTCATTTTACACAGCGTGGGAAAGTTCTTTGGAATTTTCCCACGCTGTGTAATTTGACTCATAACCTGTCTCAATACAGCCTCAATACAGCCATATGTGTTTGGAGTTAAATCACATCTGAAAGATACAACACAGATGATTAGTGAATTTGCTTCCATATCGTGGAGGGACAATTTCATTTTGGTATCTATGGACTTAACATCATTGTACACCATAATTGAACATGAATTAGGGTGCAATTCAGTAAGGAACACTCTGAGAAAGATTGGAGATCTAGAAGAGTCACAAATTGTGTTCATCATTGAATTCATACTTAAGAACAATTGTTTTCTTTTCGAAAGGACAATTTTATCTGCAGAAAAGAGGGAATGCAATGGGGACCAAATTTGCTCCCAGTTTTGCCAATATATTCATGGGTCAATGGAAAAATAACTATATCTGGAATACCCATTTATGGAATAAGAACATCTACAGTTATAAGAGATACATCGATGACATCTTCTTTATATGGGAAGGGAACATAGAAGAACTCCACAAATTCCTTGCGTACATCAACAATAACACCTGGGGAGTAACACTCAACACAGTCCACAGCACTACATCTGTGGATTTTCTGGACCTTACCATCTACATCGATTCAGGCATTTTGAAAACAAAGACATTTTAAAGATGTTGATGTTAATAGCTTTATTTTAAAAGAAAGTTGCCATCTTCCAGCATGGCTGAAAAATGTACCATATAATGAATTTAGAAGATTGAGGCGTAACTGTACAGACCAACGAGTATATATAGAACAGGCGGAGATAATAAAAGAAAATGTTTTGGCTAAGAACTCTGACCCCCAAGGAAGTGGAATATGCCTTACTTAAAGTGAAGGACCTAGAGCGTAATAACCTTCTAAGAGAAAAAGAAAATAGTGATATAAGAACATCACAACAAACCAATCTTTTCCCACCTATCATTCATGATTATAGTAAAGAGAATGTACAACTTAGAAGAATCCTGAGAAAACACTGGCACTTGCTTAAAAAGGATAGATCATTGGCTAGTATTATACCGGAGAAACCCAGGATAATTTTTAGGGGAGTTAGGAACATAAAAAATAAATTGACAAATAATAATTTGAAAACAAACAAGAAAGAAGAAACGAGAATGAAAAAGAAAGGCTTCTTCTACTGTAATGAGTGCATTGCTTGTAAAACCAGTAAAGATACCTCAACGAAAGGAGTATATGAAATTTCCAACAGAAAATCAAATAATAGCAATGAAGTATTTAAAATTTGGGATTTCATTACGTGTCAAAGTGTAAATATAATCTACGTACTGGAATGCCCATGTGGACTCCAGTATGGGGGCAGAACGAAAAGACAACTGTACATAAGAATTAGAGAGCATATGCTAAATATTAAAAATAAATTTATGCAACATACGGTATCGGCTCACTTTGCACAGCACCACGGAGCGGATATGAGTCTCTTGAACTTTAAAACTATATGCAAAGTAAGGAAACATTGGAGAGGTGGAGATCATACTAAACAGCTGGGTATACAAGAAATTAAATGGATATACAACTTAAATACACTACAACCAAACGGCTTAAACGCAGAATTCGAACTGTGCCATTTCTTAGGATGAATAATTATGGACATGAATTCACCCCTTCTTATAGAACAGCAATTGAGTTATTTATTAATTTAAGACTCCATTAATGGTACAGGTGTCCTTTAGGAGGTGGTTCTCTATATACAGCAATATACAATCACAAGATTTAATATCTTATTCATCTCCTCTCATAGGTATTTATTCTTACTATTGATGTACCGAACTGTCCGCCGGCGAACAGTTCCCGGCGAACTTAGCGTGTTCGCGTTCGCCGCGGCGGGCGGACACATGCGCAGTTCGATCCGCCCCCTATTCGTCATCATTGGGCAAACTTTGACCCTGTGCCTCTCGGTCAGCAGACACATTCCAGCCAATCAGCAGCACTCCCTCCCTTCCACACCCTCCAACCTCCCTCCCAGCATCCATTTTCGATTCATTCTGAAGCTGCATGCTTAGTGAGAGGAGGGAAAGTTTAGCTGCTGCTGATTAGATAGGGAAATTGATAGCTAGGCTAGGGTATTCAGTGTCCACTACAATACTGAAGGACTAATCTCATCTCTGCTGTAAGGACAGCACCCCAAAAAGCCCTTTTTAGGGCTAGAACATCAGGCTGCTTTTTTTTTTTTTTCCTGTGTAATCTAATTGCAGGTGCCTGCCTGCCAGCTTCTGTGTGAGGTTCACATTGGATACTGTGCCTACTTGCCCAGTGCCACCACTCATATCTGTTTTTACAATAGGTTAAGCTTTACATTTAAAATAAATAATTTTTTTTCACTGTAATAGAAGAGCAGTTGCCTGCCTGCCAGCTTCTGTGTCAGGTTGGATGCCTTGCCCATTTGCACAGTCAGTGCCACCACTCATATCTGTTTTAACAATAGGTTAAGCTTTAGATTTAAAAGAAATAATTTTTTTTCACTGTAATAGAAGAGCAGTTAGTTGTCTGCAAGCGTCTGGGTGTCAGGCCTACTTCAGCGTGTGCTCTGCAGACCTGTGCCAGCGTGCTTTGACAGTTGCCAATCATATCTGGTGTCTCTTTAGCGTGCTTTTACAAAGAAAAAAGGTTTCCAGTGTAAGCTAATAGCAGCCAGTCAGTGTCCTTCAAGCGGCTCTGTCAGGCCTTCCTTCAGCGTGTGCCCTGCACAACCCTGCCAGCGTACTTTGACAGTTGCCACTCATATCTGGTGTCTCTATAGCGTGCTTTTACAAAGAAAAAAAGTTTCCAGTGTAAGCTAATAGCAGCCAGTCAGTGTCCTTCAAGCGGCTCTGTCAGGCATTCCTTCAGCGTGTGCTCTGCAGACCTGTGCCAGCGTGCTTTGACAGTTGCCAATCATATCTGGTGTCTCTATAGCGTGCTTTTACAAAGAAAAAAGATTTCTAGTGTAAGCTAATAGCAGCCAGTCAGTGTCCTTCAAGCGGCTCTGTCAGTCCTTCCTTCAGCGTGTGCTCTGCAGACCTGTGCCAGTGTGCTTTGACAGTTGCCAATCATATCTGGTGTCTCTATAGCGTGCTTTTACAAAGAAAAAAGGTTTCTAGTGTAAGCTAATAGCAGCCAGTCAGTGTCCTTCAAGCGGCTCTGTCAGTCCTTCCTTCAGCGTGTGCTCTCCAGAACTGTTCCAGTGCACATTGCCAATCATATCTGGTGTCTCTATAGCGTGCTTTTAAAACCAAAATTTTTTTTTCACTGTTATAGGTTGAATAGCAGTTACTTGTCTTCAAGCGGGTGTGTCAGACCTACAGTGTGTGCTCTGCAGAACTGTTCAAGTGCACATTGCCAATCATATCTGTGTCTCTATAGCGTGCTTTTACAAAGAAAAAAGGTTTCTAGTGTAAGCTAATAGCAGCCAGTCAGTGTCCTTCAAGCGGCTCTGTCAGTCCTTCCTTCAGCGTGTGCTCTCCAGAACTGTTCCAGTGCACATTGCCAATCATATCTGGTGTCTCTATAGCGTGCTTTTAAAACCAAAATTTTTTTTTCACTGTTCTAGATTGAATAGCAGTTACTTGTCTTCAAGCGGGTGTGTCAGGCCTACAGTGTGTGCTCTGCAGAACTGTTCAAGTGCACATTGCCAATCATATCTGGTGTCTCTATAGCGTGCTTTTACAAAGAAAAAAGGTTTCTAGTGTAAGCTAATAGCAGCCAGTCAGTGTCCTTCAAGCGGCTCTGTCAGTCCTTCCTTCAGCGTGTGCTCTCCAGAACTGTTCCAGTGCACATTGCCAATCATATCTGGTGTCTCTATAGCGTGCTTTTAAAACCACATTTTTTTTTTCACTGTTATAGATTGAATAGCAGTTACTTGTCTTCAAGCGGGTGTGTCAGGCCTACAGTGTGTGCTCTGCAGAACTGTTCAAGTGCACATTGCCAATCATATCTGGTGTCTCTATAGCGTGCTTTTACAAAGAAAAAAGGTTTCTAGTGTAAGCTAATAGCAGCCAGTCAGTGTCCTTCAAGCGGCTCTGTCAGTCCTTCCTTCAGCGTGTGCTCTGCAGACCTGTGCCAGCGTGCTTTGACAGTTGCCAATCATATCTGGTGTCTCTATAGCGTGCTTTTACAAAGAAAAAAGGTTTCTAGTGTAAGCTAATAGCAGCCAGTCAGTGTCCTTCAAGCGGCTCTGTCAGTCCTTCCTTCAGCGTGTGCTCTCCAGAACTGTTCCAGTGCACATTGCCAATCATATCTGGTGTCTCTATAGCGTGCTTTTACAACCAAATTTTTTTTTTCACTGTTATAGATTGAATAGCAGTTACTTGTCTTCAAGCGGGTGTGTCAGGCCTACAGTGTGTGCTCTGCAGAACTGTTCAAGTGCACATTGCCAATCATATCTGGTGTCTCTATAGCGTGCTTTTACAAAGAAAAAAGGTTTCTAGTGTAAGCTAATAGCAGCCAGTCAGTGTCCTTCAAGCGGCTCTGTCAGTCCTTCCTTCAGCGTGTGCTCTGCAGACCTGTGCCAGCGTGCTTTGACAGTTGCCAATCATATCTGGTGTCTCTATAGCGTGCTTTTACAAAGAAAAAAGGTTTCTAGTGTAAGCTAATAGCAGCCAGTCAGTGTCCTTCAAGCGGCTCTGTCAGGCCTTCCTTCAGCGTGTGCCCTGCACAACCCTGCCAGCGTACTTTGACAGTTGCCACTCATATCTGGTGTCTCTATAGCGTGCTTTTAAAACCATAATTTTTTTTTCACTGTTATAGATTGAATAGCAGTTACTTGTCTTCAAGCAGGTGTGTCAGGCCTACAGTGTGTGCTCTGCAGAACTGTTCAAGTGCACATTGCCAGTCATATCTGGTGTCTCTATAGCGTGCTTTTACAAAGAAAATTTGTTTTTCACTGTTATAGATTGAATAGCAGTTACTTGTCTTCAAGCGGGTGTGTCAGGCCTACAGTGTGTGCTCTGCAGAACTGTTACAGTTCACATTGCCAATCATATCTGGTCTCACAGTAGCTTGCACGCATAGGACCACTAATCCCCAAAAAAATGACAGGCAGAGGCAGGCCAACACCGCAGGGGCCGTCGTGGTCGTGGTGCTGTGATTCCCTTTTGCCCTAGAATAATGCCCAGTTTTCAGAAGCCACGTACCCTGAACTTGAAAAGTTCTGAGGACATAGTTGACTGGCTAACACAGGACACCCAATCTTGTACAGCCTCCGCTCGGAACCTTGACGCACCATCCTCCTCCAGCTTAGCTTCAGGCACCTCTCAAGATACCACTCACCCGCCTGCCGCCACCACCAAAACTAGCACCACAGCCGCTTTACTTGGTATGTCAGAGGAGTTATTCACACACCCGTTTGAAGAAATGAGTGATGCGCAACCATTATTGCTAGAGGATGTAGATAACAGGGATATGTCTCAGGCAGGCAGCATTAAACACATGGAGGTACGGTGTGATGATGATGATGTTGTACCCGCTGCTGCTTCCTTTTCTGAGTTGTCAGATACAAGCGAAGCGGTTGATGATGACGATGCGTCCATGGATGTCAGGTGGGTGCCCGCTCGGCAAGAAGAAGAACAGGGCAAAAGTTCAGATGGGGAGACAGAGAGGAGGAGGAGACGAGTTGGAAGCAGGGGGGGTCGTCGCAAGGAGCTAGTGGCACAGTCAGACAGCATGCATTGGCACCCGGGGTCAGCCCGACGGCACGCCAATCAACGCATGCTGTGTCCACCACCAGAATGCCGTCATTGCAGAGCTCAGCAGTGTGGCATTTTTTTTGTGTGTCTGCCTCGGACAACAGCGATGCCATTTGCAACCAGTGCCAAAGGAAACTGAGTCGTGGGAGGTCCAACACCCACCTAGGTACTGTAATGTAATGTGTAGGAAGTGGAGCGATATGAAGTAAATAAGCCCCTATCACCAAACGTAAATTTATACTTAGACTTTGCTGGATAGGACTCAAATTTCATATGCAGCATGCAAGAAAACAAAAAGAGATCATAGTACAGATCTGCATGGACTGGTACAAATTCATATATATGTATATATGGTATAAAAATAACAATTTATTGTATACTATATAAAAAACAATTAAAATGTAGCTAAATAGCAATGTAAACAAATTAAACAGATTTCTGCTTACTAGAAGCGGTGGTGAGCATAACGGTATGTGTTCCCGTTTGCTCACATCAAAACTGTCCCGCACTGGGTGATGTCTCCTGAGGCACAGGCGTTGGATGGAGCTCCTGTTTGTAAAAGGTCGGGTCGGCGGGTGAGTGTAAACTTGATTCCTCTTCCGTATTTCCCGGCTCGTGTTTTTGGCTCCGCCTCCTCTGTTACGTAATTACGTGATTGTCTACGCGTTTCGCCGTTCTCGGACGGCTTCGTCAGGACGTAATGCGCTGGAGTCAGTTTCCACTGATACGAGTTTATATACATTCAGTCTAATGCTTAATTGGCTTCCTTTCTTTTCTGTCCACATTTACATAGATATGGTGTCCCAGACAGGTCAAAAGTATTGGCAAGCACATCCTATTATAAACGGAAGGCTGCCTTTCCCTCATGTCTTGTGGAAATTTACCTCTTTGTATACTTATATCTCAAAAAGCATTTGTGTTTCTTATATTACGCATATAGACTGATCAACACATTTGAAACAAAATTAAATTAAAACAGAATGTTTATACACAGTCAAATAAAAAGAATGTTTATACACAGTCAAATAAAAATATAATTATATTCACAATTCAGCATACTTTATATGAATTTATTTTTTACTACAACCTATTTTCCTTTTTGTTGCATATCTTATAGAGAAAGAGAAAAACAAGAATACATATGTTAATACTTTTAGATTTTCATATGATTACTTTTTTAGAAAATAGTTTTCCTTCTTATTTTTATATAATCTCCTATAAGGAGAAAAGAAAAAGAAAAAGAAAAAAGACAATACCTAACTTTCACCATGATATTTAATATTTCACCAATGTGATTCCTTTTGCCATATCTTGATCTAGTTAATATACCATGATCTATCTCAATTATATACATACACTCTTAAGGTGATGTGATAGAATCTTATAGGTGCACCTGTATATCACTGTATCCTATATTACATATGGGAATTAGATGTATATCCGTTGATAACCCTCATGAATCTAAAAAATGACATATCTCAAAATCATTGTTTAGTCCGTTGGGGACGAGGGTATTAAGTTCAAATATCCACCTCATCTCCATTCGGCCCAAATTTTGAATAGGATTACCTCCTCTCCAATTTTTATTTATCTGTTGAATTCCCATAAATTCCAAAAGGGAGGGATCAGAATTGTGGAACTCTTCAAAATGTAGGGAGACTTGATGTTGTTGGAATTTTCTCCTAATGTTGTATGCATGTTCACAGATTCTAATTCTCAATTGCCTAGTGGTTCTGCCTACGTATCTTAGGCCACAAGGACATTTTAACATGTATATTACATTTTGAGTTTGACAGGTTATGAGTTCTCTCACCTTATGTGTCTTACTATCTACTGTGAATTCCTTAATGCACTGTTTATCACTTTTTGTGTTGCGACAGGCGTTGCAGTTACCACATCTAAAAAAGCCCTTTAATTGGTTCAAAAAGTTAGGTTTAACTGTATTCTTATCTTGGATGCTATCTGTCAAGATTCTTTTCATATTCTTTACTCCTCTATGAACAATTCTAGGATTAGGAGGTAAGAATCTCGCCAAAATTGGATCTTTGAGTAACCAGTGCCAATGTTCAGAGATTATCCTTCTGACTTGATTGTTCTGGTATCCCGAGAATTGGCAGATGAATGGAACACACACCTCTTTCTTGAAATCTTCTCTCTCTTTTTTTGCCCTATAGGTTAATAGATTATCTCTATCAACACTTTGAATGTTCTCTATGGCTTTGGACAAAGTACGGTCATCATATCCTCTTTCTCTAAAGTCGGAGATGATCCACTGGCTTTGATCTAAAAACACTGTCTGATCAGTGCAATTTCTCTTTATCCTCGTTAATTGGCTTTTCGGAATATTCATAAGCCACGGACTGAAGTGACAGCTGCCTACATCTATATAGCTGTTAACATCGATAGATTTAAAGAAGGACTTGGTTTTAACTTGTCCTTCCTCTATGTATACCGTGAGGTCCAGGAAATTGACTTCCTTTAGACTATAGTCAAAAGATAGACTTATTCCCCACTTATTCTGATTGATATACTGGATAAAGGATTTTAGATGATCTTCCCCTCCTTTCCAAATGAAGAACAGGTCATCGATGTATCTCTTGTAAAGCACCAAGTTCGCCTCCCAGCCACTGCCTTCCCCTAAATGGAAAGACTCCCAGCGTATCATAAATAAATTTGCGTAGCTGGGGGCGAACTTGGTGCCCATAGCCGTACCGCATATCTGGAGGTAGAAGTCCTGATTGAACCAAAAAAAATTATTGTGTAAAATAAAATCAATGGCGTCCACAATGAATCTAATTTGACTGCTTGGGTAGGAGGACTTTTCTTCCAAAATGTTGTTAATCGTCTGAATTCCAAGTTTATGGTCAATGTTGGTATACAGTGCGGCTACATCTGCTGTCACTAAGAGCCAATTATCTTCCCACTTGATTTTTTGTAGTTCTTGTAAAATATTAGTTGTATCCTTTAGATATGATGGAGAGGTTTGTACCAAAGGTTGTAATAAATGATCCACATATTCTGAAAGTCTACAGGATATGGAATTAATTCCTGAGATTATGGGTCTTCCTGGGGGTTTATCTTTGTCTTTGTGTAGCTTCGGAAGGAAGTAAAACACAGGTATCCTCTCATATTTAATTTCTATATAATCTTTTTCTTTTTGATTTAGAACCTCTTCATCATATCCTCTCTCGACCAACTCTAAGAATTTCTTTTTAATTTCTTGTGTGGGATTGTAGGATAATTTTTTATATGTGGATTCATCTCCAAGTAATCTATTAGATTCCTGTAAATAATATTCATAATTCATAATCACTACCCCTCCCCCCTTATCGGCAGGTTTGATTACTATGCCGGTGTCCTGTCTCAAATCCCTAAGTGCTACATGTTCTTGAGGAGTTAGATTTGATTGGAATCTTTTTTTAGAGGGTTTTAATTTTTTGATATCCAAATTGACCATATTCTGAAAAGTGGTCATTGTTTCTGACATTTGCCATTTAGGATGGAATAGAGACCTTTCTTTTAAAGAGGTGTGTGTTACATCTCCACCCACCAAGTCTTGTTGTGTGTCCAAGACTGTAGGTGTTCCAATGTTCCTAGTATCAAAATGCTTTTTTAGACAGAGATTTCTCGTAAATTTATTTAAATCCACGAAAAATTGAAATTTATCCAAATCCCTTGTGGGGGCAAACTTTAGGCCTTTATTGAGTAATGAAATGTGGGCCTGATTTAATTGTTTATTTGATAAATTAAAAATACCCACTGGTTCTATTTGAGCTACATTGTCTTTTATACCTCTCTTAGTTCTTTTTCCCCCTCTACACTTTCTCCTTCTCTCCTTTTCATTCTTTTGTTGTACATAGATGGGGGGCTCGGTTCCCAGTTTCTCCTTCGTTTCTCTAAAAAAGGGGTAATTGGGTTTTCATTTATTTTTCTTAGAGGTTCAAAACGATTTCTAGTGGGTATATTGAAATTGTCCTGTCTCTGTCCTTTGTGTTGACTATGGAGTTTCCTTTTCTGTGTTTCCCACCTTTGAAATTCATGGGAATCCATCTGCTTTTCTCTAAAATTGCTTTCTCTAAACCCCCTAGAGACATTAACTGGAGGGTTCTGGGGACTGTTGTGATTTCTATATTCTTTCTTATATGGGGATCCCAAATTTTTATTGAAATGGAATTTGTTGTTTCCATTTCTTGTAAATTTACTGTGTACATTTCCATTTTCATATTTCTTAGTGTAGGCTGTTTTGGTCATATAGTCTTTTTGATCACGATGGTATTTTTTCTGTTTACCTAATATCACATCATGTTCTAATTTGTCAATTCTTTCACCAATCACATATGTTTTATCTATGAACTCTTTCTCATTTTTACATTTTTCACATTCCTTCTTAAGTTCTAGAATATCTCTATCCAGTTTACGTAAGGTCAGCTGTCTGCGTTTGATGATAAAGGTCATTGTCTGGAAAGAAAGGTTGTCCATTAGGGCATACCACTCCTCCATGAATTCACCATCTTCTCTATCAAACGCAGGGAGTTTCCCATATCTTAGACCTCTTGGGACTATTTTGTCTGCAATATATTTCTCTAAAGTAGCCATTTCTAATTTGATTTTAAGTTCTTTTGTTAATAGCGTCTCCAATTTACGGCATATTAATTTTAGCCCTGATGTGTCCTCGTTTATTGATTGATTAGAAAAACTGGAGGACATGTTTTTGAATTTATCATCCATATCTATACAGCGGGCTATCCGTTTGCTAAATAACTCCATATTAGGATGTTTCTTTATATACTTGCTCAACAGTAAATAAGGGAGTTAAACAGTTTATACAAAATGAATTACTTTTACTGGAGCATTAGATGTATTCAAGCTCTATAAGAATAAAAATTTAGAGCTATTTTAGGCATATAGTTATGTGTAATTTAATCAGAACAGCTATCCACACGAGGATAAAGAGAAATTGCACTGATCAGACAGTGTTTTTAGATCAAAGCCAGCGGATCATCTCCGACTTTGGAGAAAGAGGATATGATGACCGTACTTTGTCCAAAGCCATAGAGAACATTCAAAGTGTTGATAGAGATAATCTATTAACCTATAGGGCAAAAAAAGAGAGAGAAGATTTCAAGAAAGAGGTGTGTGTTCCATTCATCTGCCAATTCTCGGGATACCAGAACAATCAAGTCAGAAGGATAATCTCTGAACATTGGCACTGGTTACTCAAAGATCCAATTTTGGCGAGATTCTTACCTCCTAATCCTAGAATTGTTCATAGAGGAGTAAAGAATATGAAAAGAATCTTGACAGATAGCATCCAAGATAAGAATACAGTTAAACCTAACTTTTTGAACCAATTAAAGGGCTTTTTTAGATGTGGTAACTGCAACGCCTGTCGCAACACAAAAAGTGATAAACAGTGCATTAAGGAATTCACAGTAGATAGTAAGACACATAAGGTGAGAGAACTCATAACCTGTCAAACTCAAAATGTAATATACATGTTAAAATGTCCTTGTGGCCTAAGATACGTAGGCAGAACCACTAGGCAATTGAGAATTAGAATCTGTGAACATGCATACAACATTAGGAGAAAATTCCAACAACATCAAGTCTCCCTACATTTTGAAGAGTTCCACAATTCTGATCCCTCCCTTTTGGAATTTATGGGAATTCAACAGATAAATAAAAATTGGAGAGGAGGTAATCCTATTCAAAATTTGGGCCGAATGGAGATGAGGTGGATATTTGAACTTAATACCCTCGTCCCCAACGGACTAAACAATGATTTTGAGATATGTCATTTTTTAGATTCATGAGGGTTATCAACGGATATACATCTAATTCCCATATGTAATATAGGATACAGTGATATACATGTGCACCTATAAGATTCTATCACATCACCTTAAGAGTGTATGTATATAATTGAGATAGATCATGGTATATTAACTAGATCAAGATATGGCAAAAGGAATCACATTGGTGAAATATTAAATATCATGGTGAAAGTTAGGTATTGTCTTTTTTCTTTTTCTTTTTCTTTTCTCCTTATAGGAGATTATATAAAAATAAGAAGGAAAACTATTTTCTAAAAAAGTAATCATATGAAAATCTAAAAGTATTAACATATGTATTCTTGTTTTTCTCTTTCTCTATAAGATATGCAACAAAAAGGAAAATAGGTTGTAGTAAAAAATAAATTCATATAAAGTATGCTGAATTGTGAATATAATTATATTTTTATTTGACTGTGTATAAACATTCTTTTTATTTGACTGTGTATAAACATTCTGTTTTAATTTAATTTTGTTTCAAATGTGTTGATCAGTCTATATGCGTAATATAAGAAACACAAATGCTTTTTGAGATATAAGTATACAAAGAGGTAAATTTCCACAAGACATGAGGGAAAGGCAGCCTTCCGTTTATAATAGGATGTGCTTGCCAATACTTTTGACCTGTCTGGGACACCATATCTATGTAAATGTGGACAGAAAAGAAAGGAAGCCAATTAAGCATTAGACTGAATGTATATAAACTCGTATCAGTGGAAACTGACTCCAGCGCATTACGTCCTGACGAAGCCGTCCGAGAACGGCGAAACGCGTAGACAATCACGTAATTACGTAACAGAGGAGGCGGAGCCAAAAACACGAGCCGGGAAATACGGAAGAGGAATCAAGTTTACACTCACCCGCCGACCCGACCTTTTACAAACAGGAGCTCCATCCAACGCCTGTGCCTCAGGAGACATCACCCAGTGCGGGACAGTTTTGATGTGAGCAAACGGGAACACATACCGTTATGCTCACCACCGCTTCTAGTAAGCAGAAATCTGTTTAATTTGTTTACATTGCTATTTAGCTACATTTTAATTGTTTTTTATATAGTATACAATAAATTGTTATTTTTATACCATATATACATATATATGAATTTGTACCAGTCCATGCAGATCTGTACTATGATCTCTTTTTGTTTTCTTGCATGCTGCATATGAAATTTGAGTCCTATCCAGCAAAGTCTAAGTATAAATTTACGTTTGGTGATAGGGGCTTATTTACTTTATATCGCTCCACTTCCTACACATTACATTACAATACTTTGCATCTGGTGAAGGGAACACCTGTGGAAGTGTGGAAGCTGTTCTGATTAAATTACACATAACTATATGCCTAAAATAGCTCTAAATTTTTATTCTTATAGAGCTTGAATACATCTAATGCTCCAGTAAAAGTAATTCATTTTGTACCCACCTAGGTACAACTGCTTTGCGTAGGCACATGATCTCACATCACAAACGCCTATGGGATCAACACATGAGTACAAGCAGCACGCCTACTCTAAGTCGCCATCCTCCTCCTGGTCTAGCATCTTCAGCCACGTCAACCACTGCTGTCCTTCTTGCCCCCTCTCAACCATCCGCCACTCCGTCTCCCGCCTTGAGCAGTTCCCGCTCATCTGCCCACAGTCATGTGTCTGTCAAGGACATGTTTGAGCGTAAGAAGCCAATGTCACCAAGTCACCCCCTTGCCCAGCGTCTGACAGCTGGTTTGTCCAAACTATTAGCCCGCCAGCTTTTACCATACAATCTGGTTGAGTCTGAGGCGTTCAAAAAATTTGTAGCTATTGGGACACCGCAGTGGAAGGTACCCGGCCGGAATTTCTTTTCACAAAAGGCAATCCCCAACTTGTACTCGATTGTGCAAAAGGAAGTCATGGCATGTCTGGCACACAGTGTTGGGGCAAGGGTCCATCTGACCACTGATACCTGGTCTGCAAAGCATGGTCAGGGCAGGTATATCACCTACACTGCGCATTGGGTAAACCTGCTGACGGCTGACAAGCAAGGAATGCGTGGCATTGCAGAGGAGTTGGTGACACCGCCCCGAATTGCAGGCAGTCCTGCTGCCACCTCCTCTTCTCCTCCTACTCCATCCTCTTCCATAACCTCCTCGGCTGAGTCCTCTTGTGCTGCTGCGTCTTGCTCCACATCAACGGCACCCCCCCAGCTCCCCAGGTACTATTCCACATCCCGGATACGGCAGTGTCACGCCGTCTTGGGTTTGACTTGCTTGAAAGCAGAGAGTCACACCGGACAAGCACTCCTGTCCGCCCTGAACGCACAGGTGGAAAAGTGGCTGACTCCGCAGCAACTGGATATCGGCAAAGTGGTGTGTGACAACGGAAAAAATTTGATAGCGGCATCGAAGTTGGGCAAGTTGACACATGTGCCGTGTAATCTGATCGTACAACGCTTTGTGCATAAGTACACAGGCTTACAGGACGTCCTGAAGCAGGCCAGGAAGGTGTGTGGCCATTTCAGGTGTTCCTACACGGCCATGGCTCACTTTGCCGATATCCAGCGGCGAAACAACATGCCAGTGAGGCGCTTGATTTGCGACAGCCCTACACGTTGGAATTCAACACTCCTAATGTTCGACCGCCTGCTCCAACAAGAAAAAGCTGTTAATGAATATTTGTATGACCGGGGTGCTAGGACAGCCTCTGGGGAGCTGGGAATTTTATTGCCACGTTACTGGACGCTCATGCGCAATGCCTGTAGGCTCATGCGTCCTTTTGAGGAGGTGACAAACCTAGTCAGTCGCAACGAAGGCACCATCAGCGACATCATACCATTTGTTTTCTTCCTGGAGCATGCCCTGCGAAGAGTGCTGGATCAGGCTGTAGATGAGCGTGAAGAGGAAGAGTTGTGGTCACCATCACCACCAGAAACAGCCTTATCAGCATCGCTTGCTGGACCTGCGGCAACGCTGGAAGAGGATTGTGAGGAAGAGGAGTCAGAGGAGGATTGTAGCTTTGAGGAGGAGGAGGAGGAGCAAGACCAAACACAACAGGCATCTCAGGGTGCTCGTTGTCACCTATCTGGTACCCGTGGTGTTGTACGTGGCTGGGGGGAAGAACATACCTTCAATGACATCAGTGAGGAGGAGGAACGGGAAAAGAGTAGCTCGGCATCCAACCTTGTGCAAATGGGGTCTTTCATGCTGTCCTGCCTGTTGAGGGACCCTCGTATAAAATGGCTGAAGGAGAACGACCTGTACTGGGTGTCCACGCTACTAGACCCCCGGTATAAGCAGAAAGTGGCGGAAATGTTACCGAATTACAACAAGTCGGAAAGGATGCAGCATTTGCAAAATAAATTAAAAAGTATGCTTTACACAGCGTATAAGGGTGATGTCACAGCACAACGGGAATCTAACAGGGGGAGAGGTGGAAGTCATCCTCCTCCTCCTCCTCCCACGACCACGCCGGCAAGGACAGGACGCTTTAAAGACGTGTTGTTGATGGAGGACATGCGGACCTTTTTAAGTCCTATGCATCGCCACAGCCCTTCGGGATCCACCCTCAGAGAGCGACTCGACCGACAGGTAGCAGACTACCTCGCCTTAACTGCAGATATCGACACTCTGAGGAGCGATGAACCCCTTGACTACTGGGTGTGCAGACTTGACCTGTGGCCTGAGCTATCCCAATTTGTGATAGAACTTATGGCCTGCCCCGCTTCAAGTGTCCTGTCAGAAAGGACCTTCAGTGCAGCAGGAGGTATTGTCACTGAGAAGAGAAGTCGCCTAGGTCAAAAAAGTCTAGATTACCTCACCTTTATTAAGATGAATGAGGGATGGATCCCGAAGGGACTGACACTGTGCGATACATTCGATTAAAAAAGGCCTGATGAGATGAGCTGCCTTGGGCTAAAAATGGTCCACACGCTGCTGTATTTTAGCTCTGAATGACGTTTGACTTGCGTGACTTATCCGCCACCAACTAGGGTTCAAGCCGCCATGTTTTAGGGCACTTTCTGCCTGTGAAACAAACATCAATTTTTCTGGCCGCTGCTACAGCAGCGGCTGCAACAATACCAAATTTTTCAGGCATGTTTACATGCCTAATTTTTAGGCCCACTGGTGCAGCACTGTGGCTTCAAAAACCAAACCAAAAAAAATCCTCCAAGATGGCACCAATATACCAGTGGTCTAAGCATCTTCCCACCTTGGCCTAAAAAGGGGAGGTGATTCAACAATTAAAAATCTCTGCCATTTACACGTCCACTGATAGGAGACGCGGAAGGTATTAAACTGATATGAACAATACTAAACTCACCACTCCTATCTGGTGGCACATTAGCTTGCCCGCGCAGTGCCCCAAATTTCAAGTAAGAGGACCGACCAAGCATCTTCTTCCATCTAGAAATACAAAGGGAAGAGTCTGCGCTCAATAACAAAAAAAAGCTGCAACCCTAATTAGGGAATCCCACAAAACCCTAAAAACAAACTGGGAATGAAACAACGGGGGGAAAGGGCTGCGCTAAAAATAAGATACAGTAAAATACAGTACAGTGTAAACCAGACCAAATGGTCACAATCTGTTAGCAACGGAAAGCGTAAGTCTCTTGAACCAGGTGAAAAAATTGTCTATGGAAAAATATATATATCTTTGAAGAGAGTCTTTGCAGATAAAAAGAGTATACAATGTAAAAAATGGTAAAAATGAATAAAAAATGAATAAAAAATGAATGAATGAATAAATTAGTCTCACTGATATAGCTTGATGGGATATCTGTACAGTCCTCAGGAGTTGATCCGTCCGGGTAGTAGGATAATCCGTATATGTGGAGACAAAATAGGAGACACGACAAACTGCCAATAGTGAAGAATTGCGGCTCCAAAGGTGAAGTGAGAAAATAATATGATAATACACTCACATTTGTGGGAGCTTTGGACCAGCTCTGGACTTATAGGCGTTGCAGCGGTATGATCCCCGCTACCAGGATGTACTGGAGAAGACGTCTGGCGATCCAACCTTGGTACTCCGGAATGTATAGAAAACAACAATAGTGCTCTCAGTAGGCAGGGTATGTGAAATAACAGTAAATAAAAATTATACTTACAAATATAGAGCAGGAAATACTGCTCTATTAATAGGGCACTGGTGGAATAATCCCCACCTGGGATTTCTTTGGATCAGGATCCGAGTGTAAAAGGTAAAAATAGTAGTGGTTGTAAAATAGAATAATATAATAATGATAAGAAATATATATATATATAAAAAGGAAAAATAAAATTATGGAACTATATATATATATATAAAAAAGGAAAAATAAAATGTAGAACTGCCAGGATTAATAAAAATAGTTGTCAAATAAAGAAGGAATTGGTCCTATAGAGAAGGTAACCAAAATCACTTTTAATATTAAAATACACAATTTAAAACCATTAACGCGTTTCACCTAAACAGGCTTTTTCAAAATGGTAATATAGCATTATACCTGGCAAGATACAGTTTATATAAGACAATGTAAATTGTTAAAATTTGCGCCAAAGAATGATTGGCCAATCAAAAAACACTTAGGTTAAAACACTGTTATACCCTAAATAAGTTGAAAACAAATGTGCATATAAATAGTCATAAGTAGTATATACATAAAGGAACACAGGAATATAAAAAACGAAGCTTATAACATAACTTTAAGATTATTGAACTTGTGTCACATGACCGGACTTAGGGTGTATGGGAAACGTAGTGTCCGAGCGCTATGCGCGTGAGGTATAAGCCCCTCCCCGTGAAAACTTAACTCCGCCGGCACTACTATAGAGCTAAGCCTCATGGGGCTTGTAGTAGTGCCGGTCAGGTGTGCGCACGCACGGGGGGGCGGAGACCGGGAGGCAGCTCGCTCAGTGAATTACCAGCGAGCTGCTTACTCAAGGGCACGGACGGGTGCCTGTGAGATTCAAAATACTAGACGGCGAAAAAAGCCGTCAGAAGGGAAATATATAAAGGGAAGGGGAGAGGAATTGATGGCAATGGGTAAAATGAAATAAAATAAAATAAAATAAAATAGAATAAAATAAAGTGAATGTCATAGTTATAATACTTAGGATAAAACTGGTGACAATGGAAGAGTAGAAAGTTAATCAAAGTATAACCAATTGATGTTAGAAATATAAAAATGGAATAGAAAGTAAAGCAGTATATTCATAAAAAATTATGCAGATCAAAGTCTGCATTTAGACCCTGAGGTGAGAGGGTCTGTAGTTTGTAGACCCACTCCATTTCTGTTCTTCCTAAGACATTTTTGATATCTCCCCCTCTCCAGGGTAAAGTGCATTTTTTTATCCCCATACATTTTAACATTTTAGGATCTTTGTTATGGTTAATAAAATGTTTGGATACTGTATGATTTAAGTATCCATTTTTGATGTTTCTACAATGTTCGCTCAGCCTGATTTTCAGGCACCTTGTGGTCATTCCAACGTACTGGAAGCCACAAGGGCATTCGAGCAAATAAATTACATTTTTGGTATTACAAGTAATAAACTCTTTAATGTTATACACAGTGTTAGTCTTATTTGAAACAAACTGAGTCACCTTAGATGCAACTGTGGGATCTGTAGTTTTGCATACAATGCATGTTTTACATTTGTAGAACCCTTTAGTTTGCGGAAAGAAGGATACAGGATTTTTCTGTGCAATAGTTTTAGTAAAATTCGTAGTTAAGATTGTTCTAAAATTGGGAGCTCCTCTAAAAACTATATTTGGTTTTTCGGGAATAATTTTGTTAAGTTTGTCGTCTTGTTTTAAAATATGCCAGTGTTTTTTAATGATTTTTTTAATTTCACTGCTTTTGTTATTGTAGTTAAAAGTTATAGGGAGGGATATAGATTCGTTTGTATTTTTTGTTTTGTATGTTAAAAGTTCACTCCTATTTTTGTGTTTGATCAAGTTAATATTTTCTAATAAGTCGGTCTCTGAGTAATTTTTTTCGATAAATTTATCTTTTAAAATATTTGCTTGCTCATTAAAATCATCTAATTCGGTACAATTTCTGCGTAGCCTCAAAAATTGGCTTCTGGGAGCACTGTCGAGCCAGGGTTTGTAATGGCAGCTGTTTCTGTCAATTGCTGTATTTACGCAGACTTTTTTGAAAAAGGTTTTAGTATGGATCTGCCCGTTATTGACAAATATATTTAAATCTAAAAAGTTAATTTGTACTTTACTAAATTCATGGGTTAAAATTATGCCTCTATCATTTTTGTTAAGATCATGAATAAAAGAAATAAGACTATCTTCGGATCCATTCCAAATAAAAAACAGGTCATCAATATATCTAAAATATGAGACCAGGTTTGCCCTTAGCCTATCTCCATCGTATATAGCTGAGGACTCCCAGTCTGCCATAAATAAATTGGCATAGCTAGGGGCAAACCTGGTACCCATAGCGGTTCCTCTTTTTTGGAGATAAAACGAGTCAAGGAACCAGAAATAGTTGTTTTTTAAAATAATATTAATACCGTCTAGTATAAAATCAATTTGTATTTCTGAGATCCTTTTTTCTTTTGTTAAAATGTTTTTTATCGCTTGACAACCTATATTGTGTGGTATGATTGTATATAATGATTGCACATCACAAGTTACTAAAATAAAATTTGGGTCCCATTTAAAATGACTTAAAAAGTTTAAAAGAGACATAGAATCTTGTAAATAGGATTTCATTTGTTTGACAGCAGGTTGAAGAAGAGTGTCTAAATATTGAGAAAGATTACAGAGGACAGAACCTATACCCGATACTATTGGTCTCCCTGGGGGTTGGTTCATGTTTTTATGTATCTTGGGGAGAAAATAAATGACTGGAATAATTGGAAATTTTTTGTTTAAAAAGTTGTACTCTTGTTTAGTTATAATGTCTTGGGCCTGTCCTCTATTTAAAAAATCACATAAAATATTTTTAATAGTTGTAGTGGGGTCTGTTTTGAGTTTTTCATAAACATCAGTGTCATTAAGTTGTCTATGTGCTTCCTCAATATACATAGTGCTTGATAAAATAACCAGGCCACCTCCTTTGTCTGCCGGTTTTATTACAATGTCATTGTCGTCTTGTAGTTCTTTAAGTGCTTTTTTTTCTGCATTTGTCAAATTGTGTGTGTCAAATTTGTTTGTTTGTATTTTGTCGAGATCTTTAGTGACCATTTTTTCAAATACTGTGAGTGGTGCTGATTTCATAAAAGCAGGATAAAATTTAGATTTTTCTTTGAAATGTGTATTGATGATATGATTGTCTTGAGAGGGGGAAGGGCATGAGGTAGGAATATGTGCAGTCTTATCAATAAAAAATCGTTTTAGGGTGGCCTTCCTAACAAATTTGTTGACATCAATAAAAGCTTCAAAGGGTTTAAAAGGATTGGTAGGGGCAAATTTAAGTCCTTTTCTTAAAACCGATAGTTGGGCAATAGTGAGAGTTTTTTGAGAGAGGTTAAAAATTCCATTGGATTCTTCACTTTGGGGAATTATTGTCTTTCTAATCTTTCTCTCTTGTTCACGTCTACCACTTCTTCGTCCTCTAGGCTTAGTGTTCGTTTTTGAGATCTTGACTGGTGAGGTGTTGGAATGAATGTGCTGGGGTGGGTGCGAATTTCTAAAAAATGATCCTCATTTTCAAATTCGGAATCGATGGACAATAATTGGTATCGGTTGTGATGGTGGGGGATAGTGGGTGATATGGGATGTTCGTTGCGTTCATTTATATATCTAGATCTTTGGGGTTTAGGTGAGAGTGGTCTTCTATGGGAGTAGGTGGTGTGATGATGTGGTCTGGATGGTGAAGGGTAGGATTGTCTGTGAGAATAAAGCGTTTTGGCTTTAGTGTACGGTAGTGATGAAGGGCCTGGATAGGAATTATATTTGTGTGGTCGCTGTTTGTAAGGTGAATGTAAAGGTTGTCTGGTGGCATAATTATGGTATTGTCGTGGATGGTGATCATAGTGGCGAGTGGTGGTACTGTGTTTGTTGGTTGTTTGTGAAGGTTTCTCTGTCCCTACATAGTGACTGCTTGTTTGGAGATGGTCTTTTTGGACATGGTTGTATGTGGTATGCCTTTTATTAAGATGATATGTTCGTACTTGCTTGTTAGAATAGTCTGTCTTATCTCTAATGTACTTCTTGATTTTAATGTGTTTGGTGTCTGTTTCAACCTTTTCAATTTTACTCTGAATTAGTATACAATTTTGGTTATATGCTTGGGTTTCTGTGAATGGCATAAGCTTGTCCCTGAGATTATTAATTTCGGAATCTAATATTGATAATTTTTTACTTTTTTTAATTATCAAGTTTTCACGGGGAGGGGCTTATACCTCACGCGCATAGCGCTCGGACACTACGTTTCCCATACACCCTAAGTCCGGTCATGTGACACAAGTTCAATAATCTTAAAGTTATGTTATAAGCTTCGTTTTTTATATTCCTGTGTTCCTTTATGTATATACTACTTATGACTATTTATATGCACATTTGTTTTCAACTTATTTAGGGTATAACAGTGTTTTAACCTAAGTGTTTTTTGATTGGCCAATCATTCTTTGGCGCAAATTTTAACAATTTACATTGTCTTATATAAACTGTATCTTGCCAGGTATAATGCTATATTACCATTTTGAAAAAGCCTGTTTAGGTGAAACGCGTTAATGGTTTTAAATTGTGTATTTTAATATTAAAAGTGATTTTGGTTACCTTCTCTATAGGACCAATTCCTTCTTTATTTGACAACTATTTTTATTAATCCTGGCAGTTCTACATTTTATTTTTCCTTTTTTATATATATATATATAGTTCCATAATTTTATTTTTCCTTTTTATATATATATATATTTCTTATCATTATTATATTATTCTATTTTACAACCACTACTATTTTTACCTTTTACACTCGGATCCTGATCCAAAGAAATCCCAGGTGGGGATTATTCCACCAGTGCCCTATTAATAGAGCAGTATTTCCTGCTCTATATTTGTAAGTATAATTTTTATTTACTGTTATTTCACATACCCTGCCTACTGAGAGCACTATTGTTGTTTTCTATACATTCCGGAGTACCAAGGTTGGATCGCCAGACGTCTTCTCCAGTACATCCTGGTAGCGGGGATCATACCGCTGCAACGCCTATAAGTCCAGAGCTGGTCCAAAGCTCCCACAAATGTGAGTGTATTATCATATTATTTTCTCACTTCACCTTTGGAGCCGCAATTCTTCACTATTGGCAGTTTGTCGTGTCTCCTATTTTGTCTCCACATATACGGATTATCCTACTACCCGGACGGATCAACTCCTGAGGACTGTACAGATATCCCATCAAGCTATATCAGTGAGACTAATTTATTCATTCATTCATTTTTTATTCATTTTTTATTCATTTTTACCATTTTTTACATTGTATACTCTTTTTATCTGCAAAGACTCTCTTCAAAGATATATATATTTTTCCATAGACAATTTTTTCACCTGGTTCAAGAGACTTACGCTTTCCGTTGCTAACAGATTGTGACCATTTGGTCTGGTTTACACTGTACTGTATTTTACTGTATCTTATTTTTAGCGCAGCCCTTTCCCCCCGTTGTTTCATTCCCAGTTTGTTTTTAGGGTTTTGTGGGATTCCCTAATTAGGGTTGCAGCTTTTTTTTGTTATTGAGCGCAGACTCTTCCCTTTGTATTTCTATTTGTGTAATTCCCTCTAGAGTCAGCTGCTTTCTAACTACCTTATTATGTCTATTTTTGAGTTCAGAAACAATTACATTATTGATGTGGAAAATGTATTTGACACAGAAATTACCAGCCCAATTCCAATTAATATTCCAAGCTTAAGCCAACAAGAATTGTTTATTAAATTGGAAAGATCCCTTACTTCTGAGATTAAACTTAAATGGGAAATAGCCACTTTGAAAAAATACATCGATGAAAGAATTACACCAAGAGGGTTAAGATTACTCAAATTACCGACCTCCGACCAAGATGATCTTGAATTCATGGAGGAATGGAATAACAAATTAGAATCATGCACTCTTGGTCTAATGGAAACACTGATAATTAAAAAAAGTAAAAAATTATCAATATTAGATTCCGAAATTAATAATCTCAGGGACAAGCTTATGCCATTCACAGAAACCCAAGCATATAACCAAAATTGTATACTAATTCAGAGTAAAATTGAAAAGGTTGAAACAGACACCAAACACATTAAAATCAAGAAGTACATTAGAGATAAGACAGACTATTCTAACAAGCAAGTACGAACATATCATCTTAATAAAAGGCATACCACATACAACCATGTCCAAAAAGACCATCTCCAAACAAGCAGTCACTATGTAGGGACAGAGAAACCTTCACAAACAACCAACAAACACAGTACCACCACTCGCCACTATGATCACCATCCACGACAATACCATAATTATGCCACCAGACAACCTTTACATTCACCTTACAAACAGCGACCACACAAATATAATTCCTATCCAGGCCCTTCATCACTACCGTACACTAAAGCCAAAACGCTTTATTCTCACAGACAATCCTACCCTTCACCATCCAGACCACATCATCACACCACCTACTCCCATAGAAGACCACTCTCACCTAAACCCCAAAGATCTAGATATATAAATGAACGCAACGAACATCCCATATCACCCACTATCCCCCACCATCACAACCGATACCAATTATTGTCCATCGATTCCGAATTTGAAAATGAGGATCATTTTTTAGAAATTCGCACCCACCCCAGCACATTCATTCCAACACCTCACCAGTCAAGATCTCAAAAACGAACACTAAGCCTAGAGGACGAAGAAGTGGTAGACGTGAACAAGAGAGAAAGATTAGAAAGACAATAATTCCCCAAAGTGAAGAATCCAATGGAATTTTTAACCTCTCTCAAAAAACTCTCACTATTGCCCAACTATCGGTTTTAAGAAAAGGACTTAAATTTGCCCCTACCAATCCTTTTAAACCCTTTGAAGCTTTTATTGATGTCAACAAATTTGTTAGGAAGGCCACCCTAAAACGATTTTTTATTGATAAGACTGCACATATTCCTACCTCATGCCCTTCCCCCTCTCAAGACAATCATATCATCAATACACATTTCAAAGAAAAATCTAAATTTTATCCTGCTTTTATGAAATCAGCACCACTCACAGTATTTGAAAAAATGGTCACTAAAGATCTCGACAAAATACAAACAAACAAATTTGACACACACAATTTGACAAATGCAGAAAAAAAAGCACTTAAAGAACTACAAGACGACAATGACATTGTAATAAAACCGGCAGACAAAGGAGGTGGCCTGGTTATTTTATCAAGCACTATGTATATTGAGGAAGCACATAGACAACTTAATGACACTGATGTTTATGAAAAACTCAAAACAGACCCCACTACAACTATTAAAAATATTTTATGTGATTTTTTAAATAGAGGACAGGCCCAAGACATTATAACTAAACAAGAGTACAACTTTTTAAACAAAAAAATTCCAATTATTCCAGTCATTTATTTTCTCCCCAAGATACATAAAAACATGAACCAACCCCCAGGGAGACCAATAGTATCGGGTATAGGTTCTGTCCTCTGTAATCTTTCTCAATATTTAGACACTCTTCTTCAACCTGCTGTCAAACAAATGAAATCCTATTTACAAGATTCTATGTCTCTTTTAAACTTTTTAAGTCATTTTAAATGGGACCCAAATTTTATTTTAGTAACTTGTGATGTGCAATCATTATATACAATCATACCACACAATATAGGTTGTCAAGCGATAAAAAACATTTTAACAAAAGAAAAAAGGATCTCAGAAATACAAATTGATTTTATACTAGACGGTATTAATATTATTTTAAAAAACAACTATTTCTGGTTCCTTGACTCGTTTTATCTCCAAAAAAGAGGAACCGCTATGGGTACCAGGTTTGCCCCTAGCTATGCCAATTTATTTATGGCAGACTGGGAGTCCTCAGCTATATACGATGGAGATAGGCTAAGGGCAAACCTGGTCTCATATTTTAGATATATTGATGACCTGTTTTTTATTTGGAATGGATCCGAAGATAGTCTTATTTCTTTTATTCATGATCTTAACAAAAATGATAGAGGCATAATTTTAACCCATGAATTTAGTAAAGTACAAATTAACTTTTTAGATTTAAATATATTTGTCAATAACGGGCAGATCCATACTAAAACCTTTTTCAAAAAAGTCTGCGTAAATACAGCAATTGACAGAAACAGCTGCCATTACAAACCCTGGCTCGACAGTGCTCCCAGAAGCCAATTTTTGAGGCTACGCAGAAATTGTACCGAATTAGATGATTTTAATGAGCAAGCAAATATTTTAAAAGATAAATTTATCGAAAAAAATTACTCAGAGACCGACTTATTAGAAAATATTAACTTGATCAAACACAAAAATAGGAGTGAACTTTTAACATACAAAACAAAAAATACAAACGAATCTATATCCCTCCCTATAACTTTTAACTACAATAACAAAAGCAGTGAAATTAAAAAAATCATTAAAAAACACTGGCATATTTTAAAACAAGACGACAAACTTAACAAAATTATTCCCGAAAAACCAAATATAGTTTTTAGAGGAGCTCCCAATTTTAGAACAATCTTAACTACGAATTTTACTAAAACTATTGCACAGAAAAATCCTGTATCCTTCTTTCCGCAAACTAAAGGGTTCTACAAATGTAAAACATGCATTGTATGCAAAACTACAGATCCCACAGTTGCATCTAAGGTGACTCAGTTTGTTTCAAATAAGACTAACACTGTGTATAACATTAAAGAGTTTATTACTTGTAATACCAAAAATGTAATTTATTTGCTCGAATGCCCTTGTGGCTTCCAGTACGTTGGAATGACCACAAGGTGCCTGAAAATCAGGCTGAGCGAACATTGTAGAAACATCAAAAATGGATACTTAAATCATACAGTATCCAAACATTTTATTAACCATAACAAAGATCCTAAAATGTTAAAATGTATGGGGATAAAAAAATGCACTTTACCCTGGAGAGGGGGAGATATCAAAAATGTCTTAGGAAGAACAGAAATGGAGTGGGTCTACAAACTACAGACCCTCTCACCTCAGGGTCTAAATGCAGACTTTGATCTGCATAATTTTTTATGAATATACTGCTTTACTTTCTATTCCATTTTTATATTTCTAACATCAATTGGTTATACTTTGATTAACTTTCTACTCTTCCATTGTCACCAGTTTTATCCTAAGTATTATAACTATGACATTCACTTTATTTTATTCTATTTTATTTTATTTTATTTTATTTCATTTTACCCATTGCCATCTATTCCTCTCCCCTTCCCTTTATATATTTCCCTTCTGACGGCTTTTTTCGCCGTCTAGTATTTTGAATCTCACAGGCACCCGTCCGTGCCCTTGAGTAAGCAGCTCGCTGGTAATTCACTGAGCGAGCTGCCTCCCGGTCTCCGCCCCCCCGTGCGTGCGCACACCTGACCGGCACTACTACAAGCCCCATGAGGCTTAGCTCTATAGTAGTGCCGGCGGAGTTAAGTTTTCACGGGGAGGGGCTTATACCTCACGCGCATAGCGCTCGGACACTACGTTTCCCATACACCCTAAGTCCGGTCATGTGACACAAGTTCAATAATCTTAAAGTTATGTTATAAGCTTCGTTTTTTATATTCCTGTGTTCCTTTATGTATATACTACTTATGACTATTTATATGCACATTTGTTTTCAACTTATTTAGGGTATAACAGTGTTTTAACCTAAGTGTTTTTTGATTGGCCAATCATTCTTTGGCGCAAATTTTAACAATTTACATTGTCTTATATAAACTGTATCTTGCCAGGTATAATGCTATATTACCATTTTGAAAAAGCCTGTTTAGGTGAAACGCGTTAATGGTTTTAAATTGTGTATTTTAATATTAAAAGTGATTTTGGTTACCTTCTCTATAGGACCAATTCCTTCTTTATTTGACAACTATTTTTATTAATCCTGGCAGTTCTACATTTTATTTTTCCTTTTTTATATATATATATATAGTTCCATAATTTTATTTTTCCTTTTTATATATATATATATTTCTTATCATTATTATATTATTCTATTTTACAACCACTACTATTTTTACCTTTTACACTCGGATCCTGATCCAAAGAAATCCCAGGTGGGGATTATTCCACCAGTGCCCTATTAATAGAGCAGTATTTCCTGCTCTATATTTGTAAGTATAATTTTTATTTACTGTTATTTCACATACCCTGCCTACTGAGAGCACTATTGTTGTTTTCTATACATTCCGGAGTACCAAGGTTGGATCGCCAGACGTCTTCTCCAGTACATCCTGGTAGCGGGGATCATACCGCTGCAACGCCTATAAGTCCAGAGCTGGTCCAAAGCTCCCACAAATGTGAGTGTATTATCATATTATTTTCTCACTTCACCTTTGGAGCCGCAATTCTTCACTATTGGCAGTTTGTCGTGTCTCCTATTTTGTCTCCACATATACGGATTATCCTACTACCCGGACGGATCAACTCCTGAGGACTGTACAGATATCCCATCAAGCTATATCAGTGAGACTAATTTATTCATTCATTCATTTTTTATTCATTTTTTATTCATTTTTACCATTTTTTACATTGTATACTCTTTTTATCTGCAAAGACTCTCTTCAAAGATATATATATTTTTCCATAGACAATTTTTTCACCTGGTTCAAGAGACTTACGCTTTCCGTTGCTAACAGATTGTGACCATTTGGTCTGGTTTACACTGTACTGTATTTTACTGTATCTTATTTTTAGCGCAGCCCTTTCCCCCCGTTGTTTCATCTTCTTCCATCTCCCTGTTACATAAATCAATGCCATATCCATAGAAATTGTAGAGAATATCCAGGATAGTTTTACAGGGCCAAATCATGTCGCCTGTTGAAAGAGGTGACCTTGCTCGGGTCCCAGGTGTGCGGTTCCTAAAATGGCTGCCATATACATGTCCTCTGATAGGAGACGCGGAAGGTATTAAACTGATATGAACAATACTAAACTCACCACTCCTATCTGGTGACACATTAGCTTGCCCGCGCAGTGCCCCAAATTTCAAGTAAGAGGACCGACCAAGCATCTTCTTCCATCTCCCTGTTACATAAATCAATGCCATATCCATAGAAATTGTAGAGAATATCCAGGATAGTTTTACAGGGCCAAATCATGTCGCCTGTTGAAAGAGGTGACCTTGCTCGGGTCCCAGGTGTGCGGTTCCTAAAATGGCTGCCATATACACGTCCACTGATAGGAGACGCGGAAGGTATTAAACTGATATGAACATTTACTAAACTCACCACTCCGAGTGCTGTTATTTATTAAATTTTTTTGTGGTGAGGCTTTGCAGGACAGAGTGCTTCTCCACGGGACATGTTAACTCACGGGCAGCTGGCTCATCAAGGAACCAGAGCAGCTTGAACGAGGTGACCTTGCTCGGGTCCCAGGTGTGCGGTTCCTAAAATGGCTGCCATATACACGTCCACTGATAGGAGACGCGGAAGGTATTAAACTGATATGAACAATACTCCACTCCTATCAGTAGGTCCGTCCCATTGTGATTTATGCCCCCCACCCACCGCGCAGGGATGGGGGCCGGGGGGGAGGAAAGTAGGCCCCCCCATTGTGATTTATGGCCCCCACCCACCGCGCAGGGGTGGGGGCCGAGGGGGGGAGGATAGTAGGTCCCCCCATTGTGATTTATGGCCCCCACCCACCGCGCAGGGGTTGGGGAGGACAGTAGCTCCCCCCAGTGTGTATCATGGGCTTTGAGGACAGGTGTCAATCCATACCTGCCAAGTGACCCTATGTAGGGGTAACAGTCCCTATTCTGCTCTATGTCAGTGTGTATCATGGTCTCTGTGGACGGGGAACAGTCTCTATTCTGCTCTGTGTCATTGTGTATCATGGTCTCTGTGGACAGCGAACAGTCTCTATTCTGCTCTGTGTCAGTGTGTATCATGGTCTCTGTGGACAGGGAACAGTCTCTATTCTGCTCTGTGTCAGTGTGTATCAGGGGCTTTGAGGACAGGTGTCAATCCATACCTGCTAAGTGACCCTATGTAGGGGGGACAGTCTCTATTCTGCTCTGTGTCAGTGTGTATCATGGTCTCTGTGGACGGTGAACAGTCTCTATTCTGCTCTGCGTCAGTGTGTATCATGGTCTCTGTGGACAGGGAACAGTCTCTATTCTGCTCTGTGTCAGTGTGTATCAGGGGCTTTGAGGACAGGTGTCAATCCATACCTGCCAAGTGACCCTATGTAGGGGGGACAGTCTCTATTCTGCTCTGTGTCAGTGTGTATCATGGTCTCTGAGGACGGGGAACAGTCTCTATTCTGCTCTGTGTCAGTGTGTATCAGGGGCTTTGAGGACAGGTGTCAATGTTAGGTGATTTCTGCCCTTTATGGATTAAAAGCAGACTCTGCATAAACTGTGCAATTTTCCATGGGAGTTTTGCCATGGATCCCCCTCCGGCATGCCATAGTCCAGGTGTTAGTCCCCTTGAAACAACGTTTCCATCACTTTTGTGGCCAGAAAGAGTCCCTGTTGGTTTTAAAATTCGCCTGCCCATTGAAGTCAATGGCGGTTCGCGCGGTTCGCCGGTTCGCGAACATTTGCGGAAGTTCGCGTTCGCCATTCGCGAACCGAAAATTTCGGGTTCGCGACAACACTAATTCTTACCACACCTACATTAAATACAATCTAAATTTTACTTTCTATGATCCTTAGCCTGTAATACTGATATTAAAGCAGGCTCATGTATTCATTTCCCTGTGTAGGAAATGATGTTATCATGATTTTCATTTATAGTTTATTCTGTATTTTAAAGACATGAGATAAGTCTCGTTAATATGCATGTATCTTTAATTGGGATATAAGCATGGGATAGACTCCTATTTCTATCATTTCTTTTTATTTGTAATTTTTTATTTTTTATGACCATGAATGCAAAAAGATCTGGAGATATATCAGTGCCTACTTTTATATGTTAGGCACCTACCTTGAAATCGGTATATCATTGCAAACATTAAGTGAAAGCCATCAGGATACAAATACTACTTTTAGCATATTTATTTTTAGTGAATCACCCTCTGAGAGTAGTACTAATAGTATGAACTATGCAATACACTATTGTGCACTATTGTGACAAATTCCCTTTTGTAATATATTTAGAAAACGATAGTTCAAATGAATGACAGTTACGTTCAAATTCGAATCGAGCGGGAGTAGCTATGGTTACATATGTTAACAAAGATCGTAATATTATATGTATGATTACGAATAAGAGTTTAAAAATATTTGCCAGAATTGCAACATTGTAATAGTAATGAACATTATGTATGTTTAAAGATTTGGAAACATTGTTTATTGATATGTGTAAAATGAGAGGAACAAACTGCTATATAAGCGGGAATTGCCTGACAGTCCGTATCCATTGACAAAGTCGTTCTGACGGAGAAACGCGTTTGGAAGGACTGATTACCGATCACTGAAAGTCAGCATTTGGGAAGCATTTACCCGCATTGTATCCAGCATAGTAACATCTAAACTGCTGATCCGGGACGCCGTGAGCAATACAAGGTCTGCACCCAATATGCACTTTCTGTATCAGTTTGCAGACACATGTTAATGAAGTCTGATTATTGCTATTCCACATTTTATCTCGAATCTGTTTTAATTAGAATTTTTAAAACATCGATTTTTAGCTCAGAGCTAAGACTCTAATAAAGCCAGTTTTATTTTCCATATATTTGGATTGTCTTTTCATGCATTGAAGTAGAAAGTTACTAATTAATTTTTTCTTTGCATTTTTATATATCCATTTTGGTTACGGAGTGACATTATCCAAGAAAATACCCGGAATAAAGAGATTTGCACAAACCAATACTG
Source organism: Pelobates fuscus (assembly GCF_036172605.1). Taxonomy (NCBI): domain Eukaryota; kingdom Metazoa; phylum Chordata; class Amphibia; order Anura; family Pelobatidae; genus Pelobates; species Pelobates fuscus. The sequence goes on along the minus strand of NC_086325.1, from coordinate 87,366,120 downwards.
GACTTTATTATTTAGTCTGTATTATTGATTTTTGTTTTATTGTTAATTACGATATATTACTGTTTGACTATCCTAAAGTGATAGTCTAGTTCATAACACTGCATCAATGGAAACTGCAACTAGAGGTTAAGGGTATCATCTTTCTATTAGTGTATGTTTTTATTTCAATAGGTCGTTAGGTCTCCTATTTTATATACCCTCCTCTCAATTAGATATATTTAATCAACGCTCCACTTCCTGAATATTTTCTTATAATACAATGTTTAACCTATATGTCCAACATATGCCCAGGCAGCTTGGATCTGAGTGCTCAATATGTCTGAAAAGCACTCAGATCTCACGAATACAGTTGGATCACCATGGGGTTAAACAATAGTAAGGGCTGATGAGAGATTGAGGTGGGACAAAGCAGCCAGTTTCAACTGGTCTGGCAGTGTCCCTGGGACAACGTCCTGCTGGAGAACAATAGGACAGGAAAAAGGGGGAGGGGAAGAGGCACATTTTCCCATGGTGGTCCCTTTTTAGCATGTCTTTATGCAGGGCCCATAGTCTTGGGGCAGGAGGCTGGCAATTAAGCCCCTCCAGAAGCCAGTGGCAAATGGTAGTTCATCACACTAGTGACCATTAATTCACCTGAGAAATGAAACATTACGTACAAAAGTGGATGTGTTAAGTGGTAAGAGTTCTAGTGTGAGAACTATGGCTTTGTGTTTTTCTGATTTGTTCCCTTACAAAGTGATGAATAATATTACATTGCTTGGAAAAGTTTTGAAATGTACGAGCATTGTCATGAGATGTATATTTGTCCAAGAAATGATGAGAAAGGACCATGAATTTGGCCACATTAGCTGGCATCTGTTAATGGAGAGTCTGCAGCTTTAGCCTCCCACATTGATACAGGGCTCAACTGTTCCCGGAAAATGTTGCAATAAGAGGATGCAAATTATACATTATTTATTTTACTGTTAAAGAGAATAACAACATAATGCATGAACATAGCCTTACTATTGAGTAAATGTATAGATGTAATACCAATTTTTTATTTCAGGCCAATATATTGTGCTACCTGTATCCAAGTGTGAAATGATTGCCTCCTGTTCTGCACAACGTAATGGCTGAGCCTCATGAGAAATGCAATCCAATTTGCAAAGATCACAAAAAATAAGACTGGAGATTTTATGAACCATTTTTCCCATTATGATAAAGCAGCTTATGGCTGCGCATCATGGGAAATGGAGTTAACATATATGTAGCATGCAAACACTTCGGGATATATAGACCTCACATAATGATTAAAGTAGCATAACATGTTCAGGTTATGGAGTAAAATTGCATGATTTTGCTATTACATGACGAAAAGTCATGATTTTATTAAAGACACGGAGGCGAGTATTGCATATCCCTTTCTTTACTGTCCACCAATAGCAGCAAAGAATACAAACAGAATTAAAAAAGAATGAACATACATTAACATAGGCCCCTCCCCGCTCAGGTCCCAGTATAATAGGCAGCACTTCCCTTCCATTTCCCTCTTTCTGAAGATGCGACCGTAGTAACAATGTCCAACCAAGAACGGTAATAAGTCCAAAAATAGACAACTATAACTGAATAGGATACTCCAACAACAGTAGGGAAGCACGACCAGATGAACCGTAGGACCAGAGAGTATCAGCGGAGGGAGTCCTCTCAAGCTGGATGACGGCATGCCATCTTATCAGATCAGGCTGTGAAAACATAAAGGAACAGGGGCCGACAGGTTAAAATCAATAATTGCAACTAGTGTCAAGTTTCAAACTGAGGAAAAATCCCACATATATACAGTACCACACTACAGGGTGATTAGCAAAACCAACATGAACTTACCAGTACGACACGGCCCCACTTACCGTACCAAAATATTCAATGTGAATTCATGGTAACATTCGACAACCGGGTGGGAAACACATCACCTTCGTAGAGAACATGGGTGGGACAATACTCGCCTCCGTGTCTTTAATAAAATCATGACTTTTCGTCATGTAATAGCAAAATCATGCAATTTTATAACAAGACACAGAGGCTCATATTGCAAGTTTAAAGCTGTTCAACTACCGCAGCGAATGTATGTGGGGCCGGGCGAAAGTAAAATTCCCTGAAAGTGGATTCCCTAGACCAATCTGCTGTTTTCATAAGGTCCTCCAGACGTGCACCTGCAGTCATCATCGAGAAAGCTGAGGCCCCCCGGACCGAATGGGCTCCAAAGACCACGGTATCAATGCCCGCTTGGGCCAATAGCCATTTCACCCAGCGTGATAGTGTAGTGCTAGAGACCGGGCGGAAAGGAGGACGAAAGGATAAGAAAAGCTGTACGGTGAAGTTTGGTGCGATTTTTGTATTCGCGCAGGCTAGCCACTGGGCACAATGTTGGAGAGGTAGCGAAACTCGGTAGGACACCGATTTGATAGAGGTCTTCGTCCGTCGACTGATGTTGAACGTTACCCCGTCCGGGGTGTATGACCTGGCGTCAAAGTCCAGGGCTCTGACATCTGAAACCCTCTTGCATGAAACAAGGCAGAGCAGGCAGACCAACTTGGCAGATAGTTGTTTCAAGGAGAGTGCTGGGTTAGCGGGCCAGGATGAGATGAAGGACAACACAACGGAGACATCCCAGGTCATGGAATAACGTGGCCTGGGTGGTCGGGAGAATCGTGAGCCCTTGAGGAGTCGGCATACTAAGGGGTGTTGTCCCGCAGGGCATCCGTCAAAGCCTTGATGAATCGCAGAGATGGCCGACCGATAGAGGTTGATAGTCCTGTAAGCCTTCCCCGCCTCAAAGAGGGAAGTCAGGAATTGCAGGACCATGGTTACAGGGGCCGAAACGGGATCCGCGTCCCTAGCCAGGCACCAGCCAGCCCATGCTCGCCAAGCTGACCCATATGCCCGTCTAGTTCCGGGAGCCCATGCTTCTGCCAACAGGGGTCTAGTTGTGTCCGAAACTCCTTGGATCACCCAGGGTCCCCGGAGATTCGCCATGCCAGAAGTGGAAGGGAGCTGTCCAGTCGGAGTGGGTGACCTCGTCCCATCGGATAAGGTAGTAAGTCGTGGAACGACGGCAGCAGTTGGGGATAGTCCACCGCCATTTAGAGTATTTGAGGGAACCATGACTGTGTTTCCCAGAAGGTGGTCACCATCACCACCTCTGCCCTGTGTCTGCGGGTCTGCAGGAGGGAGCGCGGGATCATGGAGAACGGGGGAAAAGCTATAGGGGGCCCCCGCTCCATTCTTGCAGGAATGCGTCTACCGCCTCTGCCATCGGGTCCGGCCTCCAGCTGAAGAAGCGAGACAGTTGGGTGTTGAGTCAGGAAGCGAAGAGGTCGATAGTGAAGGGACTCCATAGAGATGATAAACTGGAGAACACCTCTGTGTCCAACTTCTAGTCGCTGGTGTCTGAGATAGCGTGACCCCCAGATAGCGTGACCCCCAGTCCGCCTGAACGTTGTGCAGACCAGGTAGGTATTCCGCGTGGACCATCAGGTTCCGTTCTAGGCAGAATTCCCAAAAGTATTTCGTCAAGGTGGCCAACACTGCCGACTGCGTACCTCTGAGGTGGTTAACATACCTGACCGCTGAGTCATTGTCCATGCGGAGACGGATGCAAGTCAAGGCACGGTCCTTCGCGAAGCCGGGATTCGGCTGCCGACCAACGTCCGTCCGTTGAAATTCCTTCGCAATGGGCCCCCCAGCCATGGAGGCTGGCATCTGAGTCGATCGTGAACTCTGGTAGTGAGCTGAAGATCACTTTGCCGTTCCATGTGGACAGGTTGATAATCCACCATCACAGTTCGTCCTTTGTTTCGCTGTCCAGCGACACCAGGTCTGCGTAGGATGTACCGGCTCTCAGATGTGCGATCTTCAGGCGCTGTAGTGTTCGGTAGTGGAGCGGGCCCGGGAATACCGCCTGAATCGATGAGGCCAGGAGGCTGATAAGCCGTGCAAACTGTCGCAAGGTGAGCTGGGGCCGGTTGAGGGCTCTGCGTAGCTCTTTGCGAATGGAACGGATCTTGGATTGTGGCAGGCTCAGAGTCGCCTCTCCCGAGTCCACGAGGAATCCTAGGAATTCCATACGAGTGGTGGGGTTTAGGCACGACTTTTCCCAGTTGATAACGAAACCCAGGCGGGAAAGGAGGCTTATGACCAGTTGGAGGTGAGTAAGGAGAGTGGAGCGATCTTGGGCCATGAGGAGGATGTCGTCTAGGTATACTATTAGACGAACTCCCCGACTGCGTAACCAGGCCATCACTGGACGTAGTAGCTTCGTGAAGCACCAAGGAGCCGAGGAGAGGCCGAAAGGTAGGCAGGTAAACCGCCAAGTCTCTTGTTGCCAATGAAAGCGTAGGAGGTCTCGGGAATTTAACGCAATCGGTACCGTCAGGTATGCGTCCTTGAGATCTAGCTTCACTAGCCAGTCTCCGTGAAGGAGAAAATCCCGTAACAGGTGGATACCTTTCATCTTGAAATGACGGGATCCATCTATGGCATTGAGAGGGCGTAGATTTATGACGGGTCTCAATTGACCGCCTTTCTTTTCCACCAGGAAAATGTTGCTTATGACCCCTGCAGGGTTGAGGGAAGCCCGTTCTATAGCCCCTTTGGTAAGAAGGGTGGAGAGTTCCTTGTCGATCCGTCTGCGATCCTGAAGTGAAAAGCAGATCGGTCGAGGGGGGGGAATGTGTATAAGGTGTTCTATAAGTTCTATGTGAAAACCCCGAATAGTGGCCAGCACCCATTGGTCTGATGTGATTTGTGACCAGGCTGGGGAAAAAATTCGGAGTCTGCCCCCTACACAAACAGGAGAAGAAACATGTGATATGAGGTAACTCACCGTAGGGTCGTCTGGAACTGGAGTGGCCTTGGAAGCCTCTGGATCGCCACGGACGTCCGCGAGATGGGAAGAAGGAGGGACGGGTGTTAGCCTCCTGGTACTGTGGTCGCTGTTGAAAAGAGCCTCGTCCCGTGCCACGGGATTGGAAATAATTACAGCTGGACAGATGGCTCCTGGATCTGCCGGCCCTGGTGGAGACCCGTCCCTGGAAAACTCGCCTCATAGAGGTTTGTGCCTTATCCAGGGCAGTAAATGCCCCAACAAAATGCCCCAAATCTTTAATAAAGGAGTCACCGAAGAGGAGACCTTGGGCGTCCTTACCGGCTTCTGTGAGGGCGAGATTGGACAGTTTTGGTTCTATCTTAAATAAGATGGCTTTACGCCGTGCAATCGAAAGGGAGGTGTTAAGGCTCCCAGCAATACAGATTGCTCTCTTGACCCAACCACGCAGGTCTTCAGGGTCAACCATGCGGTTCTCCGCTTTGGCGTCTTCAGCCAAATCAAATAATTTTGCCAGTGGGCCAAATATATCCAGGTGTTTATTCTGGCATGATTTTAAGGCGGATTCAAGCCCTTTACGGGGGTTCCAGCCTACTTTCGTAAGAAAGAGTCATCTTGGGGTCTACCTCGGGAGTGTCGCAAACTTTATTAGGCAGCACAGGCGTTGGACACTCCGCCCTCAGTTTGTTGCGGGCCGCTTTACTAAGTGGGCGTCGCACCCAATTCTCAAGATATGTGGCAACGTGGTCGGCCGGGAGCCACTCTGCCGATCTCGGATGGTGTAAGTCATCCAGGTCAAAGAGTGGAATGCCTGACAGATCCACGAGGGTGGATCCCGCAGTTGCGGGGTATCCAGTCCCTGGCTCGCCTCCGGACTTCTCTGCCTGAGCAGAGGAAAGGAGGTCAAAGCCTGTATCAGTGGCATCCACCTCAGAGTCGCTGTCCGACTCAATCTTAGCCTCCTCACTAGACCCGATTTCTGAGTCGGAGTCGCTCTCTACCTGTGCTCTGGCACATTTCCATCGCCGAGCCCGTTCTGCCTGGGAAAGGCTCTTTTGCGTGGGTGTGACACTCTTTCTGGGGCGACCGAAGGTACGCCAGTCATGGTGTTTCTGGAGGCAGAGGGATGTTTAACTTTATGGGTAGCCTTCTTGGGTATTTCTCCCTGTGGGTCCACAGGATGATGCGACCGAGGCGTCGTGGAGCCCGAGTAGTGCTCGTCCAAAGGATGTGGCAGGAGGGCCTGAGAAATGGTGTGGGAGAGGGTAGATGACATGGACCCCATGGCTGCCATAATGGCGTCTGTCACCGAGCGCTGTAGCGCTAAGAACTGTGCCCCATCAGAGTGGGTAGTTCTATCGGAGTGAGCAGGTGAATTACCTGAGGTGACAGGGGCTTCACCCCTACAAAGTGGGGTATCAGACTCCCCAGAGGGAGGGGAACCAGAAGGTAGGCTGGGTTTAGGCATGATATAGTAAAATAGGGATAACAGTAAGTTAATCCCAGTAATCTGTCAAGGAATAGTATGGGTTAGTCACCCAAACAAATAGCAATAAGCAAAAAACGATCTCACCAGAGCCCAGACCAGTGGCACACTCTGACAGAGGAGTGGGAAGAAGACAGGAAGTCAGAAAATGGCCGCCAGTAATCTCGCGAGATTCACGGCAAAAAATGTGAAGTGATAGAAGAAACCGAACGTTCGGCAGGTAAAAGAGATGAATTCGTGGATATAATAGGTAAGTATAGGAAAAAACGGAAAAAAATGCCGAATAGCCCTATCTGCCGAATGATGAGCTGTGTGTGTGCGCTACGAATTAGCTGAACGGGCTTAATTCGTATGCGCACACAGCCGAAAACTGGGAAAAAACGTGCGCAAAATGGCGCTGAGGTAATTCAAGGAAAGGAGAAACAGAAGAAACAAGAGATAAACGGAGGCAAAAAGCCACTAAACATGACAGGGGAGGTCTGGACCCTGGACACAATAAGCAATAAAAAGTATGCAATAAAGGATTCTAATTAAGATAGAATAAGTTAAGAGGTAATGAGATATAAATATATATACCAGAAAGTAATAGGAATAAAATAAAATAAAGAAAATGAAGCTATAAAGTACAATAGCAACTAGAAAAATAATTATTAATAACAATAAGGAATGATAGTATTAAACAAATGTAAATAGGAAATAATATGATAAAAGTGACATGTACTTATCTTTGTGTCGGAGCAGCAAAGAAAGAGGGAAATGGAAGGGAAGTGCTGCCTATTATACTGGGACCTGAGCGGGGAGGGGCCTATGTTAATGTATGTTCATTATTTTTTCATTCTGTTTGTATTCTTTGCTGCTATTGGTGGACAGTAAAGAAAGGGATATGCAATATGAGCCCCCGTGTCTTGTTATAAAATTATCATTGTATGTAGTCCTCCAAAATCTAAGGGAAGGAAGTCCGCAAACAGTGGTAACCTTGGCATGGATGCTGAGAAGAAGGTTAGAAGGCAGAATATTTCTCCATTGCCCTTCACAACCTCAATATATACCCCCAAGCACCCCCTGTTTACACACTCATTCTTCTGATGAATAGGACATCAGAGCAATTAAGAGAGACATAAAGCTGCTGCTCTGTGATATTAAGAGTTACTTTAGAGCAGACCTCTCTCTGTTACAAGAGACATTAGGACTGACCTTTCAGCAGCTAGCATTGCATGCTACTTTACAGACAAGATTGAACAGCTATGGAAATAATTCTCCACCCTTTGCTCCTCCCTCTCGCAAACACACATGAACCATGCCTTCCCTCCCCTACAGGCCTTCTCCCTAGCTACATAACAGGAGGTGGCTAGCTTCTCCTCTCATCCCACCACCTGTACGCTTGATCCAGTACCTTTCCACCTTTTCAGAGCTCTCTCCCCTTGTCTTGTACCGTCCTTAACACACATCCTAAACTGCTCTCTTTCATCTGGTGTTATCCCTGCTCACCTTAAGAATACTACTGTCATACCCATCCTAAAAAAAACATCCCTAAACCTGTCTTCCCCTTCCAACTATCGTCCCGTATCCCTGCTTCTGTTTTCCTCAAAACTTCTACAAAGACATGTATTTGCTCATATGACTCACTTCCTAAATTCCAACTCCCTCCTCGGTCCTCTTCTATCTGGCTTTCACCCCCTCCACTCTACTGAGACTGCTCTTATTAAAGTTACAAATAACCTAATTACCGCTAAATCCAAAGGCCACTGCTCCATACTAATTCTTCTTGACCTCTCTGCTGTCTTTGACACTGTTGATCAAGTCCTCCATCTCCAAACTCTTCTATAAAGCTCTAACCAACTCTAGCCCCTCTTACATTTCTTCCATGCTCTGACAGTGACCTACTCCTATCCGCTGCTCGCACTCTCACTGCTAACTCGCACTTGCAGGATTTCTTGCAGGCAGCGCCCTTCTTTTGGAACAGCCTGCCTACCCCCATCAAACTCTCCCCTAGTCTTGAATTGCTTAAGAAGTCCCTCAAAACCCTGCTGCTCATAAATGCTTATGGTCTCCCAGAGTAACTTATCTATACTTACCCAAGTCTGTCTCTTACTCTCCTCAAGAGCCATGCTCCACTCTCACCTCCAGCTCTACTACTTTTCCACCTTGTTTGGTGGCTGTCATCCTTGCAGCCTTGTTGTGTATTTGTACCCCACGTCCCTGTAGACTGTAAGCTCGTTTGAGCAGGGTCCTCATCTACCTCTTGTTCCTGTGTCACTGTGTAATTGTCTCATGTATTGTAAATTCCCCCCTCTTTTTATGATATTGTAAAGCACTGCATAATTAGTTGGCGCTATATAAATACCAATAATAATAATATTAAGCAGAGTCGAAATATACGCACACATATCTTCATAAGCACTTGTTAAATATGAATATGCTTTTTTTTTTTAGATATTTTAGGCTGGTTAATACATTTATTATAGTTTATATACTGCATTTTGGGGTTAGTATTCTGTGCCTAAAGGTGCCTGACATGTAAATCCAGACCTGTTTCTATTGACCTCTCGGGCCTCACCCCATCCACGTACAGTTATATTAATGGCTTACAGACCACCCAATCCTCACTGCTGAGACATACAGAATTGTCCTTTTTATTTGTGTCAGCAGACTAATAGGATGACTGTTAATCCCAATCCAGAATCTACTTGATGTTGCTTGCTTCTCCCTTTACGGGAGCTGCGTAAGATAATTAATGATTTTCTTAGCTTTTTTTATTATTGTTAAAAATGATAGTCCTGTCTATATTTTGGATTTAAATATTATTGTATTAGGTTTTTTTCCATGTTGAAGTACTCAATCATAATTAAATTGAAACAAATTCACAACATATGAAGTTATTTTGCAAATAAATTAAGCTAGTGAGCACTCACATAGAATGAAAAGGTACATATAGAAGGTATACTTGATAAAAATGTTCCTTTTGCACAGAAAATAAACAGCAATGGAAAAATTGGACTCAGAAATTACATCATAAGATGCGACATGTAAAAATAGTTTTATGTGGTTTAATAATACAGTATTTAAGGAAACTTAAAAAAAAAATCTCTTGTTTACACATTATGCATGATTTGATGGTTTCCTGCTCACGTTGGTTATTTTGTTATCACAGGAGCTGTGTGAGGATCCTCACCTGTTTGTGGATGGGATCAGCCATCATGACTTACACCAAGGCAAGTTAGGAAACTGCTGGTTTGTGGCTGCCTGCTCTTGCCTCGCCCTCCGAAAAACCCTCTGGAAAAAGGTATGGGTAGCAGACCTGCACATGACAGGAATGCAGAAACATCGTGCCGCTATTTATGTTTTTCTAAATACAAATTGTCTTTTGAATAGGTTAGATATGCAAATCTTTTGAATAGGCTAGATATACAGGTATTATTACATATTAGTATAGAGATTGTTTGTTATATAGGGGTACATTATTGTTTCTTCAGTGTGAGAGGAATAATTAATAGAGATGGAGAGTAACAAAGGTTGTGTAGGAAATGTCAATAAAACCAGGAGAAAGCACTGATGGAGAGAAGAATCGAGATTCCAGAAAAAGGAGACCGAAAATAATCCTTTTAGTTTTACTTAGGTTACGTTATCATAAGATCATTTGTTGGACAGAGACATGTGGGATGGGAGCCAGATTACATAGGGTGAGCTAAAGGGCCAGGTGACAGAAAACAAAATGTGTCACTGCGTACAGAGTAGCTTTAAAGAATGAAGGTAAGTAGAGGATTATTATTCTTACTTAAATTTCCAGTTTATCCCACAAGAAGAGTTTGATTGGATTATACAAATGCAATGTAAATATATGACCATTTTGAACTTGCCAATTGAGAAGCAGACTTAACCTGTCATTATTTAAATTATATACAATGCATTCAAAATTTCTATAATAGGACATTTTTACAATTATAGACAAAAAAATCTGATACTTGCGTATAAAATACTCCAAAAGCGTTAATCACTAAAGTGAGTATAATTGGGAATTCTAAAATTATTTAAAATCTAAGGCCAAAATTGTTTTCAACTCAACTACTTTTGCCTTAAATTGGAAATTTACTATGAAATCCCAATAGTGCTCACTATAGTGAATAACTCTGCAAGCGTACTCTGCAAGTGTGGAAATAGTATTAAAAAATCTAATATGTTAACTACCTAAGTCAGAATATATTTCTCTGGTGGAAATTTTAATGAGCCAATGAGTCAATGGTTCACATATGGGACCCTGTTTGGGAGAAGTTATTATTATTAGTAGTATAAATTATATAGCGCCAATTAATTCTGAGCACTTTACAATATTATGAAAGGGGGGTACATTTTACAATAAATGAGACAATTACACAATGCAACAAGAACAATTGGTAGACGAGGACACTGCTCAAACTAGCTTAAGGTCTAGAGGAGGTGGGGGTACAAAAACACAATAGCACAGCAAGGGGGACAGACGCCCAATAAGGTGGAAAAGTAGCATAACTGGCGGTGAGAGTGGAGTGTGGCTCTGTAGGAGAGCAAGAGACAGATATGAATAAGTATAGATACTTAAAAGTTGAAGTTACTCTGGGAGTCCATAAGCATTTCTGAACAGATGTGGACTTCCTAAAAAATTGAAGACTAGGGGAGAGTCTAATATTAGCAGTCAATCTGCTGGGGCAACATTAATAATCCTTAAATTCCCTTGGATGCTTAGAAAATATAGCCTACATGAAAATGAATTTAGCACTCTTTAGGACTGGAAACTCTCATTTAAACTGGGTGGAAAGCCATGCTTCATTGCATTCCATATAAGTCTCTCAAAATACTTTTGTACCATAGGTGATACCAAATTGGAGAAAACAGGAGTGGGATACCAAACATCCAAACAAATATGCAGGAATCTTTCACTTCCAGTTCTGGTCCTTGGGGGAATGGGTAGATGTCGTCATTGATGATCGTTTACCATGCGTGGATGGGAACCTTATCTACTGCCATTCTAATGTGAAGAATGAATTCTGGACAGCACTCCTGGAGAAGGCATATGCCAAGTAGGAGTCGTTTTATACCAAATAATTATTGGTTTTGATTGTTTACTGTGACAGTGCACTGGATTATTCCATCCTTTTAGGTTGATCAGATTTTTATATATAATATAGTTAAATCATTCTGAAATCACAAATCATTTTATGGTTAGTCAAGAATATAGTAATTTATACGATAAATTCCATTCCTTAAATTATATGAATTGTTGGGGATCCTGTAATAAATGTAACTTATTTTCTATTTATTTTAATAATTTTGAAAAAAATCCTTTAGAAGAACATCAATGTAACAATTATCTTGGAAAACCAAACCACCAGTACAATTATGGACGTATATGTATAATCAATGGACTCGGGAGCCTCAATTAACAAGAGGACCTCTGTGCACATTCCCCACTTTCCCCACCTATATGCAGGGACTTACGAGTAGTAATAACCATGAAATAATAACCAGGCAAGGAGCTGTAATTTAGCTCCCATACTTTATTTCTATTACCCTGTAACTAAAAGGTATGGGGAGGTATATGTACTATGTAAATTGCAATTTATTTGTGTGCCAGTGTGCATTTTTAGGCATGTGTATCTGTGCGTGCCAGTGTGTGTATGTATCTGTGCCAGTGTATCTGTGCCAGTGTCTACCTGTGTGAGCCAGTTTGTGTATGTATCTGTGCCAGTGCTTCCCCTGTGGCCGCCATCCAAGCTCTCCCTGTGGCCGCCAGCACACCTATCAGTCTGCCCACCCACACAGGTAGCAACAAGTATGTATGTCAGTGGGAGTGTGTGTGTGTGTCTGTGTCATGCTGTGTGTGTGTGTCTGTCTGTCATGGTGTGTGTGTGTGTGTGTGTGTGTCTGTCTGTCTGTGTGATGGTGTGTGTGTGTCTGGCTGTGTCATGGTGTGTGTGTGTGTGTCTGTCTGTGTCATGATGTGTGTGTGTCTGGCTGTGTCATGCTGTGTGTGTGTGTGTCTGTCTGCATAGGCGTGCGCACGGGGTGTGCCGGGTGTGCCTGGGCACCCCCTAATCCCCGCGGCACGCCTATGCATTGAGACCGGCAGGGGAGATCTCAGGATCTCCCCTGCCGGCTCATGCAGAGCCGGCGCTATCCGAGTGCCGGCTCTGCTCTCAGCCTCCCGTCACCGGCTCACAGGCAGTGAGGGAGGCAGGAGAGGACCCGGGGAGCTATTGCCTGCAGCTCCGCCGGGTTCCTCTCGCGAGATCTGAGTGTTGCCGCGGCAACGCTCAGATCTCGCGTGAGTGAACTCGAGCCCTGCGGGGCTCGAGTTCACTCTCCTCTGGACCACCAGGGATGGATGGCAGCAGCAGGATCCCCCCTCCCAGGCATAAGGTAAGAAGGGAGGGGGGATAACTGATCTGCCTCCACCTCCACTGGACCACCAGGGACAAGGAACAAGAATCCCCCCTCCCCACATAAAGTAAGAAGGGAGGGGGGATATTTAGTAATGTACCCCCACCTCCACCCCCCACAATCACCCACACACATACACACATACACAGCACACACAGACATACACAGCACCCACAGACATACACAGCACCCACAGACATACACAGCACCCACAGACACACACAGCACCCACAGACACACACAGCACCCACAGACACACACAGCACCCACAGACACACACAGCACCCACAGACACACACAGCACCCACAGATATACACAGCACCCACAGACATACACAGCACCCACACACATACACAGCACCCACACACATACACAGCACACCCACAGACATACACAGCACACACAGCACCCACAGACATACAGCACCTACACACATACAGCACCCACAGACACACAGCACACCCACAGACATACACAGCACACACAGCACCCACAGACATACAGCACCTACAGACACACAGCACCCACACACATACAGCACCCACACACACATACAGCACAAACAGGACCCTAACAAACACACACACACAAAACACTACCAGTACCCTCACACACAAACAGCACCCTGACACACAGTACATTTACAGCACCCTCACAAGTGCACACACACACACACACACAAACAGCACCCTGACACACAGTACATTTACAGCACCCTCACAAGTGCACACACACACACACACAAACAGCACCCTGACACACAGTACATTCACAGCACCCTCACAAGCACGCACACACAAACACCCTCACCCACATAGTACACTACCAGCACACACACATCACACTAACAGCACCCTCACACAGCACACACACAGCTTTGTGTGTGTGTGTATATATGTGTATATATATATATATATATATATATACATACATATACATATATATATATACCGGTATATATATATATATATATATATATATATACGCCGCGTGTGCTTGTGCTTGAGGGTGCACACCCTAATGCAATAGGCTGCGCACGCCTATGTCTGTCTGTCTGTGTCATGCTGTGTGTGTGTGTATGTGTCATGCTGTGTGTGTGTGTGTGTGTCTGTGTCATGCTGTGTGTGTCTGTGTCATGCTGTGTGTGTGTGTGTGTGTCTGTCATGGTGTGTGTGTGTCTGTCTGTGTCATGGTATGTGTGTGTCTGTCTGTCTGTGTCATGCTGTGCTTGTGTGTGTGTGTGTCTGTGTCCTGCTGTGTCTGTCTGTCTGTCTGTGTCATGCTGTGCTTGTGTGTGTGTATGTCATGCTGTGTGTGTCTGTCTGTCATGGTGTGTGTCTGTCTGTCTGTGTCATGCTGTGTGAGTGTCTGTCTGTCATGGTGTGTGTGTGTGTGTGTGTGTCATGGTGTGTGTGTGTGTGTGTGTGTCTGTCTGTCTGTGTCATGGTGTGTGTGTGTGTCTGTCTGTGTCAAGGTGTGTGTCTGTGTCATGATGTGTGTGTCTGTGTCGTGTGTGTGTGTGTCTGTGTCACGGTGTGTCTGTATCATGGTGTGTGTGTGTGTGTCTGTCTGTCTGTGTCATGCTGTGCTTGTGTGTGTGTCTGTGTCATGCTGTGTGTGTCTGTCTATCATGGTGTGTGTCTGTCTGTCTGTGTCATGCTGTGTGTGTGTGTGTGTCTGTCTGTCATGGTGTGTGTGTCTGTCTGTGTCATGGTGTGTGTGTGTGTCTGTCTGTCTGTCTGTGTCATGGTGTGTGTGTGTGTCTGTCTGTCTGTGTCATGGTGTGTGTGTGTGTGTGTGTCTGTTTGTGTCAAGGTGTGTGTCTGCAGGGCCGGCGCTACCCTAAGGCGGCCCAGGCGGCCGCCTTAGGGTGCGCGGGTCCAGGGGGCGCGATCTCCGGTGAACAGAAGGAGGAGGGCGCTATTTGCATCGCTCCCCTCCTGTCTGTCACTGCGGCGCGTGGCTGAGCGGGCGGAACGCTACTTACCCGGTCTGACAGGAAATGCAACGAACTGCTTCCTGTCCGACCAGAACAGGAAACCGGATCCTTCGCCGCGGACCTCCAGCTCAGTCACATGGATGGAGGTGCGGAGGGGAGAGGAAGGAGACAATAAAAGGTACAGGAAGGGGGGGGGCAATAAAAGAGGCATGATAGGAGGGGGGACAATAAAAGGTACAGGAGTGTAAGGGTACAATAAAAGGTGCAGGAAGGGGGGGACTATGAAAGGTTCAAGAGGGAAGACAATAAAAGGTACAGGAGGGGGAACAATAATAGAAGGCAGAATAGGGGAGTGGGGGACAATAAAAGATACAGGGGACAACAATAAAAGGTACAAGAGGGGGACAATAAAAGATACAGGACAGGAGGGGGAAAGGGTATAGGAGGGTAGGGGTACAATAAAAGGTACAGGAGGGGGGGACTATGACAGGCTCAAGAGGGAAGACAAGAAAAGGTACAGGATGGGGGACAAGAAAAGGCACAGGTAGGGAGGGGAGACTATGAAAGGTTCATGAGTTGAGACAGTAAAAGGAACATTAGGGGGATTATGAAAGATACAGGAGGGGGGACAATGAAAGGTACAGAAAAAGAAGGGGGGACAATAAATGGGACGGGAGGAGGGACATTAAAAAGCACTGGGGCATTGAAAGACACAGGAGGGAAAGGACAACTATGAAAGGGTCAGGAGGGGAGGAGGTGAGACAAAAAAAGGTACAGGAGGGACAATAAAAGGTACAGGAGGGGAGGGGGGCAATAAAAGGTATGGGAGAATATAAAAAGACACAGGAGGGCTGGGTGGCACAAAGAAACATACAGTGGGGTTGAGGGGGACAAACACAAAGGGGCTGGGGGGAGAAAGAGTCGCGCAGAAGGGTGAGGGGCTTGGGGAAAGATGCACAGAGGGACTGTGGGGGAGAACGAAACACAGAGGGGCTGTGGGGGAGAACGAAGCACAAAGGGGCTAGGGGGAGAAAGAGATGCACAAAGGTACTGGGATAAAAATACACACAAATATGTTGGGGAGAAAGAGCCACACAAAAGGGCAGGGGGACGAAAGACACACAAAAGGGCTGGGGGGAGAAAGAGAAAGGCAAAGGGGCTGGGGGAAGTAAAAAATACACAAGGAGGGTTGTAAGAGACACAGGAGAGATAAAATACAGCAAAGGGGACACACAGGATAAAAGGGGGGGGCAAGACATACACAATGGGATATAAAACACTAAAGGGGGTAAGTTAGTCAAAAGGGGGGTAAAAGACACACAGGTGAAGATACATTTTTTTTCGATGGGGAGGGGGGTGGCAAAATTCATCTTCGCCTGTGTAGTCAAAAATCCTTGCACCGGCCCTGTGTGTCTGTGTCATGATGTGTGTGTCTGTGTCGTGTGTGTGTCTGTGTCATGGTGTGTGTGTGTCTGTCTGTGTCATGGTGTGTGTGTGTGTCTGTCATGGTGTCTGTGTGTCTGTCTGTGTCATGGTCTGTGTCATGGTGTGTTTGTCATGGTGTGTGTATGTCTGTCATGGTGTGTGTGTGTGTCAGTTGGGGTGTCTGTGTGTGTTTTTAAAAATAGTGTTTTACTCACCTTTTTTTTTCCAACGTCGTGCTGGTCTCTGCCTCTATGACTGAGATCATCAAGCTTGATGATCTCAGCCAATCCGCACTGACACAGGAAGCGCCTCTTGTGACCGTCTGAGTGTCTGTCACTAGAGGTGTCACTAGGAAGCAATGTAAACACTGCCTTTTCTCTGAAAAGTCAGTGTTTACATTCAAAAGCCTGCAGGGACACCAGAACCACTACATTAAGCTGTGTGTGTGTGCGCCTGCTAGTGAGTGAGCTTGCATGTGTGTGTGTGAGTGCCTGCTAGTGAGTGAGCTTGTGTTTTTATGTCAAATTGTTTGTCTATGAGTCTGTGTATCAATGAGCTTGTGTGTGTCAATGAGATTGTCTGTGTCTGCATGTGAGTATGCTTACTGTATAATTAAATGTTTTACTCTGAAAGGACCAATATTTTATATGAGAAAAAGCAATATATATGCGCGCAGCTTAATGAGACCGGGGCCGGAATATGACGTCATATTCCGGCGCCGGTCTCTTGCTAGCGCGCGAGGGCGGGGGAGCAGAGACAGAAGAGCCTGTTCCCCCTGCGGCCGCCAGCAGACCTCCCCAGCCAGCGGCCGCCGGCCAGCAGACCTCCCCAGCCAGCGGCCCCCGGCCAGCAGACCTCCCCAGCCAGCGGCCGCCGTCCAGCAGACCTCCCCAGCCAGCAGACCTCCCCAGCCAGCGGCCGCCGGCCAGCAGACCTCCCCAGCCAGCGGCCGCCGGCCAGCAGACCTCCCCAGCCACCGGCCGCCGGCCAGCAGACCTCCCCAGCCAGCGGCCGCCGGCCAGCAGACCTCCCCAGCCAGCGGCCGCCGGCCAGCAGACCTCCCCAGCCAGCGGCCAGCAGAAGACCTCCCCCTGCGTCCACTAGCCCACCCAGCCGGTCACCAACAGGTAAAATATGTAATTCTCTCAGTGTCAGTGTGTGTGTGTGTGTGTGTGTGTCTGTGTCATGGTGTGTGTGTGTCTGTGTCATTATGTGTGTGTCTGTGTCATGGTGTGTGTGTCTGTGTCATTATGTGTGTGTCTGTGTCATTGTGTGTGTGTCTGTGTCATTGTGTGTGTGTCTGTGTCATTATGTGTGTGTGTGTCATTATGTGTGTGTGTGTGTGTCGGTGTCATGGTGTGTGTGTGTCTGTGTCATTGTGTGTCTGTGTCATTGTGTGTGTGTGTCTGTATCGTGTGTGTGTGTCTGTGTCATTGTGTGTGTCTGTGTCATTGTGTGTGTCTGTGTCATGGTGTGTGTGTCGGTGTCATTGTGTGTGTGTCGGTGTCATTGTGTGTGTGTCTGTGTCATTGTGTGTCTGTGTCATGGTGTATCTGTGTGTCTGTGTGTATTTAAAAAGTGTTTTTACTCACCTTTTTTTTTTCTCCCCGCGCCGTGCTGGTCTCCCCTTGACTGGCCCTGCCTCTATGGCTGAGATCATCAATCATGATGATCTGAGCCAATCCAATGCTCTGCCATAGGATTGGCTGCAAAGGTGCTGCACACTGTGCAATCACGCTGTGCAGCACTGACACAGGAAGCACCTCTAGTGACTGTCTGAGTGACTGTCACTAGAGGTGTCACTAGGAAGCAATGTAAACACTGCATGTGAGTATGCGTAATGTATTATTAAATTAAAAGGACCAATATTATATATTAGAAAAAGAAATATATATATATATATATATATATATATATATATATATATATTACTCAACCATCTGGGGTGGCAAGACATTGCCTTACATATTACATACGGCAATATATGGGGCAATGACTTATGGGGCTGGCATAGATTTTTTTTTTTCCAGGGCTGCTTTGTATCCCCAGTCCGGCCCTGTATATATATATATATTACTCAATCATCTGGGGTGGCAAGACATAGCCTTACATATTATATGAAACAAGATACACCTAGATAAAACAAAAGCAGAAAACACTCATAGGGAAACACAGTTTAGTGTATATGTCCCTGCTATAGATGTTTTACACTCACAAAATAAAGGAGTAATTCAAGCCCATCAGGTATCTTTAGATCTTGAAGTGTAATTCCTCAGGAGTACATGCAGAAGAAAGAAGAACTGGACATAGTGTGAAATATTAATTGTATAAAAAATCACATTTAATTGAAGAAGTTAGAAGTAAAAATGCTCATCAAAGATTAAATTCCTCCCTCTGAGATGGTAAATGGAAGGAGCAGGTTGCAGGATTTATCAAGCAGCTCTACGCGTTTCGTCTATATATTAGACTTCATCAGGAGAAATAACAATAAAGCATATAAAACAATAAAATACAAATACATCAATCAGATCAATACATCATCAAATCAGCATCTCAGAGGGAGGAATTTAATCTTTGATGAGCATTTTTACTTCTAACTTCTTGTAAGTTTTTCAATTAAATGTGATTTTTTATACAATTAATATTTCACACTATGCCCAGTTCTTCTTTCTTCTGCATGTACTCCTGAGGAATTACACTTCAAGATCTAATGATACCTGATGGGCTTGAATTACTCCTTTATTTTGTGAGTGTAAAACATCTATAGCAGGGACATATACACTAAACGGTGTTTCCCTATGTTTTCTGCTTTTGTTTTATCTAGGTGTATCTTGTTTCATATATTTGTTTGTGAGGATCTGAAGAATCCTTTGTTACAGCCTAGATTCTGAGGGAAGTAATTAACTTTTCCTCCCTAACATATTGCTGCACCTGGGTGGTCTTTTTTGTCTACATATATATATATATATATATATATATATATATATATATATATATAGCCTTACATATTAGATGCGACAATATATGGCGCAATGACTTATGGGGCTGGCATAGATGTTTTTTTCCAGGGCTGCTTTGTATCCCCAGTCCGGCTCTGCCAGTGTATCTGTGCCAGTGTGTACCTGTGTGAGCCAGTTTGTGTATGTATCTGTGCCAGTGTGTGTGTGTCACTGTGTGTGTGTATGTATATGTGCCAGTGTGTGTATATATCTGTACCAGTGTGTGTATGTATATGTGCCAGTGTGTATCTGTGCGTGTGCCATTGTGTGTGTATGCATCTTTGCCAGTGTGTGTATCTGTGACTGTCAGTGTGTATCTGTGTGCCAGTGTCTGTGTATCTGGCAGTGTATGTGTGTGTGTGTGTGTGTGTGTGTGTGCCAGTGTGTATATGTGTGTGTGTGTGTGTGTGTGTGCCAGTGTGTTTGTGTCAGTATCTGTCTATCTTCGTGTGTGCCAGTGTGTATGTGTATCTGTGAGTGTCATTGTGTATATATGTGTGTGTGTGTGTGTGTGCATGCCAGTGTGTAAGTCTAGGGTATGTTTGTGTATCTGAGGTATATGTATGTCTGACAGTGTGTATATGTGCCTGTGTAAGTTTATGTGTGTATCTGTGTGTGTGCGCCAGTGTATGTGTTTGTGAAGGTAAATGTTTGTATCTGTGTGTATATGTCTGTGAAGGTATATGTTTGTATCAGTGTGTATGTGTCTGTGTAGGCATATTTGTTAGCATCTGTGTGTATGTGTCTGTGTAGGTATATGTTTGTATCTGTGTATGTCAGTGTGGGTACATATGTGTATCTGTGTGTTAGTGTGTTTCTGTGGCCACATATGTGTATGTGTGCATACATCCCAGCATTCGAACATCAAAACTACTTACAAACACACTCCTACTATCAGTGAAAAAATTGTGTATGTCTAGGTAGGAACAACCTCCTCTCCTATGGCATATATTGTAGTGGAGCACTGAAATATTAAGTCTACACTTATTATTTCAGCGCTCCACTACAATATATGCCATAGGAGAGGAGGTTATTCCTACCTAGACATATATAATTTTTTCACTATAGTAATATCACAGGGGGTGAGGGAGACTACTATAAATTGACACTAAACAATTGAAGCGCACTATTCACAGTTTTTTGTTCACACATTCCTACTATCAAACTATGCAACAATGTGCAATGTCAATAAGCAGTGGCTAAGGCCAGTAAGATATTGTCATGCATGAAAAAGGGCATTAATTCTCAGGATGAGAATATCATTTTGCCTCTTAATAAATCACTGGTAAGACCATATCTTGAATATGCTGTGCGATTTTGGGCACCTGTTCTAAAGAAGGATGTTATGGCACTAGAAAGAGTGCAGAGGCGGGCTACAAAATTAATTAAAGTAATGGAACATTTTAGCTATGAAGAAAGGTTAACAAATTTAAACCTCTAGTTTAGAAAACCGTCGCCTCAGAGGGGATATGATAACATTAGACAAATATATCCAGGGCCAATACAAACCATGTATGTATGTGGAGGTCTATTATTTCAACTGTAGGGTAATTGTTCCTTGATCAAAGGATAAATCTGACTGCCATTCTGGGGTCAAGAGGTTTTTTTTCCCTAGTTTGTTGCAAAATTAATTTGTTTGCCTTCTTTTGGATCAACATCAAAAAACAAACGTGAGTATGGCTGAACTTGATGGACACATGTCTCTTTTCAGCCTATGTAACTATTGAACTACATCACTGTGGGATATGTTGGTGCTGGGGGAGGGGGCAAAAAATTTCTTGCACCAGGGCCATATCTGCATTAGTTATGCCACTGGTTATACCAGTAAGAGCAAGTCAGTTGTGGTGTGCTGAAACCAAAAAACGTAGAAACTTAAAAAAATTATAAATATTAATACCACCTCATTTCAGAACAGAAATAATTATAGGAAAACTAGCATGTTAGCAAAACTGTAGTGTCCCTCTGCCTCCTCCCCTCAGTGCTGTGTTGGGCTACTCCTCTTCCTCTGAACGTAGGCCTAATGTACTAAACCAAAGTGAATATGTATATACAGACAAAGGAAACAGCACTAAAATAAACCAATACTATTGTAACGGATCACCTGACACCTCCGTTGACGGACGCTGACTAGCTGATGCTGAGGACCATAAGCACCGCACCGGACACCACAACCACCGCAGACTCCACAACCGCCGTAGCTTAACTGGAGTCTCGCCGTCTTCCTTCCACCCTGGATCAGCCTCTGTCCTCCAGGACCGTGTGGGAAAGACCTCTCCTCCAGGAGAGCGTATCAGGAACAGCTCTTAAAAGAGCTAAGTGATTAGAGCTCAGGGGAGTATACAAAGTATAGCAATCCCCAGTGTGAATATAGCAGTTCCCTACAATAATGAGACAAGGCTACATATTGAGGGTTAAGCAGATCTCTGGTTTAATGAGCACAAAGGCATTTCTTTTATACACATTTTCCCCACAAGGTTACCACCCACATGGACCTTGTGAAGCACAGGACACAAAGTCACCAAACCAATAGAAACGATAATTAACATAGTAACACTCCCACATACAGTCGGCAAGCCCTTCCCTCTGCCTGTGATATAATTAAGCTAGCTAATGGATTAACTTAATCATCCACAGGCAGAAAACACATACATTTTTACAAAACCCAAAAAGTACCCCAAAATACAACACATCCCCAAGTCACATTTGACCGACTGCATGCACATTTTTATGCCCAAAACAGTTCCAGAGAATTAGGAACTGCAGCCAGTCTATTTCCAATGTTAAATTGAGTTAAAATAGACAAACGGCAACCGTTCGTGCAAACTGTCAATGTTAAAGTGCCGTTTGAATTGTCGAACAGCGTTCAACTCCAGTCGAAGCGTCGAAGTCTGGAGAAGGTAAAGTTCAGCGATATTCGTACCGTCGCATATCCGATTTGTGTTCCATGAACTCAATGACCAAACACTGCTGAACGCGTTCGACTGAATTAAAATGGCCACTTCAAAAGTGCAGAACTGTACCAGTACAATTTAAAGGGGCAGAAACAGTGCTCCAAAATGCAATAGGCACAAATCGAGTTATTAAAGGGCAATACACCCCAGGGGCCATAGTCACAGGGCAAGAGGCTGGCAAGCAGGCCTCTCCAAAAGCCAGTGGCGAAGTTCAATTCATCGCAACTATAAGTGGGGAGAGTTGGAGGCAGCATACCTAAAAATAGGATTCCCTTTAAGCCCTATTAACAAGGATAGTACAAAAGACAAGACAAATGAAGGTTGTGCCAAAGCTGACTATAGTACAGCTAATTGGGAACAAAGTCCAAAATATAGTGGTAAACCTTTAGAAAAAACCTTTAAAAAAGAGAGATACCAAAACAAAATCTTTAGTAAAGCCTGATGGACCACCAATGGCCTATGTAGAGGAATATTCTCTGTATGGACCAAATGGAGACCAAATGGAGACCAAATGGAGACGGCTTCTTAGGATCCGTATGTAAAGAGAGGAGAAGATAATAGTGCAATACGTCTAGTACAAAAAGTGGATAGCAGGAAGAAAGAGTCTATGGTAATCCTACTCACGTGTAGTAGAGCTTAAACTAGCTCTAGTGTGGATGGCATATAGCGGTACAATCCCCACTTATAGGATACGTAGAGAGGTATTGGTCTTTTAATCCGTGAAAGAGAGAGACAAATGATACCATTATTTGAATACAGAATAAAATATTAAAATATCCACAACGCGTTTCACCTATGAGGGCTTTCTCCACTTCACCTATGATTATTTCTGCTCTTTTACCTTTGTGTTCCTTGCTGCCCTTTCCAACTCCTTTCTGACACGTTCTGTTCCTTTGTGCTCCTTGCAGACCCTTTCTGCTCCTTAAAGGGACACTATAGTCACCAGAACAGCTACAGCTTAATGTAGTTGTTCTGGTGAGTATAATCATTCCTTTCAGGCATTTTCATGCAAATACTGCCTTTTCAGAGAAAAGGCAGTGTTTACGTTGCCACTAGGGAAACCTCCAAGTGGCCACTCCTCAGAAGGCCACTGGAGCTGCCTCCTTGCTCAGTGCTGAACAGTAGGCAGCAGTGCCGTTCAGTGTCTCCACGCTTTGCATGGGGACGCTGAATTTTCCTCATAGAGATGCATTGATTCAAATACGATGCGGGGTTGGGCCAGAGCGCGGCCAGTGTTGGCAGACCCATGCGGCGCTGGAAATAAGGTGAGTTTTATTGACTTTTAAGGGGGCTAAGGGGGGCAAGCCACCTAAATGGTATGTTTCGCACTATAGGGTCAGGAATACATGTTTGTGTTCCTTTAATGTCCCTTCCTGCTCATTTCTGCTCCTTCTAATTTCTGCTCCTTCTTCTACTTACCTTCCTGCTCCTTTCTGACCCTTGCTGTAAGCTGCCCCCCATGCCTCACTTACCTGATCTGTATGCTGACCCCCCATTTCTCACTTACCTGATCTGTCGGCTGGCCCCCTCGTGCCCCACTTACCTGATCTGTATTCTGCCCCCCATCCCTCACTTACCTGATCTGTAGGCTGCCCCCCCATCCCTCACTTACCTGATCTGTATTGTGCCCCCCATCCCTCACTTACCTGATCTGTAGGTTGCCCCCCCTTCCCTCACTTACCCGATCTGTAGGCTGCCTCTGCAGTCTGATTGTTGCTGGCTGCACTCTGTGCTGCTCCCCTGCGGATTCAGTCAGGAGAGAGAAGCAGGGATGTAGCTTCCTATCCCTGCCTTTCTCCATACACATTATTGCATACACGGTATTGCAGTGTATTTTGAATCTCAAAAGAAAAATATCGGCACAAGCTGAAAAATCCCCCTTTCCCCCATGCGGACGCCCATGGGTAGATGTAGGCTGGCAAAAACCCTCCTACAATTCCAGGCATGCTGCATTTACATTTATCAAATACCAATACATGATTTTTAGATGGACTTATGCCTACAGTGTCCCGTTAATAAATGAAAGTTATTTTAATTGGTTATTTTTTGGGGAGCACGGAGTGCCTTGGAAATCTATAGGCACATGACATGTAAAGCCCTCATTGGAAGACATAATTTGAAAAGTCATTAATTAAGCAACAGAGTTTGTTACCATATCATTATACATCAAAATCCAAAGCGAGGATGCTGCACACAGGTAAAGCAATAATTATCACTGCTTGCCACACTCTGTATGAAGGATCCACGGTCCTTCAATCCATTGTCTAAGGTTGAAATGTTGCATATTTCTTTTGTAAATTGATTCCAATAAACGATATCTATATTTGCACCACATTGTGTTGCCTATGGCTATCTGTTTTTACATATTATTAGATAGTTTACGAGCTTGA
Organism: Pelobates fuscus; assembly: GCF_036172605.1. Taxonomy (NCBI): domain Eukaryota; kingdom Metazoa; phylum Chordata; class Amphibia; order Anura; family Pelobatidae; genus Pelobates; species Pelobates fuscus. The sequence goes on along the minus strand of NC_086325.1, from coordinate 87,341,657 downwards.
CAAAGACTGCTTGGCAGGTCAAAACGTTGCTGCTCTTTTTTCTGTTCTATTAACACTGCCTGCGGCTTGAACACCTTGAGTGCCTGGAGAATTTCTTGAGTTGCCTTATTGTGGTGAGATTGCTGGTCTTGCTCCGGAGCACTGGGTGGCTGCTGAGATTTAGTGTGGCTCCTATTGTCATTTTTCCTTTTAAATGTAAACAACATTGCTCTGTCATCTGTGGAGGTGTCTTTAATATTGTAAAGCGCTACAGAAACTGATGGCGCTATATAAATGGCAACAATAATAATATGAATATGAATATAACATTTTGTGTGCAGGAATTGTTTTCAAAATACAGGGAGTGCAGAATTATTAGACAAATGAGTATTTTGACCACATCATCCTCTTTATGCATGTTGTCTTACTCCAAGCTGTATAGGCTCGAAAGCCTACTACCAATTAAGCATATTAGGTGATGTGCATCTCTGTAATGAGAAGGGGTGTGGTCTAATGACATCAACACCCTATATCAGGTGTGCATAATTATTAGGCAACTTCCTTTCCTTTGGCAAAATGGGTCAAAAGAAGAACTTGACAGACTCAGAAAAGTCAAAAATAGTGAGATATCTTGCAGAGGGATGCAGCACTATTAAAATTGCAAAGCTTCTGAAGCGTGATCATCGAACAATCAAGCGTTTCATTCAAAATAGTCAACAGGGTCGCAAGAAGCGTGTGGAGAAACCAAGGCGCAAAATAACTGCCCATGAACTGAGAAAAGTCAAGCGTGCAGCTGCCAAGATGCCACTTGCCACCAGTTTGGCCATATTTCAGAGCTGCAACATCACTGGAGTGCCCAAAAGCACAAGGTGTGCAATACTCAGAGACATGGCCAAGGTAAGAAAGGCTGAAAGACGACCACCACTGAACAAGACACACAAGCTGAAACGTCAAGACTGGGCTAAGAAATATCTCAAGACTGATTTTTCTAAGGTTTTATGGACTGATGAAATGAGAGTGAGTCTTGATGGGCCAGATGGATGGGCCCGTGGCTGGATTGGTAAAGGGCAGAGAGCTCCAGTCCGACTCAGACGCCAGCAAGGTGGAGGTGGAGTACTGGTTTGGGCTGGTATCATCAAAGATGAGCTTGTGGGGCCTTTTCGGGTTGAGGATGGAGTCAAGCTCAACTCCCAGTCCTACTGCCAGTTTCTGGAAGACACCTTCTTCAAGCAGTGGTACAGGAAGAAGTCTGCATCCTTCAAGACAAACATGATTTTCATGCAGGACAATGCTCCATCACACGCGTCCAAGTACTCCACAGCGTGGCTGGCAAGAAAGGGTATAAAAGAAGAAAATCTAATGACATGGCTTCCTTGTTCACCTGATCTGAACCCCATTGCGAACCTGTGGTCCATCATCAAATGTGAGATTTACAAGGAGGGAAAACAGTACACCTCTCTGAACAGTGTCTGGGAGGCTGTGGTTGCTGCTGCACGCAATGTTGATGGTGAACAGATCAAAACACTGACAGAATCCATGGATGGCAGGCTTTTGAGTGTCCTTGCAAAAAAAGGTGGCTATATTGGTCACTGATTTGTTTTTGTTATGTTTTTGAATGTCAGAAATGTATATTTGTGAATGTTGAGATGTTATATTGGTTTCAATGGTAAAAATAAATAATTGAAATGGGTATATATTTGTTTTTTGTTAAGTTGCCTAATAATTATGCACAGTAATAGTCACCTGCACACACAGATATCCCCCTAAAATAGCTATAACTAAAAGCAAACTAAAAACTACTTCCAAAAATATTCAGCTTTGATATTAATGAGTTTTTTGGGTTCATTGAGAACATGGTTGTTGTTCAATAATAAAATTAATCCTCAAAAATACAACTTGCCTAATAATTCTGCACTCCCTGTAATAGTTATATAATAGTTGTTGTTTTTATAAGCACAAACCATTACAGAAACATAGAATGTGACGGCAAATAAGAACCATTCTGCCCATCTACTTTGCGTCTACTCTGCCCAATTTTCTAAATACTCTCATTAGTCACTGGTCTTATCTTATAGCTAGGATAGCCTTAGGCATCCGTAAACTCCTTCACTGTGTTTACCTCTACCACTTCAGCTGGAAGGCTATTCCATGCATCTACTACCCTCTCAGTAAAGTAATACTTCCTAATATTATTTTTATTATTATTTATATTAATAATATTATTAATATTATTTTTAAACCTTCGCCCCTCTAATTTAAGACTATGTCCTGAATAATATTGTTTGCTTCTACAATATAATCAGGGTAAATAATATGGCACTATTCAGAGTCACGTGTTTATGTATTCCTCTCAGGTTGTCAGATTCCTACGAGGCTCTTGATGGTGGAAACACAGCGGATGCAATTGTGGATTTCACTGGGTCAGTTGCAGAATCTTTTGATTTGACCGAAGGTCACTATAGAAGCAACCTGATAGAACAGGCCCGTCTGTTCGAGGGCATATATAAAGTATATAGAAGAGGAGGGTTAATCAGCTGTTATATAAAGGTGAGTAGGAGCAATACAATGTATTAGTTCTTTCACATACTTAATGAACATTTCAACAGTTTCTAAATTACATTGCCATCATCCAGCCTCAGCTGATACCCATAGAAAACTGGCTGATCATTATATGGAATGGAATGGATTTAATTGAAGCTTCATCAGTTTACTTTCACTGCATTCAGTGGAGTGGACTTGTTCACTAGTCATTATGTTTACATGTAGTTTTTAGAAATGTGCACAGTGCTATTGTTCTGTTCTTCCAGACAAAATTTCAAAAGTTCAAGATGTCAAATGCTTGTTATTGTGATGGTTCTGTTTAGCTAAAATTTGGTCCAGCTGCCATATAAAAAAAAATTCTATAAAAATAAATACATAAAAAAAAAGCCTACCAGGGTTCAATATGAACCATTCTAGTATAAGGTAGGTGTAAATTCTGCAGGTGGGGGCATGTTTACTAGACAGTGAGCCTGGTGATGGGGCCTGTAAAACACAGAGGAGGGGTAAACCAGACACAGGTCAACCCCCAGCCATGGGAATTGAGTGGGGCTTCAAATTAAATAATGAGAGGTGAACAAGTCTCTGTCCTACAAACAGGGGAAGAGGGTGGGTTAAAAATATGGACCGTCCCTCCTAAATAGGGACACTTGGGAGGTATGGTGCCGTTATCTGACATTTTTTGTTTGCTGAACTCAAGTGCCAGCCCTGCTGATACCCAGACGCAAAATTGGACTGAGTGAATATGTTTTCTGGTTAATATGTATGGGGAAGTGGCACAAACAATTTATGTATGATGCAGTTTCTATGATTTAATAATATTAATAATTTCCTCCTATAACACAAATCAATCTAGATATTCAGCATTTACATTTTCTGGTTGTAAAAGTCACACTAAACACTATTTAACAATTGGCCTCTCGTTATTGTAATTCCCCTGGATTATATGAGTATACATTAAAAGTCATTTGTTGGTGTTTGCAGATGGCACACATCTAGGTAAAATAATACAGTCTGAGCATGATACAACTCTCTCTGCTTGCCCTGCTCCAGGCTCCCCCTGATTTTCCTTTGCCCCAGGCATATTAATATATACAGTGCAGGTAAACAGATACAAACACTGACACACATATAGATGCAGACGCACATATAGAAAAACACTGTTTCTGTGTGCCTGCGTATCTGCATGAATCAGTGGTTATATATGTGTGTGTGCATCTGCATGTGTGTCAGTGTTTGTATCTGTATATCTTCATGTGTATCAGTGTTTGTATCTGTGTGTGTGTGCATCTGTATGGGTGTATGTGTATCTGCATATGTGCAGTGTGTGTGTATGTGTATATATATATATATAAATATATATATATATATATAATGTATGTGTGTCGTATAGATATAAATACACATACTGACACACATACAGGTACAAAGACAGACAGATAGAAACACTGACACACATGCAGGTACAGATACACAGAAGCAAACATTGATGCAATTTTGATACACAGATACACACGCTGATACACATGCAGATACACAGAAGCAAACAATGATAAACATCTAGATACACACTGACACATATGCAGATTCACAGACACATAGATACAAACAATGCCAAATACAAATACACAGACACAAAGATGCAAACACTGACATACATCTAGTTACACAGATACACACACTGACACACATTCAGACACATACACACAGATGCAAACACAGACAACCATACAGAAACACAGACACACAGAAGCAAACAATGAAACAATCCTGCTCGGAAGACCTGGCTGACAAACCAGGCAGTCCCCCTGCAGCTATTCCAGCAGATCCAAGTCATGTGATCACGATGACGCTATCAAATAACTCGGAATTGCTGGATCATCGGATTATCTGCAGGGTAATTTCCTGGTTTATCGAGCAGATCCTCCAATATATGATTAATAAAATAATATAATTATGTATGTTCAGTGTAATAGTTGTTATGCATTTGTTTCACGTTCCGCTTTTTGGAGAGTTGAATGCTGTCTAATCTGTATTCTCTATATTGCGTCAGGAGATTGTATATTTGAAGTCTGAGATTTGTAAATTATGCGGTAAATAAACTCAGACTGGAACTGTTGCAAAGCCACTGCCACAGAGACGTCCTAGGAATGGCAGATGGATTACTGTAGGATCTGGTAGACCTAGAGTTGTGGATAAAAGGCATATTGCACAGTCTGTTGCTCTACAGAATTCATTTTCAGCACTTTCAGAGTGTAATGGTGTTATGGAGACAGGCTCAGGCACCAAGTGTAGTGTTGTTGTGGAGACAAGCTCAGGCACTGAGTGTAGTGGTGTTGTGGAGACAGGCTCAGGCATCGAGTGTAGTGGTGTTGTGGAGACAGGCTCAGGCACTGAGTGTAGTGGTGTTGTGGAGACAGACTCAGGCACCGAGTGTAGTGGTATTATGGAGACAGGCTTGGAGACTATAGTGAGGCCTTATAGAAAGCAGTTGTTATTGGGGATTCTATCATAAGAGGTGTGGAGGTGGACGATAGTGGTCTTGTGAGATGTCTTCCTGGAGCTACTGCTCACAGAGACCGGAGCCATGTTTGTAATATTGTTAAACGAGCAAAGCAGGAAGGGGAATTGGATGTACTTGTCCATCTAGGGACAAAGAACTTGGCTTGCAATGAGGTTTCGAAGGTAAAGTAAGTGTTTTGTGTTTTTGCCAATGATATATGGCAGGTTGCTTCCATACTGTCATTCTCTGAAGTTCTGCCTATGCATGACACTCAGAACGACAGGCGAATGCGTATTAGGGAATTTAACTTGTGGCTTGGTGAATGGTGTCGTGAGCAAGGATTTGGCTTCATTTCTCATGGTAGCTCTGTTTGGAATGGAAATAAACTGCACAAAAAAGATGGTTTGCATCTTTCTCAAAAGGGAAAAAATGTTCTAAGTGAGCAGTTCAGAGATTTTGCTAGGACGCATTTAAACAATGTATTTAAACAATTGCCCCCCAAAAAAGGACTAAGGTGCCTGTAGCAAGTGCGTTAAAAAACGATAAGCTTAGATTCATGTCTACAAATGACCGCAGTTTAGGGAATAAGATCCATGAAGTTATGACAATAATGGCAACTGATAATGTAGATTTAGTCGTACTGAGACATGGTATAATGAGAAAAAATGACTGGGACATAGCAATACCAGGGTACTCTTTATATAGAAAAGATAGGAGAGGCAAGAAAGAAGGAGGGATGGCCCTGTATGTAAAAATCTAGCCTAAAAAAAATTAGTGAGGCGAACATAGAGTCGGTTTGGGTTACGTTAGAATTTGGTAATCACACAGTAACTCGTGTAGGTGTGATTTACAGGCCCCCGGGACAAATAGAAGTGTTAGATAATCCACTAGTTGAGGAAATAGCTAAAATGACAATTAAGGGGGAAGTTATCATCATGGGTGATTTTAATCTTCCTGATGTGAACTGGAAAATCAAAATAGCTGCTTGTGCTAGGAGCACACATATTCTAAACTCCATACTGGGGTTATCTCTAAAACAAGTCGTTGAGGAGTCAACTCGTAAAGATACTAGATTTAGTATCAACAAATGGAGATTTAGTATCAGATATTACTGTAGGTGAAAGTTTAGGATCCAGTGATCATCAGTCAGTGTGGTTTAATATAAGAACAGTGACTGAGTCACACCACACAAAAACAAAAGTTTTAGACTTTAGAAAAAACGCCTTTTTTAACATTAGAATATGCGTAAAGGAGTCCTTGTCAGACTGGAGCAGTTTAAATGGAGTCCAAGAGAAATGGGATGATTTAAAGTTGCACTGCTGAAGGCCACAGAAAATTGCATTAGGCTTGTCAGTAAAAGCAAAACATTAAAAAAACCACTGTGGTACTCTAGAGTTGTAGCCACAATAGTAAAAAAAACCTAAAAGTTAGCATTTAGTAATTATAAAAAAAGCCCAGAGTTTGAAAGATAGACAGATCTATAAGATTAGGCAGAAAGATTCTAAGTAAGTTATAAGAGCTTCCAAATCACACACAGAAGAGAAATTAGCACAGTCAGTAAAAAAAGGGGCCAAACATTTTTTAGATACATAAATGAGAAAAGGAAAGTAAAACAAGGATTAGTTAAATTTAAAACAAAAGAAGGAAGGTATGTAGAAGAGGATAAAGGTCTAGCTCAGGCTTCCCCAAACTCCAGCCCTCCAGACGTTGCTGAACTACAACTCCAATGATTCTATGAAAGAAATAGATAGGCTGAGAATCATGGGAGTTGTAGTTCAGCAACATCTGGAGGGCCAGAGTTTGGGGAAGCCTGGTCTAGCTGACTGCCTCAATGACTTTATTTGTTCAGTATTTACAGATGAAAATGAAGGAAAGGGACCTCAGTTAGGAAAAGGGACACATGGGCCATTTATTACATGTGAGTTTACAGAGGAAGAGGTTCTATTTCAACTCTCAAAAGTAAAGACAAATAAGTCAATGGGACCTGATGGAATACACCCAAAGCTATTAAAAGAGCTTAGTCGTGTACTAGCAAAATCATTAATGGATTTATTTAACCAATCATTGTTAACAGGAGTAGTCCAAGAAGATTGGAAGTTAGCAAATGTTATGCCCATTCACAAGAAAGGTAGTAGGGAGGAGTTGGGCAACTATAGGCCAGTAAGCCTTACTTCAGTAGAGGGGAAAGTAATGGAAACCATGTTAAAGGATAGGATTGTTGAACATCTAACATCACATAGATATCAAGATCAGAGACAACATGGGCTTACTTCAGGGAGATAATGCCAAACTAATGTTATTGATTTTTTTGATTGGGTAACTAAAATAATAGATCAGGGTGGTGCAGTAGACATTGCTTACCTAGATTTCAGTAAGGCTTTTGACACTATTGCACATAGAAGGCTTATCAATAAACTGCAATCTTTAAGTTTGGATTTTAATATTGTTGAATGGGTAAGGCAGTGGCTGGGGGACAGGCAACAGAGGGTTGTGAATGGGCACAACATTAAGTGTATTCCATCAGGACCCATTTACTTATTTGTCTTTAATTTTGACAGTTGAAATAGAACCTCTTCCTCTGTAAACTCACATGTAATAAATGATTAATTTGTCCCTTTCTCTAACTGAAGTCTCTTTCCTTCATTTTCATCTGCAAATACTAAACAAAAATATTCATTGAGGCAGTCAGCTAGACCTTTATCCTCTTCTACATACCTTCCTTCTTTTGTTTTTAATGTAACTAATCCTTGTTTTACTTTCCTTTTCTCATTTATGTATCTAAAAAATGTTATGTCCCTTTTTTTACTGGCTGTGCTATTTTCTCTTCTGTGTGTGATTTGGAAGCTCTTATAACTTGCTTAGTCACTTTCTGCCTATTCCTATAGATTTGTCTATCTTTCTCACTCTGTTTTTTTTTTTTTTTTAATTACTAAATGCTAACTTTTAGTTTTTTACTATTTTGCCCACATCTGCAGAATACCACAATGGTTTCTAATATCTTTTACTTTTACTGACAAGCCTAATGTCTTTAGTAGTGCAAATGTTAACTAATCCCATTTCTCTTGGACTCAATGTAAACTGCTTCAGTCTGATAATGACTCCTTCAAACATATTCTATATTTAGAAAAGTCTGTTTTTCTAAAGTCTAAAACTTGTATTTTTGTGTGATGTGACTCAGTCACCGTTCTTATATTAAACCACACTGACTGATGGTCACTGGATCCTAAACTTTCACCTAAAGTAATATCTGATACCAAATCTCTATTTGTTAATACTAAATCTAGTATGGCCTCCTTACGAGTTGGCTCCTCAATGACTTGTTTTAGATAAAATCCCAGTATAGAGTTTAGAATATGTGTGCTCCTGGCACAAGCAGCTATTTTGGTTTTCCAGTTCACAGCAGGAAGATTAAAGTCACCCATGAGGATAACTTCTCCCTTCATTGTCATTTTAGCTATTTCCTTAACTAGTAGATTATCTAACACTTCTATTTGTCCCGGGGGCCTATAAATCACACCTACATGAGTTACTGTGTAATTACCAAATTCTAAAGTTACCCAAATGGACTCTATGTTCACCTCACTAACTTTTATTAGGCTAGATTTTATGCTATCTTTCACATACAGGGCCACCCCTCCCTTTCTTGCCTTCCCTGTCTTTTCTAGATAAAGAGTACCTTGGTATTGCTATGTCCCAGTCATTTTTCTCATCATACTATGTGTCAGTAACAGCCTCTAAATCTACATTATCAGTTGCCATATACTTTATTGTTAGACTTTCAGTAGTCTTCAGCAAACTAAAATAAAAATGTTTGCAAACCTCTAAAGACAACACAGTTATTTGTTAGTGAAGTAAATATTTTTCAGGAGCCATTCGAGTAATACAACTTTCTACTTAAACATAGACTTTAAAAAAATATATATTTTTTTCAGTTTTAAAAAAACATAATCACAAATGCTATCATTGACGTTTACATTTAAGTCAAGATGGTTTGTAAATTGATTTTAATTTATATTTTTTAGTACATAGGACAAGGACAAGATTGCAACTGCATACAGTTCTATGTTCATGTGAATCCTGTTCAAGTTCACCAATAAACCCAGCATATATACTTTATGCTGAGAACAGATGGATGGGACCCTTACTGTGTATCACAATACCCATAATTATTCTTATTCTATCAGTACCCTTTTGGCATCATGTACATTGAACAGAAACTTAAGTCTATCCCCTGGCTACCTCTTCAATTGCTAGACCTAATCTAATACCTGTTTGTACAGTACCTTTTTATCTCTCCAGCCTTCTTCCATCAGTGACATGGAGACTGTGACACCTATGGGACTTGTGAAAGGCCATGCATATTCCGTAACCAAAGTCAAGAAGGTGGTTCTCGGTGAGAAAACTCTGTGTTTCGGGAAAACAAGCAAGTTGTTCATGGTTCGGATGAGGAATCCTTGGGGCAGCAGGGAGTGGAGAGGAGCATGGAGTGATGAGTAAGGACTGCTTCTTGTATAACAGCCTAAAATTCTCAAATTGTGCAGCATTCAAATTTTATAGTTATAAAAAAATTATAAAACTTGCTCATACATATGTTTCCACAGCAACATATGTAAATTATCTGAAAACAACTTTGTTTCCATTCTACATTTCTGTGGGCCAGCCCAGTGGCAAAGGAAATGAGAAATGAGGGGGAGATAGAAAGGGGGACACATGTATAGAAGAGTCAAAGGACAGAAGGAGGATTATCAAACTCCCTCACAGCTCCAACGAGAGTCCTCTCACAACCCAAACATTCCTATGTATCCTTGAAAATTAAATTAACTTGGCACAGAGTAGAAAAAGGCTATAAAATCAATTAGAAAAGAGGAATTCCTTGAAACAAGGAGGTCCTTAGGTGAAGCTCTGATAAAACAGAGATATCCCTATCTAGATAAACTCTAGAAATGGGGGTATGAACAGTAACCAGGTACTAGGAGTAGAGGGAGAAGGTATGGATATGGTATATGCACGAATAAGGGGTAGGGGGAGGTAATAATGGTGTATACACATATATAGAGAGTAACTCCACACCAAATCTCTAAAAAGAAATTCACCTAAGGACCCCCTTGTTTCAAGGGATTCCTCTTTTCTGTTTGTGCTATATTCAGGGTTATCCCCTTCTTTGAAGCTCTGTGTAAGGGTTTTTTTAGGACTAATCAGGAACTCCCACTATCTATTGGATTCTATACTTGCTCTTTTCTATTATTTCTATTTATTATAAAATCAATTCACCTGTTTCCCTGACACTGTGGGCACGTCCCCTGTCTGTAGCAGGGAAAGGCCCAGAGGCACACAAGTGCTGTCTACTCACCAGTGGCGGAAGTAATGAAGAGAGGGCCCTTGTGCAAGAAACTTATTTGGGCCCCCTCCAGTGCAAGAGTGGCCAAAATGTAGATCCCCATCTGTCTTACAACTCCAATGATGCTATGCTAGCTGAGGATCTACCATTCGCCCATCCTTGCAGGGTTGCATTTGTGAGCGGTGTTTGAGCAGAATCTCATAATAATGCCAATAATAAAATGTATTATTATCTAATGTAATAGAGTATTATCTAATGTAATGCTTATTATGGTATTTTTTAAATAGTATTTGTGTATAAATAGCCAGTATTTGAGATATGAGACTTGTACTTTACATTCATCACTGGTTAGCGTAGTTTTTAAAGATAAAGCTCATATCATCAGGTCTTGCACCCAAGGCACGTGATTTATCAGTTGTATATTTGTCATTAAAATATATTCAACTTTGCAGCCCAAAAAAACGTTTAACCCCTTAAGGACCAAGCTTCTGGAATAAAAGGGAATCATGACATGTTACACATGTCATGTGTCCTTAAGGGGTTAAAGGTCTCAGTAATTTACATTTTTGATACGTAGGTTAGAATGCTGTGGGATAATTATACCTTAATATAATTTTTCCTTTTTAAATTTTTTCATAATTTTCAAGATATAAATTTTTTTATTTTTTTTTAAATTCTTTATTTATTCCCTTCACTCATAAGTCAGAGAAGGGCAAATTATTGCGGTACAAACATTGTAATATAAACAAGCATATTCTGGTATTAGTCCTTCCAACTAGGGATAATACAGCCGGTAACCTGGTGAGTCGGGGGTTTTATGTATTAAAGAAATCGCTAACGTCTGGTATATGTGCTCTGTGCTAAGTGTGGTCCGCGGCTCCTGCGGTGTTTGTCGGTGGGGGAGCTATTCTCGCTGTGAGTGTACTCCGTCTGTGGGCATGTTCCACTGTGTTAGTGGAGGGATGCTCCATGGCGAAGGCCGTGGAGCCAGTTAAGGTCTAATGTGTCTCTTGAGACTGTCTCATTGGTGCCGTTCTATTCCGTGGTCATCATGTGGTGTGGGGGGACGTGTGGGCTAGCGGGGAGGCCATAGTCCAAGGTCTGCTCTTTAATACTGTAAGGGTTTAGAGGTCGTCGGGCTAATGGCCTTATGTGTTACACCGCTGCATATGATGCAGAGGCGGGGGGGTTGGAGCCGCTATGACTGTGGGCTCTCTGCTAGATCTGTGAGAGTGTGCTATGTATAAGTCTCCGCCGGTCTGCAAGGGCGTTAGGTAGGTATCGTTGGTCTCTTCAGTCGGTGGGAGCCTACGCTCTATGGAACCAGGAGAAAAGGGGAGTAAGGGAGAAATTGAAAACATATGGGAAAAAAATACAACGTGGGATGGGCAGCAGTTCTTTATGCGGCATTAGCCGCACCATGGGGGCCATTCTGGTGGCAGCGGGCTTCCCCTTGTTCAAGGTGTGTGCGCTTCACATCAGGTCGTGGCTAGTGCCTTAGTGTTAAGGCTAGTGTTCAGGTCTTTCGGCGGGACCGGCTGCACCGGGGCTCTCGTGCGTTGCGGCGCAGTGGTCTCTCCTGGTGTAGGTTGCGGCATGATGTCTCCTAAGAGGCCCAGGGTCTCCATTACTTCAGCTGCTTGGTGCATGCCCTGGATCGTGTGGGTAATGCCTCCATGTTGGAATTGTAACATCCGAGGTGATCTCCATCTGTAGCTGATCTCTTTGCCTCAGAGGGGCTGTAGGGATCTCCTCCACAGCATTGTGTCCCCCGTGAGGTCGGCATAGAAGGTGAGCTGCATGTTTTCAAAGAGGAGTGGCATGGCCCCTCTTAACGCGGCCTGTACTGCAGATCTATCTCTGAGGCTGGTAAAGCGCGCAACCACCTCTCTGGTGGCCGACACCGGTGCCCCCCGTGGCTTTGGCACCCAAAATACGCCTTCAAAGGTGATGTTCTTCGCCTGTTTAGGCGGCAGGAGAGTCCCCACCAGCCGTCTCATAAGGTGTGGGAGCTCCGTGTTCGGGATCTCTTCCGCCAGCCCGCCTACCTTCAGGTTATCGCGGCGCCTGGCGTCTTCTGTCTGTGCGAAGCGTTGCGCCAGGGTGGCGTGTTGTAATTTCATCGCTTGTACCTCAGATTCCAGGGCTTCTATTTTCTGTGCGTGACTGTCTGACTTTGCCTCCAGCATTGTCAGGCGCCCAACCATGCCTGTGAGGTCAGTCCGGAGTGCAGCCACATCTGCCTGTTACCGGCGTCTGGCCCGGATTCTGTGGGACCGAGTATGTTTGCAGCGGGGGTAGTAGGTCGGCTTTGCAGAATCTCGTCGGACGAGTCAGAGTACCCCTCTATGTCGGCGGCCATCTTGGGCCCGCAGGCTCCCTGCGCCCGGCGGAGAAATTCCTCGATGTTTCTGCCTCCCGACGGTCCATCTGCTCTCTGCTTCTTGGTCTTACGACCCATGGTTGTTGTCAGTAATTTTCCCTCGTTTTCCGGGCTATTGTGCCGTGAAATCTCGCCTTTTCCAGCTTTTTTGGTCGGAGCTCCTGAGGCATGCTGATATAAATTTATTTTGATGAGCTACCCAATGTTCACTAGGTAGTAGAACTATTATGGTCTTATTTACAGAACATTTTCTTCCATGTAATAAATAAAAAAATAATAATAAGTAGTATATATTTTGTACTTTTGCTCATTACTCATTTGTAGAAAAGGAACATTCTGTGGACTAGTTACAGTCTGGACATGTAGGTGAATAAATCTGGACTGCTGTGTGCAATTCACGGGACATTTTTGAATAATGTGCAATATGGTGAAATCATGAACAGTTCTAAATAAAGTCAAATGAAAATGTTATTTTCCCTTTATTAAATGATAATGGCACAATCAATATTTAAATTTTTGCATCTGTGGTTTGTTTATTTATGTTAGATCACAAGAATGGAAAAGAGTGAGCAAATCCGAAAAGGAAGGCCTTGGTCTAACTGTACGAAATGATGGAGAGTTCTGGTAAGCAACTAGATGTGTAGACCATAAAATAAGCGCGGAATTGGAGTTCCAAAAAGTTGTCTCTTTTAAGTAGGTTATTTTTAAGCAGGAGTTGAAAAACAGGAGTTCCATTGAAGTTCTGCAAAATTGGGGATAGAGGTTGCTATTTATTTATTTTTTTTATTCAGTAAATCTGCTTAAAGGGAAACTCCAGGTCCAGGGAAACAATCCCTCCCACCCCCCAATCCCCGGTTGCTGAAAGGGTGAAAACCCCTTCAGTTACTTACCGGAGGCAGTGACATGTCCCACGTCGCTGCTTCTTCCTCCGCCACCGCTCCACCCAGGGGCGTTTTAGCCGCAAGGCAAACAAGGCATTTGCCTTGGGCGGCATTTTCCAGGGGGCGGCAAAAAACGCCGCCCCCAAATGCCTTGTTAGCCTTGCGGCTAACTGGGCTGCCGGTCGGGCTGATGGGCTGGGCGGGCGGCTGGCGAGGGAGCTCTTCCTCTGAGTGCTCTGTTCAGCTCCCTCGCGCGCCGCAGAGTGAGACTGGGAGCCGGAATATGACGTCATATTCCGGCTCCCAGCCTCTCTGCGGCGCGCGAGGGAGCTGAGCAGAGAGCTCAGAGGAAGAGCTCCCTCGCCAGCGCACAGCAGCCTGCACGCCCGGCCGGCAGCCACTGGGCCACCAGGGAGAAAGAGACCCCCCCAGCATTCCCAAAGGTAAGGAGGCTGGGGGGTAGGTTAAATTAAAAAAAATCTATATATATGTTAATGTGTGTGTTTGTATGACTGTGTGTGTGTGTCTGACTGTGTGTGTGTTTGTCTGACTGTGTGTGTGTGTTTGTCTGACTGTGTGTGTGTGACTGTGTGTCTGACTGTGTGTGTGTGTGTGTGTGTGTGTGACTGTGTGTGTGTGTGACTGTGTGTGTGTGTGTGTGTGTGTGTGTCTGACTGTGTGTGTGTGTCTGTGTGTGTATCTGACTGTATGTGTGTCTGTTAATGTGTGTGTCTGACTGTGTGTCTGTTAGTGTGTGTGTCTGACTGTGTGTGTGTGTCTGACTGTGTGTCTGTTAGTGTGTGTGTCTGACTGTGTGTGTCTGTTAGTGTGTGTGTCTGACTGTGTGTGTGTCTCTTAGTGAGTGTGTGTGTGTGTGTGTGTGTGTGTCTGCTAGTGAGTGTGTGTGTCTGCTAGTGAGTGTGTATGTGTCTGACTGTGTGTGTGTCTGTTAGTGTGAGTGTGTTTGCCTGTGAGTGAGTGTGTCTGTTAGCTAGTGTATGCGTATCTGTCAGTGAATGTGTGTGTGTGTGTGTATTTAGAAGGCGGGACGGGGGGAAGGGTTGGGTGGGGGTGGCGCCGGGGGGGGGGGGGAGAGGGGCGCCTGAGTTTTGTCCTGCCTAGGGCAGCACAAAACCAGGATACACCACTGGCTCCACCTCTGCATTGCGTCGGCCGGTGGGCAAGACTGATCCCGCCCACCGGCCGGGGAGACCTAATGCGCATGCGCATTAGCGCTCCCCATAGGAAAGCATTGAAAATGCATTTCAATGCTTTCCTGTGGGGAAATGAGCGACGCTGGAGGTCCTCACACAGCGTGAGGACGTCCAGCAACGCTCTAGCACAGGTTTCCTGTGCTAGAAGCCAGGAAGTGCCCTCTAGTGGCTGTCTAGTAGACAGCCTCTAGAGGTGGAGTTAACCCTGCAAAAACTGCAATAATTACACTTGCAGGGTTAAGAGTAGTGGGAGTTGGCACCCAGACCACTCCAATGGGCAGAAGTGGTCTGGGTGCCTGGAGTGTTCCTTTAACTTAAGAGGGTTAAAAAGTGGTTGTTTTTTTTTCCCCCTTTGTGGTGCTGCTGAGTTACTTAGAGGAGTGGTCCCTTCATTTATACCTGTGTGAGTTTTTGCATACCTACATAACCCCACAGTTGACTCACTGAGCTTGCTCACTTGAAGTTGCTTCAAAGTAGACTCTTTTAAAGGGGCTCTCCAGGCACCAAAACACTTATAAAGTCTATATCTATAGGGTGCCTAAACTGTCCATTTAAGTAGCTAGGCGTTTAAACCAACAAGGTAATTATTGCTTTACTGTCCAGTACTTGTTTTTGGTAATGGTGGAAATAGATGTTGGCTTGATTGAAGGTTTGACCCAGTGAACATCTTGCTACATGTATGCATGCCTGGAAGAATCTGTCCAGGGTCCATACATCTGTGGTACCATACATATTTCTTTATTGAATAGATAATTAAAAAGAAATTGTATAATTTATGAAAAAAATAGCCCATTAAAAAAAACTATCCAATGCTGCTTTATAGATTAAAAAATAAACAAGCAAAAAAGGCACTAAAAGTGTAACATTTGTGATACAAATAATGTAAACAAATATGCAGATCTGAAGGTAGAGCATCATCTACAAGTGTACAAGCTCACAAAACACCCTTAAGAAAAGAAATAAAATTAAAAATGTGCGCTGTACCTTTAAAAATTTAAAGTGCGGGGGGGGG
This sequence comes from Pelobates fuscus, assembly GCF_036172605.1. Classification (NCBI taxonomy): domain Eukaryota; kingdom Metazoa; phylum Chordata; class Amphibia; order Anura; family Pelobatidae; genus Pelobates; species Pelobates fuscus. The sequence continues at coordinate 87,325,809 of NC_086325.1, read as the reverse complement.
GGGCGGCGCCTGACCTCCGGTGCGGATGGCTGCTTTCTTCTAGAGCTCCGTACCGGCAGGCTTCTCAAGCACTAATAATCGCGAGTATACCCGGCGAAATTTCTCCACACTCGGTCCACGACATCCCCACAACGCCCCTGACCGATCTGACATGGGTGGAGGACGAAAATCGAAACACGGCACGGAGGTGGCGCCGATATTCCGCGCCCGCAGGGCAGAGACCTCCACACGCGGGGAAGATGGCCGCGATGAGGACTCTGACTCCGCGGCAAGCGACACAAGCCGCACGGCAGCCACAAAACCCCTCACAAGGGACGACCTCCGGCACCTGCTACAGGAGATCAAGACTAATATGGCTGCTGAGTTCACCAGGCACCTAGCACCTATCACTGCGAGCCTCAATGATTTGACACACAGAACCACCGCCATTGAAGATCAAATGGACCGCACATCCTCGCGGACCCAGGCGAATGAGACCGCCATTGCTGCACTACAAGAGCAGGTACACCAATTAGAAGAGGCCCAAGAAGACCTTAATAACCGCTCCCGCCGTAATAACATACGGATTAGAGGGGTGCCAGAATCAGTGGGAATTGATACGCTAGCATCCACGCTGCGAGAACTATTCTGCGGCCTACTACCCGAAGCCTCACCAGCCGAACTCCTACTAGACAGGGCACACAGGGCCCTCAAAGCCCCCCTCCCCAATGCAACCCAGCCCAGGGACATTATTATCCGCATGCATTACTTCCACATCAAGGAAGCACTCATGAGCAGGCCCGGACTGGCCATCGGGCACACCGGGCAAATGCCCGGTGGGCCGCGATGGCCGTGGGGCCGAGGCCGGCAGGGGAGATCACAGGATCTCCCCTGCCAGTCTCTGCAGGGCCAGCGCTACCCGAGCGCCGGCCCTGCTGTGTGTCTCCATGGGCCGGTGGGGAGATCAAAGATCTCCCTCACCGGCCCACAGGCACTTCTAGCGGCCGCCGGCAGGAGAGGGAGGGAGGGAGGCAGGAGAGAGTACCGGCGGAGCCCTAGCCAGCAGCTCCGCCGGGTCCTCTCGCGAGGTCTGAGCGTTGCCGCGGTTACCGCGGCAACGCTCAGATCTCGCAAGAGTGAACTCTAGCCTGCAGGGGCTAGAGTTCACTCTCACCACTGGACCACCAGGGATGGCAGCACGGAACCCCTCCTCCCCACAGGCAACACGGATCCCCCCAGGCAGAACGGAACCCCCCCTCCTCCCAGGCTAAAGGTAAGAGGGAGGGGGGATATATACATTTTTATTAATTAATAAAAAAAAAATATTTAAATTTAAATAAAATATACATTCACACTCACATACACAGCACCCCCAGACACACACAGCACCCCCAAACACACACAGCACCCAGACACACATAGCACACCCAAACACACACAGCACCCCCAAACACACACAGCACCCCCAAGCACACACAGCACCCCCAAACACACACAGCACCCTCAGACACACACAGCACCCTCAGACACACACAGCACCCAAACACACACACAGCACCCCCAAACACACACACAGCACCCAGACACACACAGCACCCAGAAACACACAGCACCCAGACACACATAGCACCCCCAAACACACACAGCACCCCCAGACACACAGCACCCCCAAACACACAGCACCCCCAAACACACACAGCACCCCCAAACACACACAGCACCCCCAAACACACACAGCACCCAAACACACATACAGCACCCCCAAACACACACAGCACCCCCAAACACACACAGCACCCAGACACACAGCACCCAAACACACACAGCACCCCCAAACACACACAGCACCCCCAAACACACACACAGCACCCTCAGACACACACAGCACCCAAACACACACACAGCACTCCCAAACACACACAGCACCCAGACACACAGCACCCAAACACACACAGCACCCTCAGACACACACAGCACCCCCAAACACACACAGCACCCAGACACACACAGCACCCTCAGACACACACAGCACCCTCAGACACACACAGCACCCAAACACACACAGCACCCAAACACACACAGCACCCTCAGACACACACAGCACCCAGACACACACAGCACCCTCAGACACACACACAGCACCCTCAGACACACACACAGCACCCTCAGACACACACACAGCACCCTCGCTCACACATATACAGCACACTCCCACACATACATATATATATATATATATATATATATACATACACACACACACACACACACACACACACTACAGCACCCCTCACACTGCACCACTACACACATTACGCTCCAGATACACGCTAGATCCCTTACCCTATATGCACTCTTAATCCTCTACACACACACACACACACACACACAATCTCCTATACACACTCTGGGTCCTTTACACTGTAGATCTCCTACACACACACACACTGCACCACCTACACACACACACTACATTCCTTGTCAGCAAACACATACAACATTCTCTAAACACACTCTCTCTACAACCCCTACACACACTACATCACCTATACACACACACTACAGCCTGTATGCACACACTCGCTACATCCCCTGTAACACTATGCCCCCTATACACACACTCTCTATAGCCCCTAGCCACACATAATACACCACAAACTCAAATGAAATTGACCTATTTACACAATACTACACCACACTCTACACACACGCAATCCCACAAGCAGGCTCCAAACACATGCACCATACACTTTCCTGGCCCTTTTGTCCTCTGGTATCCCACTTGTGGAGACACCAGAGACAATTTAAAAGCAAACTCAGCGCAAGCATGTTATTAAATTTGCTTGCGCTGCACAGAACGAATTCAGGGCCTTTTTCTAATGCCAGAGCTCTTCAGCGGTGCTCTGCGCATTGAACTAACATGCTCACTTTGAGAGGGGGCGTGCTTGTCATTAGTGATGACAAAACACACCCTCTCTGGCCCCGCCCCCTTCTTAGGGGGCCGCTCTGATTGAAAAATGCCCGGGCCTAATTTTTTTCCCAGTCCGGCCCTGCTCATGAGAGCGGCCAGAGACAACCCACTGCAGATAGAAGGGCATCAGGTATCCTTCTACCAAGATCTAGCCCCGAGCACTCTACGCAAAAGGCGGGAACTACGGCCCCTCACCCTGGAACTGGCCAGAAGACATATTAGGTATACCTGGGGACACCCCTTCAAGCTGCAGGTCAGGCGGAATGACAGAACCCACACCTTGCACAATATTTCGGAGGCCGCTGAATTCGTAGAACGTCTGGGCCTTCCCGCCATCGACTTCTCTGCGGAATCGACAGACAGGCGACCCATTGGAAGGCCAGCAGCCAGAGGCCCACACCCAAATCTGGCAGGAAATCCGGCCCCCGGAGGACCTCGTCCCCCAACAACCACCAACTAACCACGATTACACACGAGAGACATCAGGGAAAAGACTACCACTTCCTCCACAAACCTCACCATTAAAAAGCCACCAGGACTAAAAGGACTATATCCTTGAGATTGCCGAACCCACGGACACACTCACCAGAAGACAACATTTTCCCGGCCGATTGTCGACAAGAACCAGATAAGATATGACTTTGTCCTGAACATGTATACTTAGCCCTTGCCCCTATGACAGGCTAGAGGGACACGATAAAACACCAGCCTCGACCTTAACCTAATCACCATGAATCAACAGGAAAGCCACTGTGGCCCCGTTAGGCCTACCCCAGATTTCCCACGCGCAACGCTAGCTCCTAATAATGGGTCACCCTACTCCGCTGGCCCTGGTCGCAACCCGTTACACTCCCCCCCCCCCCCCCATACACAAAAAAAAAATAACAATAATAAAAAAAAAAAAAAAAAAAAAGAAAAACTCATGATTGCCTAACCCTATAGCTTAGATCCTCACCTATAACCGCTCACGCTGAATTTATACCCCTCTGACTGCATCACTGGGCATAGGTGATGTAGGGGATGCTCAAGAAAGGATAGGCGAGCAACTCTCCATTGCCCCTGGGGGGGGACATACGAGTAATCCAAGACCCATGGCCACCCTGCTATATCCCACGCTCACTAGATGCTACCTCGCCTGATATCGGAGGCGCGAAAACCAGGGAACCCGTCACCAAATGATTAGGCATCCCCTTCTCCCCATGCCTGCAACCCCGCGCAGGGTCTCTTAGAGATCAGGGCTTAGTGTACAAGAAGCTAAACTGCATTAGGGAACATTCAAGCTGTTTATTTTATGCATGCCATGTTTTCAATGTTTTAAATGTTTTAATTGTTATATGCTTTATTCTCTGTGACGCTACCTCCCCTCTAGACTTAGCGTAAACTACATGGAAGACGAGACCCACCGACACACAAAGGACAACACGGACAGCTACCCGATCGACAACTCTAAGATACTGTACCAACTTCCCTACGACCTGACAGCACTGACCTATGACACTTACGCCTTCGCATAAGGTAAGACACTACAGGCCTTAAGGAACCACCAGTGCCACGGACCGACCACCACACACTAAGGTATACGCACCACCAGCTTACATGCCTGCCGGCGACTCTGTTAGAGAGACCGCCAACCCCAGACGACACAACACCACCAGGGTAAGAATACCCACGGAGCGGCTAGACCATTCCCTACTGGCCACACTATAAGCCCAGTAGCTCACCCCCCCCCGACTCTTCGTTTACCCTTCACCGTCCCTTCCTCCCCGCCTCCCCCCCCCCTCCCTTCCCCCCTTTGGGGAACAGAGGGCAAGAGCCCCCCCCCCCCATCTCGTCCTCTCTCCCCTCCCCTCAGCCCCACAGCCTTGGACTGCCCGAGCGCGGACCCCACGCCCGCTCACACTCCACACCCGGCTACCGTTCACGAGCACCACTAGCACAATGCCCACACACCTACGCTGCGTATCCATTAACGCAAAAGGCCTAAACTCACCCACCAAACGCCACAGCATACTCAGATGGGCACATAAACAAAACATAGACATCCTGCTTATTCAAGAAACTCATTTCACAACCCAACGAGCCTTTCCCTTAACAAATAGATACTACACGAAAAGCTATATGGCTACGTCCCCAGACTCCAAAACAAAAGGAGTTGCCATTCTACTAAAAGCCAATTGCCCCCTCTCTGATATAGTATGCAACAGGGACCCACAGGGACGCTACGTCACGATACAAGGGAGGGTGGGCACCACGGCCTATGCCTTCTCCTCAGTTTACGCACCTACAATACCAGATACATCATTTTGGCAACAACTAACGACACACTTCAACACCTACTCCACTGCACCCCTCATCATAGGAGGAGACTGCAATGCAGTCCATACTCCGGCCATCGACAGGACACATCCCCATAACACGCGCACCCGCCCATCGCAGAATGACGCTTTATTCTACCAATTCCTAGCATCACAAAACCTGATCAACATATGGAGAGCGCAACACCCAACGACCAGAGATTATACATTTTACTCCCACCCGCACGGCACGTACTCCCGTATAGACCACTTCTTAGTGACTCCTAACCTAGTACCCCAGGTCACCAGATCAGAAATAGGCTCCATATCATGGTCAGACCATGCTGAGATCGCTATTACTTTGACCCTGCCGACCATCCACAAACATTGGACATGGAGGCTAAACCCTCTCCTCTTACACGACGACCTAATCAAAGACAAAATCACCAAGGAGTTGAAGGACTACTTCGACCTCAATACACGGGCAGACACCGCACCCGCGACAATATGGGCCGCACACAAAACGGTCATCAGGGGCACCCTTATCAGCTTAGCATCACATAAGAAAAAACGATCGCAACAGCAAATCACAAACGCAATGACGGAGCTCCGTCACCTAGAAACCCTACACAAAAAGAACCCACACCCCAACACGCTAACTAAATTGACAGCGCTTTGGGACTTACTCAAAAGCGTTACGCAACAAGACACTGCTAAAGCCTTGATGTGGCTAAAACGCACTTTTTATGAAAAAGGGAACAAGGCGGACACAATGCTGGCCCGCCGCCTCAAGCAACGAATCGAAGCTAAACGGATCTCCGCTATACGCACCGCAGAAGGTGATACAAGCAATTGCCCGACACGCATAGGTCGTATCTTCCAAGAATACTACACTGACATCTATAACCACTCCCGACACTCCCAGAACAACCTAGACTCCTTACACGCCCGTATAGATAAATTCCTGAACAACGTGTCCCTACCCGCGATGACCCAGGAGGCAAAATCCTCAATGGGGCAAGACGTGACGGTGGAAGAGATGGCGTCAGCCCTTGGCTCCTTCAAGCCCAACAAGAGCCCGGGCCCAGATGGCTACTCTGCCTTATATTATAAGGAATTTAGCCCACTACTGCTCACCCACCTGTGCAGGGTATTTAACGCTACACTTAGGGGAGAAACCCTCCCACCGGACATGACTAGCGCGAACATCTGCCTCCTGCCCAAACCCGGAAAGGACCACCTAGAGCCCTCTCACTATAGGCCGATATCTCTACTTAACGTAGACCTTAAACTCATGACTAAGGTCATGGCAAATAGACTGAACCCGTACCTAGGATCCCTCATCCACCCAGATCAGGTGGGATTTATCCCCCACAGACAGGCCGCGGACAACACCCGACGAGCAGTGGACCTTATATGGCTCGCTAACCATAGACAGATCCCAACTGCAGTAATATCACTCGACGCCGAAAAGGCCTTTGACCGCCTAACATGGCCTTTCTTACACCATACCCTAATGCACATAGGACTACCGCCGGAATTCACCTAATTTTTGCAGGCGGTATACCACGACCCTCAAGGGGCACTCCTACTACCCCACATACCACCCCCGCGCTTTCCCATCACCAACGGCACGCGTCAGGGATGCCCTTTGTCACCCCTGCTGTTTGCCCTCTCCCTGGAACCCTTACTCCAGGCGGTGCGAGCCAGCGGGGAGGTGGAGGGGATCACTGTAAGGGGGGAGACATTCAAGATCTCGGCGTACGCCGACGACATCCTCCTGACTCTGACCAACCCGGAACACTCCCTAGGGCCCTTTCTAAGCATTGTACAGGAATACTCCGACATCTCGGGCTACAAGCTCAATTTAAACAAATCTGAACTCCTTCCCGTGCAGTTAGACTCTGCGAGCCTAGAAAGGATACGCCAAACATTCCCACTTAGGATCTGCCCCCTGGCTATTTCCTACCTCGGAATCCAATTGCCAGCTGACGTCTCCTCCCTATATGCCAAGAACTACACCCCCATACTCCTTAAAGCACATGAGGACCTCATAAAATGGAAACCCCTGGGGATATCGTGGTTAGGGCGCGTGACCTCCATTAAAATGAATCTCCTCCCTAGGTTCCTCTACCTCTTCCAAACCCTACCCATCCCGCTACACAAACCGGACTTCAAAGCCCTCCAATCAGCTATTGACACGTTCATATGGAACGGACGTAGACCAAGGGTGCGAACGAGCACGCTATATGTGCCAAAGAAAACGGGAGGTCTAGGCCTACCGAACTTCTTACACTACCATACGGCAGCACACCTAGCCCAGATCCAGCAATGGCATACTCCGCCTGGACAGAAAAGATGGGTGGACCTAGAACACCTGATCTTTGGACGCGACCACCCGTCCCTATACATGTGGACACCCAGACCTCATAGACCCCTACCACCGCCGACGGCTCCTGCGATCAACCATGCACTGGACCTGTGGGACAAGACGAGGGACAAATATGACCTCTCCTCTTTCCTATCCCCGATGACCCCCATCTGGAGGAACAAGCTGTTTCCCCCAGGTCTCACTCCCAAACACTTTGCCAACTTTGAGCAAAGAGATATATCCAGAATAGGACACCTCTATCAGGGCACCGAAACCATCCAATTCGCGGACATCCCAGAATCCTCTTCCCTAACAACATTCAACCATTTCAGGTACATCCAACTGCGAAGCTTCGCGGCTACACCGAGTATCAAGCAAGCGGGGACGGCCCCGCTCACCAAATTCGAACGTGAATGCTCAACCCACCCAAACAGAAAAGGCCAAATATCAGACCTATACATGACCATCGCCAACCACCCCACACAACGCTCCCTCCCATACATTTCAGCATGGGAGAGAGACCTGGGCCCACCAACTGAATCGACGGACTGGCCCGACATCTGGGAGGCGATAGCCTCAGTGTCCATATGCGTAACCCACTCAGAGCAAGCATATAAAATGCTGTTTCGGTGGTACCTCACACCACAACGCCTAGCCTCCATGCACCAAACGCCAACTAACACATGCTGGAAACAATGCGGGGAGACGGGGACATTCCTACACTGCTGGTGGACGTGCCCGAAACTCCGCCCGCTGTGGCAAAGCGCCACCCAATTAATCACCAAACTGTTACATAAACCGTGCCCGGTGGACCCTTGGGCCCTGTTGCTATCCAAACCCATAGAACCATTCACAAGATCAGAAAACAAACTAATAGCCCGAATCGCGCTGGCCATCCGCAGAGCCATTGCGGAACTCTGGTCCACGCCCCGTATCCCACCACAAGACATGATCACACGAAAAATAGTAGAGTGCTCGCAAATGGACAAGTTGATGGCACAAATCCGAGACACCCCTAAACAGTTCCACAAAATATGGGACCCATGGCTGGAGGGGGACACGACCATCCCCTGGTGACTCGCACACACAGACAGGGACACGATCAACATCATAATTAAAGACTGAACCGCCAACACTTCATCACAACACTGGCTCACCACAACACTCATACTCCATATTACACACTCTCGGCCCTCCCAGGGCTCGGGCGGGGAAGCACGGCGCCCCGGGCGGCCCACAGGCTGTAACCCCTTCCTATACCCCAACTCACCCATACAAGACCACCTGCAGGGATATCAACCCACCTACCTAACCCCACCACCATGACGACCCCTAACACAACACAAACAGGCACAAAGCACACCCACGAATCAGAGAGACGCACAGACGACCACTCCACCAACACACACATTACCGAACCCGCCAAGAGCGGACCATTACTGAGACCCTACAGATGGGGCACGACAGAGACCACGCACAGCCTTTCACAAACGACAAGAGGTAGACAGACCCAACATCAGGATTTACAGCAGGTCTACCCTCAGCACGAGTCCCCAACGCCCTCACCACTCACTGCCAACTGGGTGACCAACCATGCAAGCCCAATGACGCAACCTTAAACGAACCACCCCCGACGGATACGACTGATAGGAACCAAACAACGTCCCCGACGGGACTAGGCACTCTAACCCCGGCTGGACTCACGACCCGACCAGACCCCCACCCCCCCCCCTAACCTAAAGGTAACCCCCCACCAAGACGATACTGGTATACACAATTACTGGCTCCCAAACGAGCGAGAAAGAACGCATGGATTTCTGACTACCAATCAATGCCGATACACCACTGTATACCATTGCTTGCTTTATAATATTTTTATGCGTACCCTGCGATGGTACAAATCTGAACGGATGCAAATGTTATACCCCCACCCCAACCCTTCCCCTCTTTTCTTTTCTGTACCCCCTCTCCCGAATATTGATATGTTTATTTAAATACACAAAAATCCGATAAATAAAGAATGATTTAAAAAAAAAATATTTAAAGTGCGAACAAGTGCATCAAAAGTGTCAAAAAAGTGCTAAAGAGTGCATACACAATATATAAACACACTCAACAAAGTATACAATATGTGCAAAATTGCAAGTGAATATTGTGAAAAATTATTTACAAAAATAATAACTTACAGAAGATAATATTCTTTGGCACTACAAATAGAGTTAGAACATATGGAACATATAAAAAAAGCACAAAAGGAGAAACATAGTGTAATACTGTATAAGAAATAAGTATTAAAACCCCCAAAATTTTAAGATTGGAATATCACTCACAAAATATCACTCACGTCAATTACATCATCACGCCACCACGTGATCGGACGGAACTCCGTGTTCCAGGAAGTGTAACCTGCAGTGCCGAAAGCTGTTGAGACTGGTAGATATTTTTCATACAGCACTGAATAATGGTTATTGGACTTCTGTATGGGAATGGTGATCATTGATTTTATTACAAAAAAAAAAGGTTTATTCATCTTTGATTGAGCTGGCATCCTGCTACTTTCATCATCATTTAAGTCCTGGGTTGTGGACTACGAGCTGGATAAGTTAGAGCAGGCTTCCACTGCTCTTCCTTTGTGAGTGATATTCCAATCTTAATTTTTTTTTTTTAATACTTATTTCTTATACACTATTACACTATGTTTCTCCTTTTGTGCTTTTTTATATGTACCATATGTTCTAACTCTATTTGGAGTACCAAAGGATATTATCTTCTGTAAGTTATTATTTTTGGAAATTATTTTTCACAATATTCACTTGCAATTTTGCACATATTGTATACTTTGTTGAGCTACTTTATAGATTGTCTGTTTTGATCATACATTTTGTAAATTCCAAAATTCCTTGTCCTTTTCAAAATCCCTAATCAATGTAGTCTATAATTACAAAATATTATCTTAAAATATTATAAAAACCTAGCATCATGCTCATGTTACTTACTTCTTGTGTTACTCACTTTTGCAATCAACTGAACAAAATATAGATCTGTGTGTTTTGTTGCAACAGGATGACTTTTGAAGATTGGTGCACAAACTTCACCCATGCTGACGTGTGCCGAATGATAAATACCTCATCGCTAAGCTTCCACAAAACATGGGAAAAGAAGGAAGTGCGAGGATCCTGGACAAAAAACACAGAGCCTCTATTAAATCGCTCTGGAGGATGTTTTAACAATAAAATTACTTTCTTCCAGAACCCTCAGGTAAATGAAATATTATATTGCAATACTCAAGAGAGAGATTTTAGAAAGATTTCATTGTTAACTTATGTAATGGTTGTACAGATATTTCAAAGGAATTATGTCTTGCTAGTTCCTGATCTGTCTTCCTCATGAGTCCCTCACATAGGTTAAAGTGTTTGTAAGGTTCTACTCCAAAATTGACTACTAGAACCATGATTCCTTCTTTTTTTTTCACTGAATTAAGATGCAGGTAGGGAGAGTGTGTCAGGTTGCTAATTATGTATGGGGGATACCCCTTAAGGAAATATATACGAGAGGGAAAAAATGGCACAAACTTATATTGATATTGTTATACACCCTCACTTATATCTCTGATTACGGGCTAAACACTACTCTGCATATTCCCTTTCTTTGTGTTATATCCTTCTTTGAAACAGGACACTATACCAATATCTGCTTTTTATCAAGATTACCCTTATTACAAAGGCTTAACACTTATTACTTACGTCACATTTTGCCCTCCAGTCCAGTTGGTGGAATTATTCTCCAATCGGTGCTGAGGGCGGTATATTTAAACTACCGCTATACTTTGACTCGGTGCCCCTGGAAGAGCCAGTATTCGGCGAAACGCGCATCAGGATAACTTGAGCAGTGGGTGGCATGGGTAGATAAGGGATGATGCTGCACGGCTTCATGTTGCAAGGATCTGTACACAATTCCTGGAAGCTGAAAACATCCCAGTTCTTGCATGGCTAGTATACTCACTGGACATGTCACCCATTGAGCATGTTTGGGTTGCTCTGGATCGGCGTATACGACAGCGTGTTACAGTTCCTGACAATATCCAGCAACTTAGCACAGCCATTCAAGAGGAGTGGACCAACATTCCACAGACCACAATCAACAACCTGATCAACTCTATGCGAAGGAAATGTGTAGCACTAAGTGAGGCAAATGGTGATCACACCAAATACTGACTGGTTTTCGGACTCCCAATACAGTAAAACTGCACATTTTAAAATGGCCTTTTATTGTGGCCAGCCTAAGACACACCTGTACAATAATCATGCTGTCTAATCAGCATCTTGATATGCCACACCTGTGAGGTGGATGGATTATCTCGGCAAAGGAGAAGTGCTCACTAACACAGATTTAGACAGATTTGTGAACAATATTTGAGAGAAATAGGCATTTTGTGTACATAGAAAAAGTCTTAGATCTTTGAGTTCAGCTCATGAAAATTGGGGGCAAAACCAAAAGTGTTGCGTTTATAATTTTGTTCAGTGTATATACACACACACACACCAAACGTTGTGCTGGGGAAAAAGGTGTGGATGAAAACCCACTTCCACCTGAAGCAAGTGGGTAGTTATTACATTGTTAAATGCAAATCAGCACACCAGTCAAGCCATAAGAAATTTCACTTTAACAGTGCTTTTACTACTGCAAGGGATTCTGGGTGGGCATATGCAAATGAGATCAACATTTTTGCTTCATTTTCTCCACTTTATACATGGATGTGTCTGCTGTATACAACAGCTTTGAAACACAGCTCTGGAAGAGGTACAAAACTAGTGAATATATATATATACTTACCTTTCTAAATAATTCACAATGTTGGAATTTATATTTCTTGTCATGACTAAGATTTCATTTATAATTAATTATTTTTAGCTATTGTTGTAGGTTCATTTCTTTTATCGTGATCTAAAAACAAGATGTAACAGGAAAACATGTATAAAATGAAATTATAAAAATATATTAATGACTCAAGTACGATACCCTGAAGAATGTTAATTTGTTCACTGCCAAATGAGGCCTGCAATTGTAGTTAAGGCACTACTGTGTGCATTTATCACTGTCTTACACATGGAGTGATAAGGTTGTCATCTTTTTTACCATCACTATATTAATTCCATGATATCATTTGACTTATATACAGTATCACTGGACAGTATAAAGTAATTAAGGAATAATCAATGTGCAGTTAGTCTTAACTAGGACACAAAAGGACCATTCCTGAGTAAAGGAACAACATTTTAGTTTATTTAGATTCACTGATCAGTCACAAAATTAAAACCACCTGCCTAATACCGTGTAGGTCTCCCTCGTGTTGCCAAAATAGTGTTGATGTGTAGAGACATGGACTCCACAAGAACTCTGAATGTGGCCTCTGGTAACAAGACATTAGCAGCAGATCCTTCAAGTCCAGCATGTTGCGAACTGGAGCATCAATTGATCAGATTTGTTGTTTCAGCACATCCCACAGATGCTCAATTGGATTGAGATCTGGGTAATTTGGAGGTCAAGGCAAGAACTTAAACTCTTTTTCATGTTCCTCAAAGCATTCCTGAACAATTTTTGCACTGTGGCAGGGTGCATTATCTCACTGAAAAAGTCCACTGCCATCAGGGAACACCATTGCCATGAAGGAGCTTACCTAGTTTGTAACAATTGCTAGGTAGATGGTACATGTCAAAGTAACATCCACATATATAATTGGACCCAAGGTTTCCCAGCAGCAGGGGCGGACTGACCGGTCGGGCACTTCGGACATGGTCCGAGGGCCCGGCCGGGAGGGGGGCCCGCCATCAGGGGGCCCGCCGCCCCTTTAAATGCTGCAGCCGCCTGAGCGCTCTCTTAAGAGCCTCAGGCGGCTGCAGCTTCTCACCTCCCCTGTAGCGTGGCCGAGCTACTCTCCGGTCCGCGGTGCCCGGCCAGAGTGATAGGAAGGTGCACACTGAGTGCACATTGAGTAATGCTTTCCTATGGGCGGTTTGAATGCGCGCGCGGCTCTTGCCGCTCATGCGCATTCTGAGCTTAGAGGCGGAGGGATCCCCAGCGCCAAGGGAGTCCGGTGCTGGAGAAAGGTAAGTGCTGAAGACACACACACACTGTCACGAGCAGACGCTTACACACTAGCTAACAGACACACAAATTTACTGACAAAGACACACTCAGCGACAGACATACATACACACTCACTTACAAAACATACACTCTCACTGATAAACACTAACTAGCAGACACACAAACACACTCAGTAACAGACACACACAGTAACACACTAACTGACACTCACTAGCAGACATACACTCACTGACACTCACTAGCAGACACACACTCTAACACACACACTAACACACACTCTAACACACACACTAACACACACTCTAACACACACTAACACTAACACACACTCTAACACACACTAACACTAACACACACTAACACACACACGCTAACACACACACAATAACACTAACACTAACACACACACACCCCTGTGTGCTCCCTCTTCAGCTCCCTCGCACGCCGCTTACTGATGCCGGCGCCGGAAGATGACATCATGCGACCCCGGTATGTACGCCACTGGCCAGGAGTGTATACCGCTTGGGTGCTTTTCCTGTTCAGCTGCTAGCAGCTATTTGTGAGGTTCCAGTTCAGGAGATAAGAGTGCTACTTTGTATCCTGTTTGGGAGTTTGGGGTTCTGCGGTAGCTGTGCCTGTTTCTCTGAAAGGGGAAGATCCACTAAACGGCGGTTTAACCCTTTTATGCCTGGGGGTGCCAGGCATAAAAAAATAAAGGCAACACTTAAACAACACAATGTAACTCCAAGTCAATAAAACTTCTGTGAAATCAAACTGTCCACTTAGGAAGCAACACTGAGTGACAATCAATTTCACATGCTGTTGTGCAAATGAGATAGACAAAAGATGGAAATTATAGGCAATTAGCAAGACACCCCCAATAAAGGAGTGGTTCTGCAGGTGGTGACCACAGACCACTTCTCAGTTCCTATGTTTCCTAGCTGATGTTTTGGTCACTTTTGAATGCTGGCGGTGCTTTCACTCTAGTGGTAGCATGAGACGGAGTCTACAACCCACACAAGTGGCTCAGGTAGTGCAGCTCATCCAGGATGGCACATCAATTCAAGCTGTGGCAAGAAGGTTTGCTGTGTCTGTCTGCCAGAGCCCTGCAAAATGACCTCCAGCAGGCCACAAATGTGCATGTGTCTGCTCAAACGGTCAGAAACAGACTCCACGAGGGTGGTATGAGGGCCCGACGTCCAGAGGTGGGGGTTGTGCTTACAGCCAAACACCGTGCAGGACGTTTGGCATTTGCCAGAGAAAACCAAGATTGGCAAATTCGCCACTGGCACCCTGTGCTCTTCACAGATGAAAGCAGGTTCACACTAAGCACTTGTGACAGAGGTGACAGAGTCTGGAGATGCCGTGGAGAACATTCTGCTGCCTGCAACATCCTCCAGCATGACCGGTTTGGCAGTGGGTCAGTAATGGTGTGGGGTGGCATTTCTTTGGGGGGCCGCACAGCCCTCCATGTGCTCGCCAGAGGTAGCCTGACTGCCATTAGGTATCCTCAGACCCCTTGTGAGACCATATGCTGGCGCGGTTGGCCCTGGGTTCCTCCTAATGCAAGACAATGCTAGACCTCATGTGGCTGGAGTGCGTCAGCAGTTCCTGCAAAACGAAGGCATTGATGCTATGGACTGGCCCGCCCGTTCCCCAGACCTGAATCCAATTGAGCACATCTGGGACTTCATGTCTCGCTCCATCCACCAACGTCACGTTGCACCACAGACTGTCCAGGAGTTGGCAGATGCTTTAGTCCAGATCTGGGAGGAGATCCCTCAGGAGACCATCTGCCACTTCATCAGGAGCATGCACAGGCATTTTAGGGAGGTTATACAGGCACGTGTAGGCCACACACACTACTGAGCCTCATTTTGACTTTTTTGAGCAGTGTATATAAATCAAGACAAGTATGGTGGAGAAAAAAGTTACACAGATCTCCCCTCCAGTCAAACCATAAGACTTGCTTTTCCCACAGACATCTCAAATTTGCATTGATGTTACTACCGCAAGTCTGGGAAATGCAAGTCTTATGGCTTGACTGGTGTGTGCAGATCTGTTTTTTAAAAAGTATTATATGTCCAGACCTAACTGTTTGTTTGTTAAAGTACAGTTCCAGCTCCAATAATAGCAGACAGTATGGTAATTTATGATTACCTTAAGTGGGCTTCATTTTGCATTCTTTAGCTATGCTAAACAAATGCTACCACAATTATAATTATTATTAGTACGCATCATGCTTGTATGGTACGGAATATGGTATGAATTATTTAATTTTTAGTTATTTTCTTCTGTAATTTGAATGTTTTTCCCATTATATTTCATTTTTTTTAGTATGTTTTCGATGTGAGTAAGGAGGAAGAAGAAGCACTAATTTCTCTACAACAGAAGGATCAGCGAGTCCGTAAAAAGGAAGGGAAAGGAGACAACTTCATTATAGGCTTTGAAATACTCAAGGTATACATTCCACAAAACACTTTTTCATCTGGTACGTAAACTGTGTCATGCATGGGGATCCGAGGTTAGAGGTTATTGTTATTGCATAGAATGGTAATTCAAACAGTGGAGAAAAAATAAATAGAAGCACACACACACATACAGTTACATATTTAAAAAAAGGATAAAACGGCGGTTAATGTAAAATAACATTGACCATCAGCCATCTTGTTTCTAAATTAAACTTGGCCAAACAGCAGAAGTAGCGAATAATGGTTTGAAAAACAAGGCAGAATGTTTAACAAAGTCATCCTATCTTAGCTACTTTAAGTTTACCTTGCCCTTCTAGTTGGCCTCTAATACCCCCTAGATAAGTATGTTTTTTGCCCCAGTATCTTGTCTTCAAGATAACCATCTGATTAGTTGCTAACTTCCAGAACCAGGTTTTTAGTCACGTACATGTATATTAGTAAAACAATGAAAAATGTAAAATATTAGTAAATAATCATTAGAATAAGTATTATTACATGATAATAACTAACAAGCAAATATATAAGCATATACTAAGGTGTGCATTGAAGGGTCTACGTTTGAAGTGAATAACATTAACTGAAGATTTTTTAAAACGAATGATCTCCGTATAAGACGGCATACAAATGGTTATGTGTTACACAGCAAGTTCAATTTGACCAGCAACACCCTTGTCTACATCATGGAGCTGAGAAAGACAGATAATAAACTGGTCAGTGAAATTGTTTAGTTTTGTACCACTAATTGGAATACATTGAATGAAATGTCTGTAAGACCCCTGACTGTTATCCTAATAAACGAAAACTCTTTGATTGCACCAGAACTCTGTCTCCTTGTGCTTTTAAAATTTCTCCAGCTAGTTCTTGTGAACAAATTGCCACAAATTGTTATATTGTCCAGATGAAGGTGGTTGGCCGACCAAGGTATCAGGTGTAAGACCTCCGGTTATTGAGGCGAACGCCAATAGAGGGTAATCACCAATAATTATACTCTTTTGAAATTGTATCAAACACTGGTAATTTTGAGACTTGTCATTGTTTTTGTTTTTTTACAATTTAGCAGGGGGCAGGAATAGTATCAAAATTTAAATATTCAGTCGAAACCTATTAGAAAACATCTCTCTAAACCACACACAAACAGTCTTAATTCTAATCACAAAATATATAAGCGCTTAGAAGATCATCCCCTAATTTAAATGATCAGGAGTGTCCCTAAAAACGTGGGGCAACTTATAGCTGATAATTGTTATGACAGTTTGTCTCGTTTGCTTTACTTTACATCATGTGCCAGCTATTAATGACGTTTGGTATCTTCTTAATTGCACTTAAAATACATCAAAATTTGCATTTTACAGATAGTATGATTCTATTGTGCTACAATAAAAATGAATAATTAAAAAAAAAAATCAACTGCATATTGCTGATACATGTGTTAAAAGCTGTGTATGTACTATTGAGGAAATGTGTTAAAAATCCAGTCTATACTTTTGAGGAAATATGTTAATAATCCATTGAGTCCATGCTGAGCCAAAATTTCAGTATGTCAATATTTTAAAGTGCAACACAGATTTATTTATTTTTTCTTTTAAACCAGGTGGAACTCAATAGACAATATCGCATTCACAAATTGCATGGGCAAGAAAGGGCTGCCTCAACTCAATATATGAACTTACGCTCCATCTTTTTGAGGAAAATATTAAAGAAAGGAAGATATGTAATCATTCCCACCACTTTCCATCATGGAATAATCAGTGAATTCATCCTTAGACTCTTTACGGATGAACCTTCTCACTTCAGGTACCCTCTCTACCATCTGAACCGCAAAATATACATAGTCCAATGCAGGATCACACTTTTACTAGGGCATACTTGGCATATTAAGCATTTTAAAAAAGAAAATGACTGCACTATATTTGTATCTTCTACCTAATTAAATGTTGTCCTCATTCTGCATTTTACAGCCTACATTTTAAATGCTTTTGAGTGTGCTTTACCGGAATTATACTATACCTGGCTAGCACACACTTTTAATTTACTTAAATTTTTTTAATCCACATTAGGTGAGCTACATGCTGTTTGCTTAGAGACCAATGGGGTGTATGTATGACTGGTCATTTGTGGATGTCCATGAGTTTTATAATTTGTTAGTAAAAAAATATTTCTCCTGGTGCCATGGATCCAATCAAAACTCGCATTCCCAAAAATTGTATAATTTAATGCTGTTTTGTAACATAATGCTGTGCTGTGATGTATCTTTAGTGCAAAACCGAAACAAAAGCATAGCGTTTATGTAGCTACAATCCTGTAGAAACACAAATTATGTAAGAACATGTCAATAAGCATTACATTTGTTGGAAGCATTTTTTTTTTTTAATTGTTCTATTTGAGTGCTTTTTTTTTTCATTCTTTATTTTTGATTTGCTGTCATATATTTTGCAGTTTTGACAGTACAGAGTATATGCAATTGTTATACATCATATAGTTTACATGTGGTTTTTAACATTTGACTTTAATTAATATGACTATTGATGCTAACATTTCCTTGTGTGATGTGCTCCCCAGGGAATTACTGCATGATAAACCCACCGTGACTTGCTGGACCTTCCTCCAGGGTTATCCGCAGACAGTGACTCAAGTTTTTGTTCGCAGTGTGGAAGGAGTACAGAGGTCAGAGAACTCTGGAGGTAAGGTATTGTTATGTAGTTCTGAATATATTGAAAGATACAATAGTGCTTACTTTGGATATCTTATTAATCTAGAATTAGGTCTGATGCCGTGATTATCTTATCCGTAGAACTCCATATCATTTGTTAAAGCCATGCATTGATATAATTTAAAATGTAGGGATCTCACGCTGATGCATTTTCAGGATCCTTTACCATAATTGTATCCTGACGTGGCTCACTGTTTACTTGTGAGATTACTGGAGATCATCAACGTCAGATGAACCATATACACCAACACTTCAACAGTGGACACAGATAGGAAATCTGTTTTCCATTTTTCCCTCATACAGATAACCAGAATCAGGGGTTTAAAGGAGCACTCCAAACACCTTGGTTATGGTGCCAAGAGTACCCTGGTACCTCCCCATTGTAAAGAGCCACAAACCATTTTCAAACAGTTTGACTTCTTATTAGGTGTCAGATGGGTGCTGCTCTCTACTACCATCACTAGAGAGCCAGAAGGTCCTTCTGTTAGTTCTCCTCTTTGGCTCATTGGCTAATAACTAATTGGTGCTTGCATCAGCTAGCTCTGGTGACAGTAGTAGAGGCAGTGAGTGTGCCCGGCAAACCCCAGGTAAGAAGCCAAACCATTTGAAAAATATTTAACTCCTTACAATGGAGGGTGGGATGCCAGCGCACACCTGGAACCTAAAATACTACTGTGAATTGTAGCTGTTATGGAGCTTGGAGTGTTCCATTATAGTTATTCAAAGCCATTGAGTCTATCTTTTTACATCTGTATACCCTTTTAGCCATATTGATAGGTCACTAATACTTGTTAATGTTGTTAATGCGTAAGCCAAAAATAGCCAGTTATTATTCAAGCCAATCAAGGTTATACTACTTAGTTGATATTTTTGTTTTTATAACATGGTCTTGTTATATGAAACAAATTCTACAATGATCAGTTAAATATGGTAGTTGTCCTCCTGGCTCTTTACGTTCTCTCCAATTTTCCTCTTCCTCTTCATTGCCAACATTTTCAAATTTAGTTTTTCTCACATGTGTGTGTATAACACTGAAAAGGTGGTTGCATGTGTACAGATTTGTGATTAATGTAACACTTAGTTTTTTCATGTGTATATTCCTTGAAATGAACTTGAATTTATGCTTTCCACAGAAGGAGATCTGTATCTTATCATCAAATGTGAGAGAGAAAGTGTTAGGTCCGCAGTCTGCAAAAAAACAAACAACACTGTTTTTGATATACGAGCAATCTTCTATCAGAAGAACATCAGCGAAACGATCAAAGTTCAGGTACAGAAGCTTTCATAATATACACATAATATCCTTGAAGGGTAGATTTTGATTTGGCTTTAACAATATAAAGAAATATTACAGTTTTAACATATAATACATACAAAACATGTCAGCAACCCTACCATTTATGTTTCCTCAATGCTTATGTGTATGGTGTCTACATCGAAACATTTGCGAACCCCTCATAAAGTGATGAATAAGACCAAATATCAACAAATGTTGAATAATTTTATTGTAAATAGATGCCGTCTCTGTCTGAGCACCTGAATAAAATGTATATAAGAAACTTTGGTCCTAAGACTACTTACACTTACACACAGGGAGCCAAGTCACCGCAACGTCAAGTGTATTTCACAGTCAGCAGTCTAAGCAATAGTATGTCAAATGTGTCAATGCACCAGGACAGCATGCACAGTCCCTCCCCCTTGTCTTGCTTCCCATTTCTAGAGCATGAGGATTATCAACAAGGACATCATTTGCCTTCTCTAGATACGAAACAGGACAGCCAAAGTCATGTAGACTACACCTATAAAGATAACACAAGCTTCCAAGATGAAGGCAAACATGTAAGCTCATTGAGCAGGTCCCTCAACCCCTCTGTTCCTGTGTGTCCAACTTGTCTGGTTACAATTACATGTCTGTTAGTCCACCAGCGCTACGGAATTTGCTGTCGCTTTATAAATAATAAAATAATAATAATAATCTGTTTCATGAACAAGGTAACTCATGCAGGACAACCCACCAAATGCTATTCTCAATTTTATGTATACAAGCATGTTATTTTACACTTTTGAAGGATTTAGAAGTGACACCATATGAGAGCGATTACAGATTTGTTTTGAAAAACATATTTGTTTTAAGTGTGTTGTGGTTTTAATTGCTATGGTCACTCTTTGCGTCTTTCTGTCTGTTACCCTTTCTCATCCTTTCATGTTGGATCGTGTAGAGCAGGATGAAAGTGTTAAGGTATATCTTATATATCCCAAAACAGTCATTCCAAATAATCTTCAGGAAGGCATACAATTCAAGCATCCTCGCACATGTTAAGTAATATATCTCATGCAGTCTTTTTCCTCCTTTCACCTGGCCAGCTCCTCTCATAGGCTGTCCAGGTTTCCCATGTACTGCAATGTCCTGTCTCTGCTATGACAACTGGAGCTTTCACTGGTCTTTCTTTCATAGTATTAGCATCATCCTGGCTGGGTCCATTTTGGCAACTAAACTATGTGCTAGTGCCCTTATTACCGTGCATTGCTTATATTAAGTGATAGATGGGTAATTAATCTATTATGTTTGAAATGGCTTTTTCTGTTTTAAGTATGTATTCTAAGGTGTTCTCATTGACTTTTTAGGTATTAGTTATATACTTGTGTATTTATGTTGTAGATTTGGCAATGTTATATTGTATTTACAGTCCTTATTTGTCCTATGATTGGTCTTTTTGATTAGTGAATGTCACGACACTCCTTAGTTAATATGCCCTCGTGCAGTACTCACACTCACCACTGTTTCTGTTTGGCACTGTTTCTCATTTCTTTTCGTTAAGCACTTCACCTGGTCCTTGTTTAGCACCTATACAGGGGCGGACTGACAACTCATCGGGCCCCTGGGCAATAGGAGATCATGGGGCCCCCGTTTACCCACCAACTTGCAAGAGACACAAATATACATCACGCACACATGCATGTGTTACAGAAAAAGTTGTAATGTGGGGGGGGGAGGCTTCAGTAGGGGACAGGAGTTGTAGTGTGTGGGACTGGGGCTGTAGTGGGAAGATAAGGGTTCTAATGGGCAACATGGGCTCTAATGGGTAAAAAGGTGATGTAGAGGGGGTATAGGGGTTCTAATTTCAGATAGAGACTGTAGTGTTGGGTGTTTGTGGGGGACAGGGGCTGTAGTGGGGTAGTTTTTAGGTCCCCAGACCCCCTTTCCTCCCATTAAAAAGTTATTTTATTCAAGTTTTTGACCTAAATTAGAGTGGGTGCTGGTGCAAGATTTGTTTTCGGTCCACCTATCGTAAGGATGGAAAAAAAGGTAGATCCCCATATTTCGTACAACTACCATAATACTTTGCCAGATGGGTATCTACCATTTCCCCATCCTTGCAAGGTTGAACTTGCCCTGAGCAGTGTATGTATGTTTGACTGTAAGCATGTTTTGAATGGAGTATGTATGTGTGAATGTAGGGGTGTATTTGTGTGTACTGTTTGCCTTAAAATGTAGGGGTGTGTCTGTATGTATTGTTGATATTTGAATGCAGGGGTGTATTTGCTTGAACAGATACACAGGTGCAGACTCACAGATACATACATACACCAACACATATACAGATACACAGACACACATTGACATCCAAATTTACAGACACACTCTAACACACATACAGATATACAGATACACAGACACACACTAACATGCATAAAGATACACCCACACACATACAGATACACAAACACACTGATACGGATACACACACACTAACACACATACAGATACAGACACACACTAACACATACATACAGATACAGACACACACTAACACACATACAGATATACACACACTAACATTAGTGATGTCCCGAATGGTTCGCTTGCGAATAGTTCCCGGCGAACATAGCGTGTTCGCGTTCGCAACGGGTGGCGAACATATGCGATGTTCGGTCCGCCCCCTATTCGTCATCATTGAGTAAACTTTGACCCTGTACCTCACAGTCAGCAGACACATTCCAGACAATCAGCAGCAGACCCTCCCTCCCAGACCCTCCCACCTCCTAGACAGCATACAATTTAGATTAATTCTGAAGCTGCATTCTTTCTTTTTTTTTTATTATTTTTTTTTGTGTGTTTGTGTTTATTATACATTATCCTCCATAGCCAGTTACCTGTGTTTATTATACATTATCCTCCCATAGCCAGTAACCTGTGTTTATTATACATTATCCCCCATAGCCAGTAACCTGTGTTTATTATACATTATCCACCCATAGCCAGTAACCTGTGTTTATTATACATTATTCCCCCATAGCCAGTAACCTGTGTTTATTATACATTATCCCCCATAGCCAGTAACCTGTGTTTATTATACATTATCCACCCATAGCCAGTAACCTGTGTTTATTATACATTATCCTCCCCATAGCCAGTAACCTGTGTTTATTATACATTATCCTCCCATAGCCAGTAACCTGTGTTTATTATACATTATCCTCCCATAGCCAGTAACCTGTGTTTATTATACATTATCCTCCCATAGCCAGTAACCTGTGTTTATTATACATTACCCCCCATAGTCATTTATCGTTGGACCTAGGTAGCACGATGTCTTAGGCCGGCCCAGAGAGTGAGTGAGTGAATAATATAATATATATGTTCAGAGAAACATATTAGTAATATATGTAAATCGGGTTCATGCAAAGAGGGTGAAAAGGTATTAAAGAAAAACACACTTATTGCATCAAATTTACAAAGCCAAACTTTTAAATGAGCTTTCCTCATTTCTTTCTCGGGATGAGGAATATATCGGTTGTAGACTGAGGATTTCCATCTGCCCAATCTTTTAATAATATGCACTGGAGTGTCAGTGTTGAAGGAGACCGAAGCTGCCCCTCTTCTAAATGAAAGACCCGATACATGGATACAACCTAATCTTAGGAGTAGTGTTCTGATGTAGAAGATGAATTTAGCCGTAGTCAGAGGGATTCAGTGAGAGTAGTGGTGAAATGTGTGTGGCATGACTGAGTGTGGGTAAGTAAGAGTCAAGTATTTTAACTGGGCACTAGTTCTAGGTGGGATAAAGTGGTATAGCGGAAGGATGAGTAGTTTGGTTCGTTTTAGAGGTTTGTAGAGAAAGTATATAGTGATCATGATTTTTAGCTATATCCAATATTTTTAAGGTGGTCTCAAACAAACATAAAATGCTATATAAAATTTGTAGGAATATCGAATAGTCGTGTACAGTAAATGAGAGAGGGCTCAGAATATCGAACCATCGATCGGTAACCTGGATGAAGTAGGGGGTCTATCTGTTTTATTAAATATGCGGTAATATGCTTTTAATGGGATAGGACGTTAGGAAAGGTGTGTGACTGGGATAAGTGGTTGTGGCTGTATTTACCTTATCCTGGGACCGACCTGGCTCCTAAGCTTGAGCCGCGCGTGGCTGGATCACTCCTGCCTCCACACGAGCCGCATGCGGCTTGATCTCCTCTTCTGACTTAGCCGCGTGCACTGACCTGTGGGGATATTTATGGGATGAAAATAGTACAGTTGAGAATTGCCCACTATTTCAATTCTCAGATCCCAAAGATCGTTATCGTGTAAGTGAAATGTATTCCATATTAATAAAATCACAATTTGTTATAAAAATAGATACAATTTATTGTGACATTTTAAAAATAATAATAAGTAACATGCGTGACAATAATCAATGAATATTCAGTATAACATGACTATGCAATACAAATGGTAATATATTTTCCAACGGTTAACACAGCTTAGAATCTACAACATTAGCTGTCAAGAAGATTTATGATGGGCTTCACAGAGACAAAGAAAGTTTCACATAGAGAACAGAATTCCTCAGAGTGCAGCGTAAGGTCGTAAAAGTTTAGCTGGCTGGGCCCAAGGGAGGCGTTTGACTCAAGTGATCGGCGCAAATTGTGTTGTGTGTCAAAGACACACAGAAAGTGACTGGGTGGCGGGCCCCCTACCTTGGCCGGGCCCCCGGACCATGTCCGAAGCGCCCGACCAGTCAGTCCGTCCCTGCACCTATATAGTTTGGTTTCTCCCCTCACTCCTTGCCAGATCACTGTCTCTTGTCTCCTGTTTCCCTGGTTCCTGGTTTCCTGTGATTCTGGCTCCTTGATCCTGCATACTGTTCCTTGGTCCTGTGTCCTGCGCCTCCTGGTCTTCGTTCCTGTGTCCTCTTGTTCTTCGTCCTGTGTCCTCCTGATCCTGCGTTCCTGTGTCCTCCTGGTCCTTCGTTCCTCTGCCCTCCGATCCTTTGTTCTGGTTCCGTGTTCTCTGCTTTATTACCAGTGATCCTGACCCTGCAGCCTTGTTCATTTATTCTGCTTCTGATCTTGCTTCCTGGTGTCAGTATATTAGTCTTGTGACTCTGGATCTGTGCCCTACCTGCTACTCGTGGTAACTGCACAATCCTGCCCTTATACCAAAGGACTGTTCCAGTATATGCTGCCTGCACGATTCGTGCTTATTTTGATTTATTGTATATATTTTGTGGCATTGTATATATATATTTTTTTGTTTGTTTGTTTTTTGGTTCTCTGTAAATATATATATATATAGACAAAAAATGGATAAGCAAGGCACTCCTCCTGGATTTCTCTGAACAAAAATCGAAACTGCCTAGGTGCAATCCCGCGTACCAATATATACAATCATAAATAAAGGGAGCACACTAGGACTTTTCAATAGTGGAAAAAATGGTCTTTCCTGTATTAAATCATAATACAGAATCTGTGTACAAAAATCGACGTTTCGACCCTCCTGGGGTCTTTATCAAGATCACAGTGAAGCATACTAAATGTGTACAATATATACATATCAGTGTAATAACGCTTACCAATCAGAAGATCAGACAGCCGAAAAGCTGAAGAACCCGGAAGTGAAGAGACCACGTGAAAAGTGCTTACGTAATCGTGCATGTGACCTGGTTGCTAGGTCACCAAACAAACAACCTCTCTATTCCAGTGTAAAGATCCGGTAGCCGGCGAGCCGGGGAACCCGGAAGTAACTGAACCACGTCAGTGGCGGATCCAGAGCCTGATCTCGGGAGGGGCACTTGTAGATTATTTAAAAAAAATAATCCTAGCACAATAACCACTACAGCTCAGTGTAGTAGTTATGGTGCCAGTAGTGCCAGGATCCCACCCCGGAGTAAGTAGTCATACCGTTTAAGAACAGTTTGACAACTTACCTGGGGTCTGCTGGGATATAGGGCATAGGAGAAGTGGTGTGTGTTAGGGGTGAAGTGTGTGTGAAAGGTGCAGTGTGTGTGTGAGTGGTGAAGTGAGTGTGAGTGCGTAAGGGTGGCAGTGTGTGTGTTAGGGGGCAGTGTGTGTATGGGGGCACTGTATGTCTGTGTGGGGCAGTGTGTGTATGGGGGGGCACTGTATGTCTGTGTGGGGCAGTGTGTGTATGGGGGGCACTGTGTGTATGGGGGGGTCGTGTGTGTGTGTTTGGGGCAATGTGTGTATGGGGGGGCAGCAGGGTGTGTAGGGCACTGTGTGTGTATAGGTGTGCAGTGTGTGCGGGGCAGTATGTGTATGGGGCAGTGTTTGTGGGGCAGTGTGTATGGGGACAGTGTTTGTGGGACAGTGTTGTATGGGGACAGTGTTTGTGGGGCAGTGTGTGTATGGAGGCAGTGTTTGTGGGGGCAGTGTGTGTATGGGGTCAGTGTGTGTAGTGTTTGTATGTGGGGCAGTGTTTGTGGGTCAGTGTGTGTATGGGGTCAGTGTGTGTAAGGGGGAAGTGTGTGTATGGGGCAGTGTTTGTGGGGCAGTGTGTGTGTGGGGCAGTGTGTGTATGGGGACAGTGTGTATATGGGGACAGTGTGTGTATGGGGACAGTGTGTATATGGGGACAGTGTGTATATGGGGGCAGTGTGTGTATGGGGGCAGTGTTTGTGTGTATGGGGGCAGTGTTTGTGTGTATGGGGGCAGTGTTTGTGTGTATGGGGGCAGTGTTTGTGTGTATGGGGGCAGTGTGTGTATGTATGGGGGCAGTGTGTGTGGGGTCAGTGTGTGTATGGGGTCAGTGTGTGTATGGGGTCAGTGTGTGTATGGGGTCAGTGTGTGTATGGGGTCAGTGTGTGTATGGGGTCAATGTGTGTAGTGTGTGTATGGGGTCAGTGTGTGTATGTGGTCAGTGTGTGTAGTGTGTATGGGGACAGTGTGTATATGGGGACAGTGTGTATATAGGGACAGTGTGTGTATGGGGACAGTGTGTGTATGGGGACAGTGTGTGTATGGGGACAGTGTGTGTATGGGGGCAGTGTTTGTGTGTATGGGGCAGTGTTTGTGTGTATGGGGGCAGTGTTTGTGTGTATGGGGGCAGTGTTTGTGTGTATGGGGGCAGTGTTTGTGTGTATGGGGTCAGTGTGTGTATGTATGGCGTCAGTGTGTGTAGTGTGTGTATGGGGTCAGTGTGTGTATGGGGTCAGTGTGTGTATGGGGTCAGTGTGTGTGGTGTGTGTATGGGGTCAGTGTGTGTATGGGGTCAGTGTGTGTAGTGTGTGTATGGGGTCAGTGTGTGTATGGGGTCAGTGTGTGTAGTGTGTGTATGGGGTCAGTGTGTGTATGGGGTCAGTGTGTGTAGTGTGTGTATGGGGTCAGTGTTTATATGGGGACAGTGTGTGTATGGGGACAGTGTGTGTATGGGGACAGTGTGTATATGGGGACAGTGTGTATATGGGGACAGTGTGTGTATGGGGACAGTGTGTGTAGTGTGTGTATGGGGACAGTGTGTGTAGTGTGTGTATGGAGACAGTGTGTGTATTGTGTGTATGGGGACAGTGTGTGTAGTGTGTGTATGGGGTCAGTGTGTGTATGGGGTCAGTGTGTGTATGGGGTCAGTGTGTGTATGGGGTCAGTGTGTGTAGTGTGTGTATGGGGTCAGTGTGTGTATGGGGGCAGTGTATGTTGGGCAGTGTGTATGGGGGCAGTGTATGTGGGGCAGTGTGTATGGGGTCAGTGTGTGTATGGGGGCAGTGTATGTTGGGCAGTGTGTATGGGGGCAGTGTGTATGGGGGAGGGGAGGAGGGAAGGGAGGCTTTTTAATAAAAAAATAAAAAAAAAATGTATTTAATAAAATATATTATGTCCCCCCTCCCTTCTTACCTTTATTGAGGAGGAGGGGGGACATTTCTGGATCCCTGGTGGTCCCAGTGGGGAATCCCTGGTGGTCCAGTGGTTCCAGTGAACTCTAGCCCGCGCTCCAGGGCTAGAGTTCACTCTCGCGAGATTTGGAGCGTTGCCGTGGTAACCGCGGCAACGCTCCAAATCTCGCGAGAGGAGGACCCGGAGGAGCTGCTGGTAACAGCTCCCGGGTCCTCTCTCCCTCCCCTGCCGGTCGGCTGTCAGTAATGTGCCTGCGGACCGGGGAGGGAGATCACTGATCACTGATCTCCCTCCCGGTCTGCAGGCACAATGCAGGGCTGGCACTTGGGCAATGTCAGCCCTGCACTAGCCGGCAGGGGAGAATCTCGGGGGGGGGCAATTGCCCCGTTGCCCCCCCCCTGGATCCGCCAATGAACCACGTGATAGCTACCACCTGATCTGCACCAACGTGCATGTGACCGGGTTGCATAGCAACCAATCAAACCGTGCAATTCTACCTACCCCCGATAGAAACGGGGAGTAGGACATAACCAATAATGCTGGAGGACATAGTCTTACAGAACATCATGATGTCAGTGATCTGGCAGTGACATACAAGTGAAAACGAAATAACATCAGTGAACAGTGTGTGATAGATGTCAGAACTAAAACAATAAAAAATAAAAATAAAAGACAGATCACTTCAACATCTGGGGCGCAGTAAACTAAACTGCGAACATGCATAACATAAATTAATCAGCAAATTATTGCTAAGTATACTACAATTGGTCCAGTATAATAAAATAACATAAATTATAAATATCATAATGGGGCTAATTCAAAGAAAAGCATCCAATGTTTCTATATATACCGGAATTAGTCCAAAGTAGAAGGATCATTGATATAATCCATAGCATACTGATGTTAGTTCAAGGAGGAGCAACAGATACCATTTCAACTATTAGGTGTGGGAAGGAGATAGTTTACCATCCAGTGTTGAATACTGGACCTCTTATTAGGCCTGAGCCTCTATAGGGTATATATATATTTTTATCATGTATCCAACTGTGGTCTTTGTACACAGACTTAAACTATGAATGATCCTATTTAGGATATATATTATGTACGTCATGGAGCAGAAATACTGGTCATCACGTACATATGTGGTGTTTCACCCTTTTGTTGCTTAAATAGATTATCATTGCGCTATAGGTCTGGGATGTTGATACAGCCAGTTGATATGTTACGTTGGATACATGATAAAAATATATATATACCCTATAGAGGCTCAGGCCTAATAAGAGGTCCAGTATTCAACACTGGATGGTAAACTATCTCCTTCCCACACCTAATAGTTGAAATGGTATCTGTTGCTCCTCCTTGAACTAACATCAGTATGCTATGGATTATATCAATGATCCTTCTACTTTGGACTAATTCCGGTATATATAGAAACATTGGATGCTTTTCTTTGAATTAGCCCCATTATGATATTTATAATTTATGTTATTTTATTATACTGGACCAATTGTAGTATACTTAGCAATAATTTGCTGATTAATTTATGTTATGCATGTTCGCAGTTTAGTTTACTGCGCCCCAGATGTTGAAGTGATCTGTCTTTTATTTTTATTTTTTATTGTTTTAGTTCTGACATCTATCACACACTGTTCACTGATGTTATTTCGTTTTCACTTGTATGTCACTGCCAGATCACTGACATCATGATGTTCTGTAAGACTATGTCCTCCAGCATTATTGGTTATGTCCTACTCCCCGTTTCTATCGGGGGTAGGTAGAATTGCATGGTTTGATTGGTTGCTATGCAACCCGGTCACATGCACGTTGGTGCAGATCAGGTGGTAGCTATCACGTGGTTCAGTTACTTCCGGGTTCCCCGGCTCGCCGGCTACCGGATCTTTACACTGGAATAGAGAGGTTGTTTGTTTGGTGACCTAGCAACCAGGTCACATGCACGATTACGTAAGCACTTTTCACGTGGTCTCTTCACTTCCGGGTTCTTCAGCTTTTCAGCTGTCTGATCTTCTGATTGGTAAGCGTTATTACACTGATATGTATATATTGTACACATTTAGTATGCTTCACTGTGATCTTGATAAAGACCCCAGGAGGGTCGAAACGTCGATTTTTGTACACAGATTCTGTATTATGATTTAATACAGGAAAGACCATTTTTTCCACTATTGAAAAGTCCTAGTGTGCTCCCTTTATTTATGATTGTATATATATATATATTGATTTACCCTATTCATTTGTGTCTTGGCATTTATTTCTTTGCTGTATTGGTTCCCACAGTTAAAGTGACAGTGCTGTTCCAGGGCAGCACCCCTTCATGTTATTACATAGAGGAATTGTTAATTAATGTTGCTTGTACACATGATCAAGTCAGGTCAATTATCAATAAATCGTGAACAACGGGATTGTGGGCACCAAAACTTGACTGCTTAATGTGAGGTATATGACACCTTTTCACTAATCTGATAATGGTGAAAGTGCCAATAAATAGTATCAGATCTGTGGGAATGTGATCAGTTCCAGATTGTTCAAGCACGCTTTAACAAATAGGTAAACGTTGTACATGAGAATTACCACATAGATTGTTATAAATGTTTCATCCAATATATTGGAACTAAGGAAACCAAACGTATTGAATAGTGTTTGATATGTGGCAGATTACTTAGAGAGCTTTCTTATAATCTTAATTTTTACTAATTACTAATAATCGTAATTACTAATAATCTTAATTTTAATAAGGACAGGAGGCGAGTATTTTATAACATGACAGGAGGCTTCCTATTTTGCAATTTTAAAGCTGAAGAAGAGACATCCCAGCAGAAGGGGGAGTGTGAAAATAAAATGTACGGAAAGTGGATTCCCTAGACCAGTCCGCTGTTCGGAGAATATCCGAAAGGGACGCCCCTGCCAGGAAGGCTGACGACGCCGCCGCTCCGCGAATGGAGTGGGTGCCGAACGCGGGGTCTATACCCGCGAGGGAAAGGGTCCAGCGGATCCATCGGTCCAGTGTGGTGACCGAGACTGGGGCGTGAGGGTGTACGTAGGAGACTAGGAGTTGGCCGACGAAGAGGACCGGAGTGAGGAGGTAACCGAAACATACCTGCGGAGGGTGGACACGACACAGAGCTGCGGGTCATCGTGAAAGAAGGGGTAAAAGACCGAAGTCGAACCCGACTTAGTGCGACGGGAAATGTGGAACGTGACCCCTTCAGGGGCCACCTCGAAAGCGTCCACGTCGAAGCCCCGAACGTCGGAAGGATACTAGACAAAGGAGGAAAGTGCACTTAGCGGATAGTTGGCGTAGGGAGAGGCGGTCATTCGGAAGCCAATCCCTGAAAAAGCGGAGAACCAGTCCCACATCCCATAGGTGAGGGTATTTGGGGGGCGGCGGAGTCGCATACCGCGGAGTAGGCGGCAGACCAGAGGGTATTTGCCGACCGGGAGATCCCCGACGGGCGTGTGAGCCGCCGAAATCGCGGAACGAACGACATTGACCGAACGGTAAGAGCGGCCAGCTAAGAACAAGGAGGAAAGAAAATTAAGAATCATGGGAATAGGTGCTGTAAATGGATCGGAGTCCTGTTCCATGCACCAAGTAGGCCCAGGAGGCCCAAGCTGAAAGGTAACAGCGTCTAGTTCCCGGGGCCCATGAGTCCCATAAGAGGTCCCTAGCAGCCTGCGATAGTCCGCTGACTCGCCAGGAACCCCGGATAGAGACCAAGCCACCAGGGGTAGCCGGTCTTCCAGGAGGAGTGGGTGGAGATACCCTTTGGGATCCGTGAGTAGGTCCGGGAAGGATGGTAGGAGGAGAGGGTCCCTGTAGGAGGAGGCCAGGAGGTCCGGGAACCATGGTTGGCTCTGCCACAAGGGTGTTACGACAACCAGTTTGATCTGTTGTGTCCGCATTTGGTGTAGTGTTCTCGCAATCATGGAGAATGGGGGAAAGGCGTAGGCTCCTGTCGTCGGCCATTGTTGGAGAAAAGCGTCTGTCGCCTTGCTCTCCGGGTCCGGGAGCCAGCTGAAGAACTCCGAGGTCTGGTGATTGTTGCGAGAAGCGAAAAGATCCAGGTGAAAGGGACCCCTCCGGGCTGCCAGGGCCCTGAAGATTCTTGTGTTTAGCTTCCAGTCGCTGACGTCTCTCCAGTGGCGAGAGAACCAGTCGGCTGTGAGATTGATCTCTCCCGGTAAGTATTCCGCCTGCAGCGTGATGTTGCGAGGGAGGCAATAGTCGAAGATGTCCCTCGTGATATCCGACAGCAGGCGTGAGCGAGCGCCTCCCAGACGGTTGATGTACTGGACTGCGGATACATTGTCCATGCGCAGGAGGAGGCAGCAGTTGGATCTTTCCCGGGCCAAGCTGCGGATCGCGAAGGATCCTGCAAGGAGTTCGAGGCAATTGATGTGCATGGAGAGCTCCTGCGCCGCCCATGTTTATTCCGTGGAGATGGTTCCGTTGGTGGCACCCCATCCCCACAGGCTGGCGTCTGATTCCAATACGAAGTCTGGGGTGTCTCCGAATATGGCCTTGCCGTTCCAGGCTTGCATGCTGTCCAGCCACCATGATAGTTCCTCGCGAACCTCCGTCGTCACCGGGACGGGTTGGTCGTAAGTAGGCCTGTGGCGTAGGTACTTCGCCTTGAGACGTTGCATGGCCCTGTAGTGGAGGGGACCCGGAAATATGGCCTGAATGGAAGCGGATAGGAGTCCTACAATCCTGGCCAGGTTGCGTAGTGGAATGGAGTCGAGTTGGAGAACCCTGCGAATCTCCTTGCGAATGGCTGTGATCTTTGAGGCTGGTAGTCTCAGAGTGCAAGTCGTCGAGTCGATCTCGAAGCCGAGGAATTATATCGTCTGGCCAGGGTTCAGCTCCGATTTCTGTTGGTTTACCACGAAACCCAAAGATTCCAGTAGGGACACTGCCAGGTGAGTGTGTTGGCGTAGCCTGTGTTCGTCGGAGCAGAAGAGGAGAAGATCGTCTAAGTAGATGATGCATCGAACGCCCCTGGATCTTAGGTGGGCCACCACTGGTTTTAAGAGTTTGGTGAAGCACCATGGGGCTGAGCTGAGCCCGAAAGGGAGGCAAGTGAATTGCCAAGGGCGTCCGTGGAGGATGACATGTGGATGGGGCGAGGGGGCTGAACCTGAAAGGGGGTCACCACTAGGTCTATGATATATCCCTGTACAGTTTGTAGGATCCATGTGTCTGAGCATAGGGCGGCCCAATTCTGGAAAGAAAGGGAAATACGGCCCGCAGTACGGGTACATGGTAACAGTGGAGGAATATGGGTCCTTACCTGCAGCAAAGCAGGAACACCCGCGTCCGCGGGATCCACGACCTCTATCCGAGCCTCTGGAAAAGGGTTGCTGTCGGTAGTCTCTTGTTGGAAAAAATGGTGTTGGTTGGGTGCGGGGGCCTAAAGGCCAAAATCGGCTGGCGGCACGGCCCCGTTGCCGGCCAGCCCTCCCAAAAACCCCTCTGGCAGGGTTGCTTCTGAAAACTCTGCGCATTGAGGACTGCGCCTTATTAAGTGAGGTGAACACGTTTACGTGTTTATTAAGTTCCTTGAGGAACGGTTCGCCAAATAGTTTCCCTTGTGCCTGGGGACCAATCTCCTTTGTGCCAAGGTCTGCCAATTTGCCGTTAATACGGTACAACGCTGCTTTTCGCCTCTCTGAACAGAGCGTAACGTTAGTGTTTCCGATGAAACAAAAACACCGTTGTGCCCATTCACGAACATCATGTGCCCATTCCCTGATGTCCTCAGAGGAGAAGGAGTCGGCTTTGGTGTAGGCATCGTCCGCCAGATACATAATGCGAGCCAGGGGGCCTACGGAATCCAGCAGGTTGTCTTGGGCGCCCCATAGGCCTTTCTCTACCCCACGGCAGGGGCAGTAAAGAAAGAGGAAGTTGTACAGGCAGCATGACACTTATATACTATGCTGCTCAGTGATTTACTTGTTGCTCTTTACGTTTTCTTTACTGCTGTGGAGTTTAGTAAAGAGAGTTTATGCAAAATAGGAAGCCTCCTGTCATGTTATAAAATTCTAGACACTTCTTACAATTTACTAGAAAGTATTGTGAGGAAAACAGGCACCAGTGAAAAGTTATTCAATTTTGTAAGGGAGCATTTTCAACAGTTTTAAACACACTTTGTGTGAAACAAAGTTATATAGAAAATCAGAGAACTAGCAACTCGAATTGTGATCTACTTTTAGGAATTATGAGATATCCTCAGAAAATAGCCATCATTTTTGGAATACATTTCATGGTTCCTGTGCAAACAAGAAATAATCTGTGACACAAATAAACACTTCTTAACAAAATTAATTATAAATTAAATTATAATGATTTATATAGTGCCAACATATTCCGCAGCGCTGCAAATGATAAACCAAGACAAATTATTAATTCTAGCAAAACACTTTTGCCATATGAGAACAGTGGGTGTAGAGGTCCCTGCCCAAATGAGTTTACAATCTAAAAGCATGAGGGCTAAATATGCAGATGGACGTGAGAGAATAAAATGATTTGGATATCTCTGAGGATAGGTGATTGGGAAGAAGGGGTACAGTCAGGGGGCCCTGCTGGGGGCGCCCACCGGGATATTTCCTGGTGGGCTCCCCTGTCCTGAGCCGCAGTGCAGAGCGAGCAGCTCTATAGCCGCCCCCCTTCAGCACCGGGCCGATTCTCCAGGCACCTGAAAATGGGGGTGCCCGAAGGAGCCTTGTCACAGGTGGCCCAGGAGGTGGCCTTTAATCGGTATGGTAGAGCAGGCACCTGCTCAGCCTGATTGCAGGTGCCTGCTCTGCCAATGAATGCCGGGGGAGAGGAGGCAGGCAAGCGGCAGTGTGGAACAAGGGGGGAAGAGTCAGTGCTAAATAACAGAATGAAGGGCAGCAACCCAAAAAAGGGTATTATTAAGGATTTTTTTTTTTTAAAAGACTGCAATAATAGGGATAGTGAAATGAGGAACAGGAGGGCATTCCATAAGGATGGGGCAGTAATGGAGAAGTCTTGTCGGTGAAAGTCGTGGGTGCAGATACTAGAACGGACCAGTAACAGGTTGCTGGTGAAGTAAGGACGTTCCTGAATCCTAAATGAAACAGGAAGCCAGTTCTGAGATAGATGGGTGAGGTTTGAGATTTGCAGGACATAAAGTAGAGTTTGGCACAGGCATTCATTACAGACTGTAGAGGGGCAATCTGGGCGCTCTTCATGGTTACAATAATCAAGGTTGGAAACAAAAAAAGCATGGACAAGCATTTTCATGACGTCCTGAGTGAGAAAGGAGCAAACGTGACAAATGTTTTAAGGTTAGAGCCACAGGATTTGGTGATTGATTTGAAGTAAGGCATGAAGGAAAGGGCGAAGTCAAAGAGCACACCAAGACAACGTGCCTCCGGGCTAGAGATTATGACAGCTCTGTAGACCTGAAGGAAAAATGGACAAATGTAGCCTTAGAGGGAAGAAAGACAAGGAGTTCAGTCTGGAGAGGTTGAGTTTTAGGATTAATGGAGCTACCCAATCAGCGACATTGTACAGAAAACTAGGAGAAAGATCAAAGGAGAAAAAGTAGATCTGGGTATCATCATTAATCATTTTACTGTTTCAATGGAGAGCAGTTCTGCCTCTGCTGTGGTGTAAGGGAAATAAAATATGTTAAAGAATACCCCCTGAAGCCTGTGAGACACCATCCTGTAGCATGAGATGGTAGAATGTATCTACTACTTTCATTAAAAAAGAGAATAGCAATGGGGTTTCTTAATCCCCACTATGAATCAGGATGGCTTGACACATTTAAAATGCCAAGTCATTCTAACTGTGCTGGTGCCTATAATTTCAAGCAAGAGAAAGTCCCAACACATATCTGTGCATCTTCCACTCAGTTCACAGCCAAATAAGCAAATTAATTAGGCATTTCTGTAGATATTGAAAATTATGCCCACTGAAAGATAAACTATAAAGATATTGGTTCTCTATTATAATAGCACAGATTGTGATAGTGTCTGTATAAGAGAAAATGACATCCTTCTCCAGCGTTTTCCCTAGCTCAGATGCCTGCTTGGAGATAAAGGAGGGGACAAAAAATTCAAGCTTGTAAGTAAAGCATACACAAGGGAAATGGTCTTGTATTTTAAAATATAAAGCTCTCAATATAGATCTCAATAGCAATATAGAACACTGAGTGAGCCAGAAAGAGCAAGTGGACAAAATAGCCAAAAAGATTGCATCGCATTGGGGTGGGGACTGTGAAATAACAGATGGGAAAAATTGTCCATCTCCATGTCCCACCTGTGGGCATTGGGTGGGTACATTAAAATAAGTAATAGAGGTAAGATAGATCATTGTCCACCACCTGCCCCCACCTGTGGCCAATTCATTCCCTGGAAAATAGAAAATCTACAATACAATAACAACAGAAAAACATAGTGCAATAATGCTATAGCAATTTAAAATGGTGAGTAAATGCTAAATTGTCACACTCACAAACCAAAATTGATTGTAGGCGTTATCATAAACCTCAGGACTTGTGGAGCATCATGGCAGATATAAAGGAGAGAAAATATAAAAATAATAGTGCAGAGTATCTTGATAAAAGTGAACACTTTAATATACAAACACACTTACAAAAATGAAGTGGAAAACAGGCACATCAATAAATCCAATCTCGGGATCCCTGGAATCAGGAACACCAAAATGACCAATATCCAGAATATAAAAAGATGTGAAAGTAAAAATAAAAATAAAAATACAAAATAAATAAAACCAAAGTCAAAAGTTCTGCACTAAAATAGAAAGCCCGATTCATTCCCTGTCTAACTACCTATTCAGATGATACTAAAATTACAGTAACTAACTTATCTTATTATAAATTTACATGATGAGACGATGTTATTTAAACACTCTAGCTTCAGGAATACAAATGTGTATTTGTATTTATGTTTTTTCCACTTGCATACTGCTCACGTCACAGCTGCCACTCCTCTGCTGGCTGAGATCATCAACTGAAGATCTCAGCCAATCCAATGCTTCCTCATAGTGAAGCATTGGAGAGGTAGTGTGAATACATTACAATCACTGTGATGCACCAGTCAGCATCTCCTCACAGAGGTACCTCCTATTTGGGGAATATTTGGTGTCTTCTTTGCCGAACATGGAGATGCTGAACAGAGTGACTGCTGCT
Source organism: Pelobates fuscus (assembly GCF_036172605.1). Lineage (NCBI taxonomy): Eukaryota > Metazoa > Chordata > Amphibia > Anura > Pelobatidae > Pelobates > Pelobates fuscus. Next base: position 87,288,573 of record NC_086325.1, on the reverse strand, counting down.
AGAGGTGGCAATGTATGTAACTACTGCCTTTTATCAGAAAATACAGTGTTGTTTACACTGCTGAGCCTGCAGGGACAAAATCATTATGTTAAAGGAACACTCCAAAGACATAAAGCACTTCAGCTTGTTATGTGCGATGAGTGTGTTCTCTTTTATTTTAGAAAAGTGCTAATTTCCATAGAAGTCAGCACTTTTGTATATACAAACAGCAAAAGTTAAAAACAATTTGATATGGGTGTATTGGCGCTATTGAATTGTGAGAGATGCAGCAACCCTAGAAGACACTACATAAAGTGCAAAAACAAGTACAACGTACAGGGTGTGCAATTAAAAACACCAACACACAAATATTCTGGAATTTTGAAGGTTTTTCTCAAATGGATTTACGTTAATAACGTGCAGAAAACAGGATATAGCAGCAGACAAATAATGAAAAATGTCTCTTTATTTTGTAAATATGCTCATGTATCCTTGTTTTCAGGCATCTAGAAGTCTTGCCCACATATTGGAGACAACAAGGACACGTGAGCACATGCACAACAAACATGGGGAATAAGGAACTATGCACCCGAGGAAGACCTACATGGTTCGAAACGCTTTTACTTTGGTCATGTTTAATTATTTGTCTGCTGCTAGATTCTGTTTTCTGCACTTTATTGAAGTAAATCCATTTGAGAAAGACCTTCAGGATTCATTCCAGCAACTTTATCTGCTGATAAGCCATCACAGCCAGAGCCAGCTATACGTGGCTCTGGGAAGAGTGAGTGACCCATTACCTCTGTGTACTTAAATATCTGTATATATATATAGTATTACACACACAATGTACAGTTTTATATTTGACAGATAACCAGAGACAAATTGTAATGTCCTCCTTGATATAAATATATCACATTGTGTGGTGGTGTTTTTTTGTTTTTTTTTAATTTTTTATTTGTGTTGACAGAAAATAATGCACAGACATCGAGAACAGCACAGAATGCACATCCATTGACATAAATACAGCATATGTGGTGCAGTAATTCGGTTTTGTTGACGGGAAATAATGCACATACATCGAAAACATCGCATAACGCACAACCATTGACATGTATACATCTTCCACGGTGCAGTATTTAGGTTTTGTTGACAGGGAATACTGCACCTACATCGGGAACATCACATAATGCACATCCATTGACATAGAGAACAGCATACATGGTGCAATAAGTCGATTTTGTCAGCAGGGAACATTGCGCATGCCTCGAGGACATCACATAATGCATCTCCATTAACATATATACAGCATACAGGGTGCAGTATTGCAATATTGAATGCCCGTCAGAATATCTCGGTATGTCCAGCTACTGGCTGTCATCTTTAGTTTTAAGGGGTTGTGTCTTAGAAACCTGCGTGTAGTGGTCGCCTAGGAACCACCGTTTACTTCTTCTAGCAATATTGTATGCCTGTCAGTAATCCTCTGTATGTCCAGCTACTGTCTGTCAACTTTAGTTTTTAAGGGTATGAACGAGAAAATTATAGATAGAAAAGAAAGACAGAGATGGAGGAATAGAGTGGGGAAAGGGGGGGGGGAGGCGAGGAGCAATGTCCCATTGCCTACTTATCATACCGTCCCTATGTCAGCTAAGCCAATCAGCGCAGGGGGCAATCCTCCCAAGGTGCCCATACTTTCTGGAAGCGTTTTTGCGTGCCTCGAACTCTTGCTGTCAGATCGTCCATCAAGTATACTTCCCTAATCCTATTAATGACTCCGTTAATCGGTGGCGTGGATTGTTTAAGCCAATCCGCCGCCACTGCTCTCCTGGCTGCCAAAGTTATCTTGTGAATAAGTGCTTGTTCGTGTCTAGTCCACCCATCTATCGTTCTGCTAAGTAGGTATACCCATGGGTCTAGGGGGGGAGCCCTGTTCAGGACTTGGGCTAGTAGATCTCTAATCTGTTGCCAAAATCTTGCGATCAGGGGGCATTCCCACCACATGTGGATATATGTCCCTTTTACCCCGCACCCTCTCCAGCATACGTGTGGTGGTGTTTTTAATTGCGCACCCTGTACTTGTTTTTGCACTTTTGTATATAACGTATCATTGAGAAGCACAGAAAATCTGTTTGGCGGAAGAATGTGAGGGCTTGCAGAATCTGCAGGTACAAGATCTTCTGCTATTGCAAACATTACATTTGCAAACGTGGTATATCTACTTCATTGGGGTTTTTTTGTTTGTTTTTTTGAATTGGAGTTTTCCTTTAAGTTAGAGTGGTTTTGGTGCATAGCATGTCCTTTTAATATGTATTGATTTACTTATTCTATACCGCTCTGAATCTAAAGTTTTAACAAAATAATGTGTTATGGCTTACATTTTAAATTTTATTTCCTTCGTACATATATTTTTTTCATAAAGTATTCCATGGTTCATGCTTTCAGAACAAGAATGACGCACTTGTGAAGACTGTCTGCAGCACAGTAAAATAATGTTTTATCCTCTTTGATGCTTAGGTCTGGGAGAGCCATATCATGTGTGACCAATTTCTTGGCCAAGTGCTTCTGGCTACGTCACCAAATGACCCAAAAGAAGAGCTGAGTCTCCAGCTGCATGGAAAAGATGGCCAGGAAGCAAAGAAGATGCCAGGTCAAATCAATCTCAAGGTTGTCTCGTCCAATGACCTACTTGAACTGTAAATGTGTGAGGGTTCTCCAGACACAGACAGCTGGGAGCAAAGAAACGTCTAGGATCTCTGTACGGATGACGTGAGCTGTGCTGCATGCACAAGCCCTAGAGAGTTATATACGTAGGTGGTGCGCATAGCAGCTATTATCCATAGTGGCATATGCAATTGTGTTTTAAATATGGAACAATAATGCTGTTAATTAACATTCATTGACATATTTTTACAGTACGAAATAACCTTCATGCTTCATGTTTATTTTAATCTTTGTCATGAAACATTGCGGTTTTATGTTTAGAAACCAGAGCTGATCAAAAAAACTGTGTATGCTACATTTAATTGTTTATTATCCTATGATCTGATACTGTGGTCCCTGTAGTATCTGTCAGTTGTTCAACCAACCAGCGTTAAAGCATAAAGCACTGCCTGATAAATCTCAGAATTCAGTTTATTTTCCCAAGAGAAAAAAAAACGATTATTCAGTATGTCAGTGCTTATCTTACATGCCCCATCTTCCAATGGTTATGTGAAATAATAGATTTACCATGAGGCATGGTCTACTCCAGTAAGTACAAACACACAAAATTAAACCCTGGACTCAAACTCCCACTAATCTTGGGCGATAGCAATGGCTATAGTGTTCTTAAGCCCAGATACATAGTACAAATTTAAAAAAAAGTTACTTTGCACTATCCCAAACCACTATGCACATTTACATAACAAGAGGTTTTTGGTACCATGGTCTATTGTAGACCCCAGATTAATCATTTACTGTGTATTAAAATTTGGAAACTGAGTGTCCCCAAGTTATATTGCAACTAATATCAGGTTACATATTTTCTTAAAGAAAAAAAAAACATTTTGTTTAATGATGTTAAGATAAGTGAATGTAATTATTCATTTCTAAAAATAACATTACAAAACACTTTATATCAAAAACAAAATGGCGTTGGCACAGCCTGGCATTTGATAATGATGAGTTAAGTCCCATGCATGCTTCTCTGCATACAGCATCATGGGGAAACGACCTCCAGTATTCACATAAGTGCAATTTGGGAGCATGGACACCGACAAATAAAACACGTGTGTTAACCCTGAAATGCTTGATAGCATGTACTGGGATGAGGTAAAATGGAACCATCACAATAAAAAGGGTCTGATTTTTCTAGCAGCTTGAGGTTAAATTATTTGTATTATTAATTATTGCACTCATATTTAATTAACCCATTCAGTCTTTTGAAAGAGTTGCTCTCAAATGACTCCTGCACTCTTATTCCAAAACATAATTTACAAAACTACAAAAATTAGCAACTTAACAGATGATGTATGCCATCAAGCCTACTCAATAGTAGATTGAAGGTGTGAAACACTTGTGTATCATATTTTGCTGTAATTGCTTCAGTAAGCTTGTATTAAATGGCTTCCATTTTCTAGTGATTGAATTGGAATTTTACATGGATTCTAAAAACACCAGAGAACTTATGATAATAACGAGAGTAGGACACAGTTTCTTCCCGTTCTCTCCAACTTCCTTTTCAGATGAATTGTCTACTTAAATCTGTAATTTAAGGCAATTTTTTTTTAATAAAATACTAGCAAGTCATCTGTGATTATAGATTTAAAGGAACACAAGCACCCCAAGCTATCCTGCTGTAGAGGTTATGCTGCCAGGAGTGTCCTGGATTCATCACCTAGTCATATGTTGAATCATTTTACTATGGCTTAGCAACTTACTTTGGTCCTGTTGGGATACCAACCACCTAAATCTACCACATCTAGTCTTCTCCAGTCGAAGAAGCCAGACTGCTTGCTAGACTAAAGCAGGACCATACATTGGCTGAGAGTGTGATCCTGCATTGGTCGTTCTTTAGTCCACAGAGATAACTACCTTCACTTATAGAAGATCGGATGGGATGTGGGTGACCATGAGATTGCAGCTTATACTATGCAATTTTTTTTTTACATTTTACCATGGGGTGGCACGATGGTACACATAGCACCATAATCACTACAGCGGGCTGTAATAGTTATGGTGCTTGAAATGTTCTTCCATAGAGCACTTTATGCACCATGTAAAGCACTAGTCACTTTTTAAATAAATATTTTATCACTTACTGTCAAATGTTTTCTCATACAATAAGTGCAGTACTATAAAATGGCTTTGATTGCAGTCTTTAAGTAGGAAGACACTTTTCCTGTATCATACTCATGAACAAGTGGAAAAAGGATGTAAACAAAGACTATGTACAATAGAAACAAGTTCAACATTCCATTGGAGCAAACACGAGAGATTAGCTAATCACAGACGTTAACCTATAGATGTTCAAAGTTCTAAAGTCCTACTAAGATACCTTGGGGGACAGTAGGGCACTCCTGGCACCAGATTCTCTGGCACCATATTCACACCATACTTTAGTGGTTATGGATCTTGAAGTGTTCCTTTACGCAACTGATTTCTATGTGTGATTGGTCAGTACAGTGGTCATGTTATTGCATTAGAATTGAGACACGCATATTTAAATCCCAAAAGACCACCTTACTAATAAGCGTACCTGTGTAAGTGTAACGCTCAATTATTGACAAGATGGAACACAACTGCAGATAATTTAAACTGAGAATGTTTTATTGCTTTAAATAAAGAAATAATCAATTTGAACTGTCTCTTTAATTCCTTGCAGGAAATAAGTAGCAGCAGAGTTGCAGTGGGTTTAGGATAAGGCAGAATTAGTCCAACCAGAGAGGAGTTCCCAAATAGAAATAATAAATGGCAGTTGATTGATTAGTAATTGTTGGAACAAAGTTATTAGTTTAGGTGGAGATGATAGTGAGCAAGCAGAGAAGTAAGATAGGTATTATCCAGCTTGAGCCAATTTGTTTTACTTAGCTTTTGTAGGAGTGATAGTCCAAAATTGGTGAGATAGATTCCCAGGGTTTGAATTCAGCAATGTAATCTTCGACAGGCCTGTTTCTTTGCTGCAGTGTTCTAATGGTTAGATCTGCAGTCGCTTGTTTATTAGGGTCCTCGTAAAGAAGAGACATGGCTTCAAATAATTCATCCAGAGAATCCAATATGGGGTCATCATTCTCCAGAAAGGAATGAGCCCAGGCCATGGGTTCACCTCTTAAAAATGAAATAACAGAACAAACCTTAGATCTTTCGGTGGGATATGATCTAGGTTTTAAGGCAATCAACAATTTGCAGGAATTGATAAATTCTCGGTATTGGGACCTGTCTCCAGAAAACTTTTCGGGGTTGGAGACAGCAGGGTCACTAGCCGAGTGTGTAACTGTATGAGGAGTATGTGTTTGCAAGTCCCTTACATAAGTAAGGATTCGTTCATTGGTAATCTGTAGATCTTGCATGCCTTGAGTAAGCGTATCCACTCTTTGATTCAATCTTGTGATTTCAGAAGTGAGATCTGCTGGATCCATTAGATGGCTGGATAAATCTGTAACGCTCAATTATTGACAAGATGGAACACAACTGCAGATAATTTAAACTGAGAATGTTTTATTGCTTTAAATAAAGAAATAATCAATTTGAACTGTCTCTTTAATTCCTTGCAGGAAATAAGTAGCAGCAGAGTTGCAGTGGGTTTAGGATAAGGCAGAATTAGTCCAACCAGAGAGGAGTTCCCAAATAGAAATAATAAATGGCAGTTGATTGATTAGTAATTGTTGGAACAAAGTTATTAGTTTAGGTGGAGATGATAGTGAGCAAGCAGAGAAGTAAGATAGGTATTATCCAGCTTGAGCCAATTTGTTTTACTTAGCTTTTGTAGGAGTGATAGTCCAAAATTGGTGAGATAGATTCCCAGGGTGGATCGAGTTACAGCAGGCAAGAGAATATCCAAAAACAGTTCCGAGGTCGTAGGAGAGGAGAAGGAGGGCAAACGATTAAACAGTCCGGGTCCGATACACAGTAGAGGTAATAGGTAATTCAGATTTTGAAGTTCGCGGGAGCTTTCAAGTTTATCCAGCACTGTGGTGTTGACGCGGTCTCCCTATGTATCCTGGGAGCGACCACGTCAGAGGAGGGGGAGTGGCCGCGCTCCGTCTACCCGGAAGTCCACGGTTAGCGAATGCCGGAAGGTCTGACAGAACCCCCCCCATAAGAAGCAGCCACCGGATGCAGTCAACGAGGTCTGGACGGGTAGCGAGCATGGAACGCGTTGATAAGTCGACGAGCATGTACCGCGGAGGACGACACCCATGAATCTTCGTCAACTCCGTAGCCCTTCCACCGAATAAGATACTGTAAGGAACCACGATGGATTCGTGAATCCAGGATCCTCTGGACCTCGTATTCTTCTTCTCCCTGTACCAGAATGGGATCAGGAGTGGTAAGAACATCCCTCAGGAAGGGGTCGGAGTGGTGTGGTTTAAGCAAGGACACATGGAAGACTGGATGAAGTTTCATGGTAGGCGGAAGTTTCAATCTGACCACGTTTTCGTTGATAATCGACAAAATACGAAAAGGGCCAAGAAAGAGAGAACTCAGTTTTTTTGAGGGACGGTTGGTGACAATGTTCTTTGAAGAGAGCCATACGAGATCCCCAACGTTGTAAGTAGGGGGAGGTCGTCTACCAGTATCGAAAAACTTTTTCTGAGCACATGATGCATTTTTAAGGTTATCTCGTAGCTTGAGGAAGAGGGCAGACATGAAAGCGTTATGGTTGGAGACGTAGGGATTAGAAGAAGGAAGCCCTTGATCAGGAAATGAAGAGGGATGGAACCCAAAATTTGAAAAGAATGGAGTCATTTTGCTACTAGCGTGTACAGAGTTGTTGTACGAGAACTCAGCCATTGGTAACCATGTGATCCAATCATCTTGTAAGTGAGAGCAGTAACACCGTAAGTATTGTTCAACGCATTGGTTAACTCTCTCTGTTTGTCCGTTGGTTTGGGGATGATAGGCCGAAGATAATTTACGTTGAATACTGAGGGAGGAACACATCTCATTCCAGAATTTGGAGGTGAACTGTGTTCCCCTGTCTGAAATGATTTCCTCAGGAAGTCCATGGAGTTTCACTATATTGTCGATGAATATTTTGGCAAGTTCAGATGAAGAGGGTAATTTTCTCAATGGAATAAAATGGGACATTTTGGTGAAACGGTCTACCACTACTAGAATGGTGTTATGATGTTGCGAAGGAGGGAGTTCAACCAAAAAGTCCATTGAAATAGACTGCCAAGGTCTTTCAGGGATAGGTAGGCTTAATAATTGACCGAATAGTGGATGATGGTCAGATTTTGATCTCAGACAGGTTGGACAGGTTTTGACATAAGATTCTATGGTTTTGTCCTGGCGAGGCCACCAGTAATATCTTTTAGACAGCTCCAGTGTTTTCCTTGTACCAGGATGACCAGCCAAAGGGGAATCGTGAATCAAGGAGAGTATTTTATTCCTAAATAAGGGAGGAATATATAACCTGTTCTTGAAGTAGTAGATACCATCCTTTTTTGATAGCTTGTTTTGTTTGGGAAGCTCAAGATCTTCTTCCTTAAGCTGTTTAATATCATCTATTAATGACGAAATGATACCTATGATTTTAGGTGGGGGAGTTCCATTTACAGGAAGATCTTGGTGAATTCTGGACAGGGCATCTGCCTTTTTGTTTCTGGATCCAGGTCTGTAGATAATTTGAAAATTGAACCGGGCAAAGAAAAGATTCCATCTTACTTGTCTGGCAGAGAGAGTTTTGTTAGAATGAAGATATTCAAGGTTCCTGTGGTCAGTATAAACAATTACAGGAGTGTGTGTGTCTTCAAGTATGTGTCTCCAGTTTTCGAATGCTGCTTTAATACTTAATAATTCCTTTTCTCCTATAGGATAATTTCGTTCAGCAGGAGACATAGATCGTGAGAAAAAAGCTACTGGATGGAGAGGATCTTGAGGCGTTTGGTGTTGAGAAAGGACAGCCCCGATAGCTGTGTCAGAAGCATCTGTTTCCATGACGTAGAGAAAAGCAGGATTCGGGAGTTGGAGAATGGGGGCACTTGTAAATCTCCGTTTTAATTCATCAAAGGCTGCTTGAGCTTTTTCGTTCCAAGCAAAGGAACGTTTACTGCTATTGAGCAGGTTAAGTGGATGAGCAACATTGGAGTAATTTTTAATGAACTTCCTGTAGAAGTTGGCGAATCCCAAAAAACGTTGTAAGTCCTTAGTATTAGTAGGAGTAGACCAATTGACAATACAATCTATTTTGGAGGTATCCATGCTTATTGAATGAGGGGAGATAACGTATCCCAAAAAGGTGATTTCATTGACTTCAAAAATACATTTTTCTGGTTTTGCGTATAATTTGTGTGTTCTTAATCTGGATAATACCCATCTCACGTGTTTCCTGTGTTCCTCAAGGTTGTTGGAGTAGATGAGAATATCATCTAAGTAAATGATGACACAAACATCCAGGAGATCTCTGAAGATATCGTTTATGAAATGCTGAAAGGTTGCAGGGGCGTTACAGAGCCCGAAGGGCATGACAAGATACTCGTAAAGGCCATATCGGGTCCTGAACGCCGTTTTCCATTCATCATTGGCCTTGATTCTAACAAGGTTATATGCCCCACGAAGGTCAAGTTTAGTGTAGATGGTAGCTGTTCTTAATCTTTCGATCAGTTCATTGATCAGGGGAAGAGGGTAACGATTCTTGATAGTTATTTTATTTAAAGACCTGTAATCGATGATGGGGCGTATAGTCTGGTCCTTGTTTCTCACAAAAAACATGCTGGAAGCGGCTGGTGAACAGGAAGGTCTAATGAACCCCTTACGGAGGTTTTCATCCAGGTATTCCTTGAGGGTTTTTAACTCTGATTCAGAGAGAGGATAAATGTGTCCAAAAGGGATAGGAGCACCAGGAACAAGGTCAATAGGACAATCATAGGGTCGATGAGGAGGAAGTGTCTCCGCTTCCTTTTTACTGAATACATCGGCGAACTCAGAATAGATGTCAGGTATAGTGGATTCTTCAGTAATTTGTAAAATGGGGATGTGTTGGAGACATGTTCCCTTACAATATGCAGAGTTAAAGGTGAGAGAGAAAGGAGCCCATGTAATATGGGGGTTGTGAGTCCGTAACCAGTCGATTCCTAATATAATTGGATAAAGAGGAGAATTTATAACAACAAAAACAAGAAACTCAGAATGGATATAATTAGTAGTGGTTCTTAAAGGAACAGTTTCAAAGCGAATGGGCCCCGAGGATATTAAGGAGCCATCAATAACTCGGACAGAGACGGAATTACGTTTTTGAACACAAGGAATTTTATTTTTTGTAACAAAGGATGAGTCCAGGAACACCCCATTAGCACCGGAATCAATAATGGCCTCAGTCGTAATTCTTTCTTTGTCCCACTGTAATATGAGAGAAACAGAGGAGAAATGAGAGGTTGGTTTAGAAGGAAGTACACTCATTACAGTCGTGGTGGAACCATGCTTACCGCCTCTGGGACGTTTCAATAGAGGACATTCTGGGACCACATGTTCTTGTGAGGCACAGTACATGCAGAGGTTCATTTGTCTTCTTCTGGTTCTCTCTTCTGGAGTAAGAGGACTTCTCAAAACCCCTATGTCCATAGGTTCTGTGGGAGTTATAGGTTTCTCAGGTGCCCTTGAAGAAGTGAAGGGTTTTTTCCATAGGGAGCTAGTGAGTGATTTCTCAGCTTTTCTTTCCCTAAGTCGTCTGTCAATGCTGATTGACAGTTGGATCAGAGTATTCAGTGTAGTAGGTAGTTCAGTTCTGGAGAGTTCATCCTTGACAGCTTCAGATAACCCAATACGGAACTGGTTACGTAGGGTTATGTCATTCCACTGAGTTTCTGGTGCCCATCGTTTGAATTCAGCAATGTAATCTTCGACAGGCCTGTTTCTTTGCTGCAGTGTTCTAATGGTTAGATCTGCAGTCGCTTGTTTATTAGGGTCCTCGTAAAGAAGAGACATGGCTTCAAAGAATTCATCCAGAGAATCCAATATGGGGTCATCATTCTCCAGAAAGGAATGAGCCCAGGCCATGGGTTCACCTCTTAAAAATGAAATAACAGAACAAACCTTAGATCTTTCGGTGGGATATGATCTAGGTTTTAAGGCAATCAACAATTTGCAGGAATTGATAAATTCTCGGTATTGGGACCTGTCTCCAGAAAACTTTTCGGGGTTGGAGACAGCAGGGTCACTAGCCGAGTGTGTAACTGTATGAGGAGTATGTGTTTGCAAGTCCCTTACATAAGTAAGGATTCGTTCATTGGTAATCTGTAGATCTTGCATGCCTTGAGTAAGCGTATCCACTCTTTGATTCAATCTTGTGATTTCAGAAGTGAGATCTGCTGGATCCATTAGATGGCTGGATAAATCTGTAACGCTCAATTATTGACAAGATGGAACACAACTGCAGATAATTTAAACTGAGAATGTTTTATTGCTTTAAATAAAGAAATAATCAATTTGAACTGTCTCTTTAATTCCTTGCAGGAAATAAGTAGCAGCAGAGTTGCAGTGGGTTTAGGATAAGGCAGAATTAGTCCAACCAGAGAGGAGTTCCCAAATAGAAATAATAAATGGCAGTTGATTGATTAGTAATTGTTGGAACAAAGTTATTAGTTTAGGTGGAGATGATAGTGAGCAAGCAGAGAAGTAAGATAGGTATTATCCAGCTTGAGCCAATTTGTTTTACTTAGCTTTTGTAGGAGTGATAGTCCAAAATTGGTGAGATAGATTCCCAGGGTGGATCGAGTTACAGCAGGCAAGAGAATATCCAAAAACAGTTCCGAGGTCGTAGGAGAGGAGAAGGAGGGCAAACGATTAAACAGTCCGGGTCCGATACACAGTAGAGGTAATAGGTAATTCAGATTTTGAAGTTCGCGGGAGCTTTCAAGTTTATCCAGCACTGTGGTGTTGACGCAGTCTCCCTATGTATCCTGGGAGCGACCACGTCAGAGGAGGGGGAGTGGCCGCGCTCCGTCTACCCGGAAGTCCACGGTTAGCGAATGCCGGAAGGTCTGACAGTAAGATACCTAATTATATCTGTGTGTATATATATATATATATATATATATATATACCTACCTCAAATCGATGTATATTGTAAGCTTGTTCGGGTAGGAACTTCTTCACTTCTCAAATACCCCCCTTATATAAATTGTTTTTTGCTGTGAAATATTAATGATAATCCATGGACATATGACATCTCTATATGGTTTATTTCTATTTTTGTATATGGTTATAGCTCTGTTGAAATTATTACTTATTTTCAAGAGCTTTGCCTTTAAAGAGACAATAACACACTTTTTCAGCTATATTGACACTGGTACCATAATACCATATGGAAATGTTTATTATAAGTTACGGTTTTAACAGAATAATATATTTTACTATAAAAACAATACAAGTGCTTTGAAATATTATAATAATCACACCATTAGAGCTTGGAAAAAAAACACAAAAAGAGTTTTCATAATAGTGTTAATAACAAATAAATTCTGCACGCACAGGTGTACCTAGGTTACATGGCACCTGGCGTGGAAAAGTATATTTTTATTTTTTTTAGGGTATCTCAATCTGCAACCACCCCCAAACCCTTTTTTGTGAAAATATATGCACACACTCTGCGTGGAGACACTGAACACGCCCCATAAAGATGCATGGAGACACTATACGCTCCCAAATTTAAACACACTTTTGTAAATTCTGCTTGAAAATTAAACTTTTTTTTTTTTCATGTTGGCTGTGTAAGTCTAAGCCACGGGAGGTGTGACTAGGGCTGGATAAACAAAGGGATTTAGCTCCGAAATGGCATAGAATTAAGCAGTGAGACTACAGGAGCACGATCTATGCACTAAAACTGCTTCATTAAGCAAACGTGGCTTTAGTGCTTAGCATAGTCCTTTAATATGATTTCAAGACTGATTTTGTGGATAAAGGTAACATTTATTTAGCATTTAGCTTGAAGAAGATTTAGGAATTATCGACATACAACAAACAGAATTGTTTGTTTGGTTTTAAGATAATAATAGCAGCAAATATTTTTCTTCCACTCCGTTTCTAAAAGCGATAGATCGTGTATTACCTTCTTGCCTTGTCAGAAATATCCTTTGTTGCACATATAACACAGGTTGAGAAGTTATAACATATAAAATTCATCTTCCACAGCCATATGTCACAAATTATAATGCTTGCTGGGTGATTCTTTGACCTATGCCTCTATTATTGCACCTAAACAAAACCTAAGCTGCTGATTCTATTCACATTATCTTGTCAGGGCTTCAACATTTTATGCATTAAAATGTGGATTTCCAAATATGTCTTTACCCGGGCTTCAACGCTGCCCAGTGATCCAGTGTCGCACTCCCAGCTTCTGCAGAGCCACAAAAGCCTCAGACAATGCAATTCATTTCAGTTTCCAGTCCAGATAACACAAGTGTCTCTTCCTAAATAAGCCAACTTCACTGAACAAGGAGGACATCCTCCATGTACCGCCCAGGAAGCTGGCGGTCAGGTAAAGACAGATCCTAAATTTACTCAAGCAGCAGATACAGCAGAACTAGAAAAAGCCACCAAAGCTATGGTGTTGATGAGGGACCAATCATAGATATCTTAACTAAAAGAACAAATGGAGAGCATCAGCTGCCGAAAGCTGCCGATCAACAAGCAACTGGAAAGCCTCTAGAGGAAGCTTTAAAGAAAGCCCTTAAGAGCCATCTGGAAGAAGTTGTGCTCGGTATGATGAAGACCCCAGCTCATTTTGATGCTCATGAGTTGAAGGGTGCAACCAAGGGTTTTGGGACAGATGAGGACTGTTTAATAGAAATTCTGGTATCAAGGAGTAATCGGGAGATCCGAGAAATTAACAATGTTTACAAAGAAGAATTCAAGAAGGATCTAGCAAAAGATGTTGCATCAGACACCCCTGGAGACTTCCAAAATGCTCTTCTTGCACTCATAAAGAGCGAACGCAGTAAAGCAAATACGGTTAATGACGAGCAAGCCGACAATGATGCAAGGGCTTTGTATGAAGCTGGAGAGAAGAGAAAATGAACAGATGTCTCAAAATAATTAATTATTATTCTAACTTCAAGGAGCTTACCACATCTTCTAGAAGTATTCCAAAGATATTTAAAATACAGCAAGAATGATGTAAACAAAACTATTGATCTGGAGTTGAAAGGAGATATCGAAAACTATCTCATGTCTATTTCTAAATGTGTTGGGCGTATACCTGCTTATTTTGCTGAAAAATTCTACCTGGCAATGAAGGGATCTGGAACACGATACAAGGCCCTAATTAGACTCCATGTTTCTCAATCTGAAATTGACCTAAAAGAAATTAAAGCGCATTATGCTCGTCTCTACGGAAAATCTCTGTGTCAGGCTATTTTGGGTTAAAAAGTAAAAGGAGACTATGAAACCATTCTGCTGGCATTGTGTGGATCAGATAACTAAGCCATAATTTGTGCAAGCACAGTTAACCAACTTAATATTCCTTCATGTTTGGTCAGTGAAAATATTCAAAATAACAGAATTACTGTGTGCAGTGCATATACTATGTAGCCACTTTCGTTGTATGTATTCAAAGTTCAAAAACGATTTTGTATGATTGATAAAAATGAAAAACAAATTTTTAAAAAATGTGTATTTCCAAACTTGTCTTTACCCGGGCTTCAACGCTCCCTTGTGATCCAGTGTCGCACTCCCAGCTTCTGCAGACACAAAAGCCTCAGCTAACGCAATTCATTCAATTCCGGGCAATAACAGTTGCACAGATTCGACAGACAGGCCGCAACTCATCATTTTCTGATGAGACCCCATGATGCTGCACATACTGTCATGGTGCTTGGAGTAATCCTTACACTGTTTTGTACATACTTTTAAATCATGTGAGGTTTCTGGTTTATCATACATGCACCATTAAATTTTTTTAGCGTTTTCAAAGATGGCTAATAGCATGTGATTAGGAAACCAAAAACAAAATTACCATTATGAGCTACATGGATTTTTTCTAATTGTGATTTATCTTACTAGTACATTGCTAAAATCCTTTGTTTTACATGTGTATATTTATCAGCTTCTTTTATGGAAAAAGATGCCAATCTAGGCATGTGGATTAAGAATAAAACCCATATGTTTTATTTTGTATATAACACCATTGGAGATGTATGATAGGAGCAGTATTGCCCACTGAGCTCACCATGTTCTACATGCCTACTGGCTGTCTTGATTATCTGTCCCTTCATAGACAAGTTTAGTGGAATTATTAAAATCAGACCACAAACAAAGGAATTTCTAAGTTTTATTCACAATACTGCAGGTCCAAGTTTCAAACTGCAATATTTTTTACACTCAAGACACAGTCATGCACAATCCATATTTCAATGACCTATTGCTTCAACCACAATTTAAATTAACTTAAACTTTCCCAAAATAAAATGTAAAGTATTTTGCTTTAAAAAAAAAAAATAGAGAGAGAGAGAGAGAGAGAGAGAGAAGAGAGAGGCTAGTTACCGAGGTATCCAGAAAAAAAATCTGCTTTCTCAGCACATCCCCAACATAAATAACTTAATTCAAAGTAAAAAAAACATTTTTTTCCTTAAAAGTTACAGAATGATATCACTACACATTTGTCTTTAATTTACAGATAACACACCTTAAAAAAAGAGGAATGTACAGCAAATGTGTTACAGTTCAGAAAGACAATGGGAATATGTCATATTTATAACACCAGATTTTACCTTGAAATGTTGTTTTTTTTTTTAATTTTGCAGGGAATAGAAATGTTTCCAAAAGATTTCTAATTTCTTCCTGCAACAGTTCTGAAGACTCAATAAAAATCAGGAGTATTACCCTGTGACACAATTTTTTATTGACAACCATTTTGTTATGATGTGTACTGTTATACTAGACATCCCTGTAGAAATGCTTTGATTTCATTAGGGAGACAAAATGGCCACCTACACATATAAGCAATGTTTTAATGGAATGACTGAATGTTACTTGATTTTAGTACATAACATGAAAAGTTATTTCTTTCCTCGTTTTCTTTAATGTCTTATCATTTCACAGAAGAGTATTTTGCAGAGTGGCTGTACCGTCAAATCAGCTTATATCAAATGTTAAATATTTGTTTCTGTAAAATTTAAAAAAAAAAATCAAATGCCAAGGTGCATCAGTGAAAACAGCTATGTTTTGAGAAGTGAAGAGATTTGATTTGGCTCAATATTATTTTGCTGAGTTGTTGCATATTTACTTAATCTGATTTTTTATTTTTATTTTTAAAGTTAAGAGAATCAGTTTAAGCCCACACAGGATATCAGAGAAAGTACAAGTGCAATGTATCATTATTATAATTTTACTATATATCATTGTGAACGTACAGTACCAGTCAGTTAAAACATTAACTAGGATCATTTATTTTATGGGATCAATATGTATTTCCACAGGTGCTGGGTAAAAAGGCATATATTACAATAAGTATTTTTAAGAATTTTAAGGGCTTTCTAGGGTAAACAAAATAATGTTGCCCTCATTACTGGATATAACAGAACTTTAAATATACCCATTGGACTATCCTTGTTGATCTGTCTTGCGTATAGTCGTGGATTCCTATTAAAGCCGTGGGGTTCTGAGGCATAAGGGAAGATAAATGGCTGTCAAGCAGCACCCACACTGAGATTTTAAAATAACATGAACCATGTCACACATTTTCTTGGGGATACACATAGTAATGAAGGCTCCATTAACAGCAGGGAACATACGTTTACAATTAAAAACCCTGTAAATGAAGTAAGACTCCCATTATTTTAATAGCACTGCAACAATGGTGTCATGCCTGGCAACAACACACCCAAACCCCAATAGTTTTATGATGAAGACTGGAACATCAGATCTAGAAAAAGCTCTCCCAGGGCCATATAGCTACTGGCAGCAATAATTTAATACACAAGAAGATGTATAAGATTAACAGAATTTCAAGAAAAGTACATTTCTCTTCAAAATAAATAAACAACCACTAATAACATATTCTAGTCCAAACCTAGCGTCATCATAAAAATAGAGGTTTGGAGGTTATTATCCAATGAGAAAAAGGTCATAAACAAGAAATCTGTTCTTCCACTAATACACCAGTTATTATGAGTGGTAAACATCACAACTGGGCAATGAGTGGGCCACCAGCATGCTGCCACATTGCAGTCCAAAGGAAACATATTGGTAAACAAATATAATGTTCTTAACAGATGATTGGCACATACTAAGTAAGCCAACGTACATTGTGCAGCCTTACAAACCATACAACACACTGAGATATCCAACATACAATACCCCGTCCATATCCAACACACATTAGCACAAATTTACTACAATCACAAACAATGACAGGTTCAAAAATAACCTGAAATACATCAACAAGTATGGAGGGACACACACTGACCAATCCAAATGATTAAATATAAATATGGAGCTAGGAATTTGTGACTGTAATTGAAAATTGTTCCATTGGTAGTTCTGTATACTGTCAAAACGAAAATGGTGGCAGGCCAGTCCATAATAAATCCATTCTGGAAATGCACAGAACATTTTTGTGGCTGTTAAAACTCTTGTTGGACAATCCCATTTTAAGCAATCTGTTTGTACCCCAATTTACATATTTCCATTTTAAAAAAAACCAAAAAAAAATCATGAAATTTGGAATACCCTGTTCAGACTTATACCTATACGTTATTTCAGAGATATTCAAGGTTTTAAGATGAGACAATACACATTCAATCAATAATTGCAGGTTCAGTTACTAGTAGGAAGTACTTCATTAGACAATAAACAATTAAAAAAAGAAAAAAGGAAAATGGATATAAAATTCATGTAACTTGAGGATGTAGAGAAGGTATTAAAACCGATCATCATGTATAGTACTTGTGTACATGCAGATATTGGGTGACTCTGATGCATATCACTTCAGACAGAAGGACAGAGTAACTTAGGTACAACAAAGTACAAAGGCAATAAAGGATGGATAGGACATTTTTCAGACAATTTTTCTTCAGAGTGTTAAAAACCGTCAAAGACCTAGGCAAATAAAGAGAAGGTCACCCTATCAAGAGTATTGAACAGGTGTGGTTAAACTGTGGCCTTTCATCAGACGGCTAGGAAAAAGTATCATCAGTTAAAGCAGGCTAAGGATAAATTAAGATGTAGGGTTGCAGGTTGTCCATGTCAAGTAACAAAATATTATATTTCTTACTAAATGAATGGTGCTAGCTATGGCTTTAGTGTACAAGATATAGTATAATTCATGAAACTTGCTATTCATTGTGTTGTGACCATATTATGCCATATGTGGAAACGTATATGGTACAGAAGAGAATGTTAGCTTTGTTGACAGTAAGCCATGGTTTCTCTAATCACTCTCTGATTGAATTCAAACATGACTGAGTCAAACTATTGAAAGTCTTTTCTGGTCTGTAAGATGTGGGTGTACTAAGCAGCCGTTTGAGCAGCATTATTTTGGGAGAAGGACAGGATGTAAAAAAAAAAAAAAAAATGGCCCAGTTGCCATGATGAATAGGACCTATTGTGTTATTCATCAACTTAAATGCTTGAAAAATTTTCCATTTCTGATCAGCAATATTTTAAGTACTCCAGTTATTTTTATACTGGGTTTAAATTTGATTTATTTTTAAATTTGCCTTTTAGACAGACCATAATGTACTGCAGAAATCTTTGGCCAAAACAGTGTTGAAAAACATTGAATTATGTCATTAAAACAGCATTTGCAAGACCTTTTATGGGATCACGGAATTCTATGTAACAACTGAGTCAATCTCAATGTGTAAGAAGGCTTTTGACAAAGTAATAGATTAAAATTTTAGAGTAACGAAATAGTGATAATCTTATATATGTAGGGGTTAATGTAGACACAAACTAAGTTGTACACAAACACTTAAAGAATGAAAATCATTTTATATTTATCTGATCTCTATTTTGTATTTTTTTATTTCTATTTTTTGTATTAATTTGCCAATAGTACATTTATAACAAGTGTTAAAAAAACTAATAGTTTCATGATTGAGAGTTCTCACCTCCCTAGTTTTTTTTTTTTTTATTAAATCAAAATCTTCTGAATTAACTTCATAAAAGTAACTTATGTTGCCAGTAACATATGTTTACGCATATGCCACAAATCAAATGTGACTATTTTTTTTATCCTGTATGTGACATTATTCTCTATCTCGGTAAGGGTGAAAAAGGGTGAGGTAATACCCATGAACCTAATTTTTTTATCTTTTAAAAGGAGGGCATTGCCATTACATAGACCAACGTTCCTTCTGAGGTGAACTGACCAGAGTGAAAATGTCAAAATGAAGACAGTTATAGAAAAGTGCATTGTGTACGGTTACCGTAAACATAATCTATTCTTTAGCAACTTGTATGATACGGATTTTATTGTGGTTCTGTTTTTTTGTAACAAGCATCAGTGCTCACCTATTCACCTCAGACGGGACAATGGTTGTGAATAGACTTTTTCTGAACATATTAACAGCTGCAAATTTCAACGTATCCTTGACAATTCCCCTCCCACTCCCCCCCAAAAAAATTCCCATTGATATAGAAGGAGTATTTGTGCTATGAATATAAGCGATTAAACTCATCACTGCCAGGATTAACAAAACACTGTTCCTTTGGCAGAGAAAGATTCTCTATGCTTGTTTCTGTGTGACCAGATCTGTTTATGGCTGTGTTACATCCCAATGAATTCATTGTAACTTCTCACTGAGCAATGGTTACTTTAACATGCAGATTTTGCCATTAGTAATGTAAACAGACCCTGTGCTGAAGCCAAGTCCTCAGACTGGGGACAGTATCAGAGCAGCTGTGTTGAAATTCTAATCAGACCAATGTGGACCTGTTAGAGTTGCTGCATATTTGGAAATGCAGAAGTACCTTATGTTCCAGTTTTTTGTGTTTTTTTCTTTTTTTTTAAATCCTTTAGTAGAAAGCAAACAACAATACCAGAAAATGAACCGTTTGTTTATGAAAGAACACCCAATTTAAAGAAAGTTTTTGCACAGGATTAGGGTGTGGGAGTGCAGTACCAGTTTCAAATGCGCTGAGCGGAGATTTGCAGACCCGTTCTGGTTACAAAAAAATGAAAATAAAGAATCCAAGAGGGCAGGAAGAAGACACAAGTAGGTGCTTTGTGTTGGGGCTGTGTCGCTCTACGACAGTAGATGTGGACTCTCCTGTTAATCAGCTCACTAATCCTGCTGTGTGAGGGAATGAGGTTTTCAAGATATTTTGCAGAGTTCAATGCTTTCCTGTGCAGGCTACAACTCATGATGATCACAACTAACGGCTGCTGTTCTTAATGGCTTCCTTTGCTGCTATGATCAGTGGAGTCAGGCTGGAGAGTGGCTTGGCTAGTTTTAAAAATGGATGCTGCAAAATAAATAAATAAAATAAAGCCTTATTATTTCTCTGTTATACACACATATATTAATGGACACACACGCACGCAGGCACGCACATAAACGTAACACTAACTGAATGCATTGTTAAAAATAAAGGTGTTTCAGATGAACTTTGTGCACTATTACCCTGAATTTTAGAACGTTAGTTTGGTGTTAGTCCATGAACTATCTGAGTCAATTGGCAATAGCACAATATAATAGACATATAATGCCATGCATTTCTCTTCCAGACATCAGATAACCTTTATTCTCCCAAATAACAAAAGCTGTGTATCCCAAAAATGTCAATATGAGCATCTGTGAATGTAGTTTGTTTGTTTGATTGGGAAAAAAATAATTTTAGTAAACATTTTAATATATTAAAAAAAAAAAAAAAAAAAAAGTGTAACCTGTAAGAGCTCTTTGGCAGAGCCTCTCCTGTCCACATCCATTTCTAAGCATCGGTTTAGAAAATCTCGAAAAACAGCGGACAGTCTCTCTGGGTTCTGCAGTTCTGGGGTCCCATTAGTTGCTATCAGGTATAATGCCTATATCATACAAAAGAAATAAACATAAATAAATAAAACAGAAGATATAATAACACCGAAAGATACATGGTTTTACTATTTAATTGCCAATCTACAATTTAAAAACATGACTCTTGAGACATACATGTGCGTTACCTTTGTATGTCTTTAATTTGAACCAATATTTGTATTTTGTACCATATTAGGGTAAAAGGCAAGCTATTTAATAGCCTTAATTCAGTAGCAACTTGTTTTCAGTGCTTCTTCTACAGAAAGACTTTTTATAATGCCTCTTTCAAAGATATGACTCATCCTAAACTCTTGTTTATATTGAGATCGGATGTGTGTTTACAAAGTACGGAGGGGTTGGTACCCTATGCTCTAGGTCTAGGACTTGACTCTGGAATGTGCCATTGGCTTCAGACTCTGAACACATTCATTATTCACACATTCATTACAAATGTACAGACCACATCTTAGCCTACCAGTCAGGGCCAGATTAACATAGGGGCTGATGGAGCTGCAGCTCCAGGCCCAGGCCCATGGAATAGGCCCATTTAAAAAAAAAAAATGCAGGTATTTTTCTCAGTATAAACGGAAATTACTCAGTAGGGGTCACTGTGTGTGGGGACAGGCAGGGATAGGAAGTAACAGCATATCCCTCCCTGCCTCTCTCTACTACTCACTGATCCGTGGAGGAGCAGCTACACAGCACAGAGAGTCCAGACAGCAGCTCTACAGCTCAGGTAAGTGAGGGATGGGGGGAAAGGCAGCAGGGAGACATTGGGGTATACTGAGAAACTAGGGAACACATGGGGACACAGACACTAGGGGATACTGGAAGAAATTGGGACACAGAGACACTAGGGACACAGTGTCCCCATGGCTCCCAGTTTCCCCTAGTCTCCCAGTGTCTGTGTCCCCATGTCTCCCAGTGTCCCTAGTGACTCAGTGTCTCCATGTCTCCCAGTGTCCCCAAGTGTCTCAGTGCCCCATGTCTCCCAGTGTCCCCGGGTCTCTCAGTGACATGGGGACACAGTGCCACATGGGGACACTGGGAGAAATGGGAACACTGAGACACTAGGGGACTGGGCGACATGGGGACACTGACACTGTGATACATAGGGACACTGGGAGACAGGGAGACACTGGGAGCAATCCATCTATACAGCAGAATCCAACTGTGAGTAGTTTGTTGGTGATTTTACAGAATGTTCTCTTATGTCACTCCTTGTGATTTACATCATGTGATGTCACATATAACTAATTAATTATACAAATGTATAAGGCTGGTATTTCTTTTCCAAGAAAGGTGGCAACCCTAACTACTCTTCACATACTCTTGCTTAAAGGAACACTATAGGGTCAGGAATAAAATCATGTATTTCTGACCTTATTATGTTAAAACCACCATTTAGCCCCCCTGGCCTCCTCTTGCCTCCCTAAATATAGTTAACTCTTACTTGTATTCAAGTCTGCAGCTGCTGGCTCTGTCCCTATCTGCCTCTGAACTGACTCTGTCTGCTGACATCATCAGAAGTGGTGGTCTGAGCAAATTACAATGCTTCCCCATTGGATTGGCTGAGACTGTCAACTAGGCAGATCAGGGGCAGAGCCAGCACAAGTCAAACATAGCACTGGCCAATCAGCATCTTCTCATGAAGATACATTGATTCAATGCATCTCTATGAGGAAAGTTCAGTGTCTGCATGCAGAGGGTGGAGACACTGAATGGCAGTGCTGCACACTAGGCAGTACTGCCCCAGGAGGCACCTCTAGCAGCCATCTGAGGAGTGGCCATCAGAGTTATTTTCTCTGAAAAGACAGTGTTTACTGCAAAAAAGCCTGGCAGGAATGATTCTACTTACCAGAACAAATACAATAAGCTGTAGTTGTTCTGGTGACTATAGTGTCCCTTTAAGTTTGGAAGCTTAAGAGGGATGCATGGGAACAAAACCTGTGTGGACTGACTGACAATAAAATTAGTTTAGGTAATGCAGACTGTGTTCTCTCTAACACTGTGGCATGTCCCCTTTCTTCTACACTCACTACATACACATTTTCTCTGTCTCAGACTATATACCAGGAACCTCTGCCTGCTAGTAAGATGATTAGGAGACAAGTGGACATGTGAGTGCTAGGGGACAGTCCTTAGAAAGCGTGGAGTAGGCGCATCATTTGATGCATTTATTTCAAGCTCAGGGTGCTGCCTGCATAGTATGCCCTTAGTTGGACAGCCTGTATGATTGGCAGGCAGTCTGACATGCATTCATACCAGGCTGGCCTTCCAATTCTTTGGACAAACAATGCCCCCTTTTTGGGCATGTTCACCCCTTTTGGCAGGTCTGGTCATGTGATTCGCGCCAGTTGCACACTCTTTTACCCTGCACATTGACTTCCTGCTTCACTGGACACTGCTGTTAGGGGATATGGATTTACTTGAAAGATGAAAGCATAAATTAGAGAGAGATTAGCATGGAGTATGTGTTTTCGTATAGCTGCATCCTTTGAGTTTCCCTCCAACACCATCTCCATCAGATACATGATGCTTGGGAGGTATGATTGTTTTAGTGTTTTTGGTTGATAAGATTCTGTAATAAGGCCCCATCATAATTGTCAGCACCAGGCCCACTGGGCTCTTAATCTGGCCCTGCTACCAGTGCATGACATACATCACTTTGATAGAGGCTTGATAGCCTACACAGTTGGTGAAGTGTAGAACCAATTTTGAGTTGAAATCACAGTAATCAAAGGGCAGGTATTTGAAGGACAATTTTCACTTGCTAGGTTCCTTCGTCATGTTGTAAGACTTAGTTCTAGGGCATTGAGAACAGTAGGTAGCGTATAAATAAAACCGTCATTAGCTGATAAATTAAAATCACCTGAATATGAGCAGTATATGCTTAAATTTACCTATACCTCGGTTATTGCAGTCATACAAAAAACTGTTGCCTACAAGGAGTTATAGTTATATAATCAATGTAGAATAAAATCAAGTTATCTCCAACTTTAACGTGGTTGCCTTAACACAACTTACTCTGAGAGGGTTCTCGTTAAGGTATGGAGGTTCTCCTTCCACCATCTCTATGGCCATGATCCCTAGTGACCAAATGTCTACTTTGGGGCCGTATGCTTTCCTCGTCACCACTTCAGGTGCCATCCAATAAGGCGTTCCCACCATGGTACTCCTTTTACTTTGTTCTGGTGTGATCTGGGCACAGAAGCCAAAGTCAGCTTTAAATTAAAAGAAACAAAATAAGGTTACTTCCTGTAAGCCGCAGCACATATCACCAAAGCATAACATAATATTATATGGATTTTTATTTTATAATAAAACAATGATGAAATGAAACATATCCCATACACATGGTCGGTGATTTACTTATTCTTTAGTGAATGATGTTGTATGGTCAACTAACAATCGTAAATGAACACTTATTAATTGTCTTAGCAACCACAAAGGTATCAGACATGTATGATTATGACATACATAGTGAACACTCGATAATACTCACTAAGCTTCACAGATCCATCCATCCCAAGCAGAATATTGTCACTTTTAATGTCTCTGTGTATCACTTGGTTTGAATGTAAGAAGTCCAAGGCTTGTAGGCACTGAGAAAAATAAGAAAATATGCTGCAAATATTACAACTCTATCAACCACGAGTAGTTTTGTTCAAATAGAATCCTGTAGTATGAATTGATTGTTTCTCATCTAAGCTACAACAATTGAAATAAAATGAATCTCCACATTTCTCCAATCTAGAATTGTAAATGTGTTCAGTTGTAGGTAGTTATTTCAATAATCACTGCCGTGTAAGACATATCTGCACAGCTTACTGGAGAATAAGTATGCATCTATCATCTACACACTACTTCAGCAATTCTAGCACAAACTACAAACATTTGTACAGAAGAATTACTAACTTAAAGGGACACTATAGTAACCAGAACATCTACAGCTTAATGTAGTTGTTCTGCTGAGTGTAAACATTGTTTGCAGGCATTTTCATGCAAACACTGCCTTTGTAGAGAAAAGGCAGTGTTTACATTGCCAGCTAGGGACACCTCTAGTGGCCACTCCTCAGTGTCATGACTAGTGGCCACTCACAGTGTGTAGCACCGTGTGCAGCACCGTTCAGTGCTTCCACGCTCTGCATGGAGATGCTGAATTTTCCTCATAGAGATGCACTGATTCTGTGAGGAGGTGCTAATTGGCCAAACTGGCATTTAGACCCGTCCCCGTCCCACCATCCCCCCATAGGGAAAGCATTGGATTTGCTAAAAATCCTAAATTTTGATGTCAGCAAAGAGGCAGATCGGGGCGTGGCCAAATAAGGTACATTTATTACCTTTTATGGGGGGGAGGGAGGTGTGGGGGAGCCACTTAAATTGTAGTTTTAACAATATAGAGTCAGGAATACACGTTTGCGTTCCTGACCCTATAGTGTTCCTTTATTACAAAAGAGAAAGCTAAACTTTTCTGAATTACGTATAAATAAAGGTGACAGCCCTAACTGTGTGAAGCATTGTTGATTTTTTTTTTTTTTTAAATAAACACAGTTCTTTGTGTACATCTTGCCTGGACTCACGCTGACTAGATCACAGAAACCCTACTATACAAATCTCCCTTTGGACCCCACCCCACCCTAAATCACAAACACATGTGCAAATCAATTGCACCCAATTGAACCCAACCACACTGACAATGACTACAACACCCATACCTGCCTGCAGGAGTCAATCTCTAACTCCCAACCCAGACTCAGACTAACAAAGTCACACAGACATAGCTACAAAAACATCTCGTAGACTCACTGTTTCATACCAATTCCTTAAACTAAGGACAACAACTACGACAAATTCTAATGCAACAAACAGTTCTGTATTATACTCTTTCTATTTCCTCACTTACTAGACATCTTTGGTTCTTCTGTTTTCACAAATACTCTGTAGATGGCCAGTCTAAGCACTGTGACCTCTTTAGCTTAATAAAGCAGTTTTAGTGCACAGGCCATGCCACTGTAGTCTCACTGCTGAAATTTCCACTGTTTTAGGAGTTAAAACACTTTATTTCTGCTTCCCTGGCCACACCTCCCCAGCTGTGAATCAAAAAGCATACCAACACACTTCCCAAAATATTCATTTGGAACTCATCTTACTTGCTCAGTCAGTACATATAATGTACAGTCAGAGTATAATTACTTTATAAGTTTTTATCGCCAGCTACATTAATTGCCTGCTAGTGCCAGAAAATAGCACTGCCAGCAGCCTCCTGTGTGAGATTAAAGCTTTCACACAAATTGTCACAAAAATAAACAAGAATCAGAGAAGAACAGCTTAGGACCTATTTCAGTACAATGTGAGTATTTCATTTTGTTCATTTAATTTACAAACAATCCAGCACTTAATTATGACATTTACATTTTTTTTTTAACTAATATCTAGTACAATATATGTTTTTTGTTTTTTTAAAGATATCAAATGTGTTCACTGTGTCCACAATGTATCTCTATGGCAACATTTACACAA
This sequence comes from Pelobates fuscus, assembly GCF_036172605.1. Taxonomy (NCBI): domain Eukaryota; kingdom Metazoa; phylum Chordata; class Amphibia; order Anura; family Pelobatidae; genus Pelobates; species Pelobates fuscus. Next base: position 87,262,420 of record NC_086325.1, on the reverse strand, counting down.
ATGTCTGGGGCAATACATTTACATTGATATTTACCTTTCTATTAGTGCAAACAACTATTTCATGTGAAAAAATAAAACTGGCCCATAGGAAATAAGGATAAAACAATTAATATTATTTGAGAATTAATTTTCATATTGTATACCCCATATATTTTCGGGATCCTTTTGTCTTAAGATCTAGCAGTACACAATGGTTGCACTATCAGTCATGGCAATGCATATTTGTCGAGCCCCAAAGAAAGTTTCAGATTAAACTGTAAAATCAGTGCAGAACTACACACAAATCCCTTCCAGGATTTTTTTTTTTTTTTTTTTTTTTTTTACCTGTAGCCCACAAAAAAGCTACTTTAATATTCCTTAATAGAACACATTAATGTAAAGCAGGTTACTCACCTCTCTACAGACTGCAGCAATCTGTCCTTCATCCATGCATGTTTCTGTAACAACATCTGTCAGAGATCCTCCGGCCAGATACTCCATCACTACCCAGAGTTCATCTCCAACCAGATAACTACAGCCAACAAAATTACATTATTGACAAAAAAAGTTTATATGTGACTGGTCAAGTACACATTTTTCAAAAAGCCCAAATCCACCCTTCCACAGGACAAATGTGACTATGCCTTATTAAAGGGACACTATAGTCACCTGAACAACTTTAGCTTAATGAAGCAGTTTTGGTGTATAGAACATGCCCCTGCGGCCTCACTGCTCAATCCTCTGCCATTTAGGAGTTAAATCCCTTTGTTTATGAGCCCTAGTCACACCTCCCTGCATGTGACTTGCACAGCCTTCCATAAACACTTCCTGTAAAGAGAGCCCTATTTAGGCTTTCTTTATTGCAAGTTCTGTTTAATTAAGATTTTCTTATCCACTGCTATGTTAATAGCTTGCTAGACCCTGCAAGAGCCTCCTGTATGTGATTAAAGTACAATTTAGAGATGGAGATACAATTATTTAAGATAAATTACATCTGTTTGAAAGTGAAACCAGTTTTTTTTCATGCAGGCTCTGTCAATCATAGCCAGGGGAGGTGTGGCTAGGGCTGCATAAACAGAAACAAAGTCATTTAACTCCTAAATGACAGTGAATTGAGCAGTGAAATTGCAGGGGAATGATCTATACACTAAAACTGCTTTATTTAGCTAAAGTAATTTAGGTGACTATAGTGTTCCTTTAACCCCTTAAGGACCAAACTTTTGGAATAAAAGGGAATCATGACATGTCACACATGTCATGTGTCCTTAAGGGGTTAATGCCAACATGTCAGTGCTCTATGCAGTATATATACACATTTTTTCTTTTTTTCACAATGTTATATTTATTTTTTCCTTTTCAAATAGAACAAAAGCAGGATGTAATGGTATGATGCACTATGAAATGTTTGCACACTTGTTAAACCAAATAACATGGAGACCTTTGGCCTCAGGAGTCAATGAGCATATTACAATAACATAGCACAATGGTAGAATTGCATCTTAACATTTTATATGATTCTCAATTACCCTTGTCCTGTACATTTTTAGCTACATTAAATGTTCCTCATGTCCCCTTGTATCATAAGAGAGGTCAGCATTTATGAGACTCCCTAATCATAAATCTAAGATGATTTAAGAAGCAGAAAGGGTTTTAAAACATTTTGGGGGGGAACCCAGAAGTTTACACTTTTATAAATGTAATTCCATGACAATTGGTTCATCTTTTTCTCATCCTTGAACAGGGAAACTATTTTCTATCACAGATATTTACACATGTAATTCTTCATACACAGTATATATTATAAAATGTCCATATGGTTGAATTATGTTGGAGAAACCATCCAGGGGGTTGAAGATAGAATTAACAAACACATATCCAACATTCTGACAAATAAAATGGATCTCCATTTTTGGGAAACAGGCTCTGGAATTAGCCACTAGAGATTTCAAGTGATCACTCTGCCCACACCTTCAGAGAGGTTGTCATAGATTACTTAACTTAAATAGAAAAGAAATAGTGTGCATGTATAGATTTAAAACAGTTCAACTAATTGGTTTAAATAAAGATTGTAGCATTTATTTAGATGAGAATGAGTGATGTAACATATGTATTTGAAAGATGACTATAAGTTTTGAACATTAGTATGTGATATAAACCCTCTATCAATTGGAAAATAAATTATTTCCTTTACATTAACTGTTTAGGTAAATGATAATTTAGTTGCTTTTGTCAGTTCATTGTTTAATAAATTGTAGCGATTGTGGGTTAGAATGCAGCAATAATTTAAAATAAGATATATTATCAATATATTATGAGCTGATGTGAATTTAAAAGCCAGAACAAAGTGGCTTACAAATTAGCCAACAGCTATTTGGATTCATTTTATTAACCCTTTGTGGAGGTTTTATATATTGTGATGTAAGCCATTCCCTTTTGTAATTGGTGGTTGTAGGTATTTATACAAGTGGCGAGAGGATGTTTATACTAGGGCTTAAGAAAGGTCCTGAGACATAAACATTGCTTTGTTTGTGAGGTGTATTCAATAAATTGTCTTTACTGAAACAGATCTGTGTGCTGGAGTCATTGCATACATTTCATTTTGGATGGGTGATCCGTGGACCCCGTAACCATGCAGAACTGGTAGAAACTATATAAAGAAATGGGTGCTGACACTATAAGGCTTGCATCCCTGGGAGACTAGACTGGGTAAACAGCATCAACTATAATATGCACTAGTTACACTGTAACAAAATCCTCATCATTTGAAGTCACTAGTTTACTACTCATTTTTAATACCATACAGATATATTACAAAACCCTTTTTTGCCTAGATTAGGTGTTTTAAAAAAAAAAAAAAAACTAGCAAAATAGCTGTTTAGCAGATAAGGGAGTGCGCTGGATTTTCATTTTTACTGTCCCCAGCAGCACCCCATTTAAGCATGTTCAGGTGACTGCAGCCAGCCCCTTGTTTTCTCATATATATACTGCAGAGAACTTGAGGTGGAAGGATTTCCCCAAGTGAGTAGCTCATTTAGTAGACAGTTGACTGTTAGAGTAGGACCTGCCAAAGATGGGGTACATTGACGTTGTGGCAGGCTTATGCAATGTATGATCATATAATGTAACTAAACCCCCATTATTTTTTGCCTAGATTAGGTGTTTTTAATAAAACTGGCAAAATAGCTGTTTAGCAGATAAGGGAGTGCGCTGGATTTTCATTTTTATTAGATTACAAAACCCTAACATTTGTGGTAAATCCCTACGTGCCAATCTTTTTTCATTATATTTATAAGTGACAAGTGACGGACATTTTTCAATTACTCCTGGTCCTTCCACTGCATTTTATGCTAATATGCACACACACAATTGTGTTACTGTTAACCATTTTTGTAAAGATAAGTCACTTGCAGCTCTCTGGCAAATGTGCATACTAATACTAATTTGAATGAGTAAACAAACTATGACAGGTTGGAAAACACACTTTTGTACATTTCCTGTTGAATGTCTCAACACTTCCCCTTGAAATATGAAGCCAATGGGTGGAGCTATGGTGCATTGTTTGCCAAATGTCATCTAACATTCTACCCAGCAGCACACAAGCAAACAATAACATTCCGCTGATCAACTCACCTGTCTAAATAATTCACAATGTTGGAATTTTTATTTTCCCTCATGACCAAGATTTCATTAATAATTAATTCTTTTTTGGGCTGCTGTTGTAGGTTCATTTGTTTTATCGCTACCTAAAAGAAATATTAGAAAAATGGAAAATAATAATTAAATTACTGCCACGTGAGGCCTGTAATTGTCACTGGTGTTAAGGTACTAATGTGTGTATTTGTAATTGTTTTACACATGGAGAGGATAACGCTGTCATCTAAGTCAGTTTTTCTTTAACATCAATCTATTACTTCCACATGAAAACATCTGGCACATACAAAATATCACTGGACAGTATAAAGTAATTAGGAAATGATCAATGTTCAATTAGTCATAACTGGGGCACAAAATAAACATTCCAGATGAAAGCAACAGCCAGTGCTAGTTTTTTTTAGCCTATATACATTTGTATGCGATAGGTTATATATTATGTGTAGTATGAAAGCTAATTTATTTAATAAAGGGGAAACTATTGCTGTGAGGATCAGTGGCATTTTGTTAGCTATTACGGATCTCGTGTTTTTTTCCTTAATATTATTAAAATCTAAGCTTTTGACATAGGAAACAACAGTTTGAAAACACTTTATGACATTTTTTTTTTTTAATAATGTTGGAAGCCTTGTTGTGCTTTTATGTTACAGACAGTATATTTTGAAAGGCCATATTTGTAAAATGTGTTTGCAAAATCCCTTATTTTTAATTATTTATTTTTCAATTCAGTGAGCTGATTTTGTAACTTTTGATTTGCTGGCCAGTTGTATGTAAATCTATATGTATCTGGCAAAACCTGACTTGGTGGGAAAGTTAGTCATAGGGTAATAGTACTGCTTCAACCTACCTCTTGTCCTGTCGCAATATCTATTGCTGTGTACACAGTACCCGATGCCCTACGAGAGAACATAAAAACAGCCTTTAATGTGAGAATGGGAAAAGATAGCACTAAAACAAAGATGTATAGGGCCTGGGTACCCAAAAGGTAGAGGTTTTAAAACTACAGCTTCCATGATGCTTTGTCATGTTAAAGGCATTCTCAAAGCATCGTGGGGGTTGAAGTTCAACAACATCTGGAGATCTACCTTTTGGGCACCCCTGATATAGAGTACCCACAGGCAAACTAAAAAGTATAAGGTTTAAAAGTTAATGAAGGTTACTTGCCTTTTTACCAGAGAGCAAAGGTGAATCCATACAAAAAAAGTACTATTCAAAACATTTCAATTATAAGCAGTGTTATCATAAGCAGATCTAAATAAAACCCAGGAGCAAAGTAACTATTACACTTGGGCCTTCGTTGTCAGAAGAACGTGTTTTTGTCTGAATTACAGCGATTATTCCATTCGTCCAAAACACAAATGAACAAATACAAATTGCAACAAATGAAACAAAGAACGAATTGCTTGTTGGACTAAATTTTGTTTGTGCAATTCATTCTTTTGTTTGTTCATTTTATATCACATGGAGGGAGCTCCTTGTGATATTTAAAAATAGAAGCGTTTTGGAGCTGTGCTCCCCACCACCTCCTAAATCCCCCTTTGCCCCCCACCCCCCACTCTATGGGGATCAATATCAATATGATTGTCATATTAGTATATGGGAGGATAAATCCTTCCTCCTACCCCTAACAACTGTGCAATGAGTAGGGTTATGCCTACTAAGCAGAAAGCAGACCATGGCTGCTCGCTGTTATTTAAAAAAAAAAAAAAAAGACTAGTGGCTGGACAGTTATGTATTTGGATGAAATTAAACTATAACCGTGCCTCAAAGCTTTTTCTTCTAACTTTTATTGAAGTTTAAAATAGCATCTCTTCCTGACTGCTACCCAAAGCAAAGTGCCTTTTAATTTTTTAATAAAATCGTTTGTGTTGCTTCTGAAGACTACTTAAATGTTCTAAGCCCTGATCAAGTGCCAATTTACTTACACTGAAAAAAAATCTTATTTAGCTTTAGCAGATGACAAAACACATAATACTGAGTATTTGTATCATTGAGGTGTGATTTTGCATTTGACCACTGGGGGACACCAAACAATCATTAGCTTTATACTGAATTATAAGTAATATCTAGGAGATATATACGCTGGCATGAATAAAAGATGCTACAAACTGGGCTGATAATCAGTAAGAATACATCTTACAACTGATGTCTAAGTGCTAGAACTACTATTTACCATAAGTAATTTTTTCTGGTTAACACACGTCAGTATGCAAATTTCCAATACAATTATCTGCTATCTGTTCATATAGGTTGCTGAGTGTCTTTATGTCAAACTGAGGTTAAATGCACACACTACGCGTTGCACTTACAGATACAAATCTGCTTCTAACCTAAAGTCTTTTTATTACATTTGTTGGCTAACACATCGGACCACACAATTGCATGTAACTAATAAATATATGACTTGTACATGGAACCAGGCATTTCAGCATGCCAGAGTTAATATCTGGCCTTTGATGTGCAATTGGCTGTACAAACGGGATGTATACAAAACAAGGATAAATTATGGCTATTGCATTGCGATTTTTAATCCTGCATCTCGCCGCTCCATCACAAAGGCTTCAGTTACCATCTCACTTAATTATGCAAGGAACAATGGAACACAAAGGCTTTCATTTAGTTCCAGAGTTCCAAAAATAGTATGAGCGTAGCTATAAAGATCCTACGTTTGCCTATCTCTGTAACTTATTAAAATACAGTCAACCTGTCCAGTGTATTCCCTAAATCCAAATGACAGAAACAGTACTGGGGAGAACATACATCTGCATAAACACAAAAGCATTTTGCTGACCTATAGGATTTATTCATTGAACCAATGATGTTATAGCCCTCAAATGTATTTTTATAAACACAGGGTCGAAAGTCAAAAAACGACCTTAATACCTTTACATCACTTAACAGACATTATAGTGTTTGTACCTGTCTTTGGAAATAGTCCTTTATCTTTGTAAGGCTCCCTGGAGTTCTATATAAGAAATCTCGTAATATTCTTTAATGTCCTTTTTAATGAGGGTCAAGTTATATCTGATGCTTGGTTCCTGACTATTGACCCACCCATATATTTATTTTCCATGCAAATAAAATGTGACTGTCCTTGTAACTGATGCAAAGCCTATATCTTATTTAAACATCAATAGCTGATAGATTCATTCTGTGCCAATAACACATCTATTTCCTGCTCTTCATTTCAAAGAGTAAAAGCCAAGCTATTTTTTCTGTGATGTGTAAATATAATTCTGTGATGTGAAATATAATTTATAAAATTATATTTTTTCAGATTATGATAAATATACCCAGTGGGTTACCTAGCAACCTTTCAAACGGACAAAGAGGTATATGTTTGCCATCGTAAATATTCATGTAGCAATGTCTGTCTCATATGTTTTGCACTTTGCAATTATCTATCTGAATATATACTGCACTAGAGAGGTTGAGAGGTGCCAAAGAGATTCGGATTCAGAAACACCCAGGACAGAATAGAAACATTGCATGTTCACAGTTGTGGCACAATAATAATGGCCACAAATTGATGAAAGAGCTACTGCAGTCTGTGTTTTGTTTTTGAGCAGTCATGGAGGTAGCTGGCTTGATCAACGATAATCCCAATTTCCCAGTTAGAGGAACAAAATCTTCTCAAGTATAATTAAGGATCATCTGCATAGTAGGTTATCAACCTACAATATAAATAATTAGACATATAGCATATTGAATTAATGCATAAAAATATAAACTTTCAATATTATTGAAAGTTGAAAGGTTTGAGAAACACTACGGGCTTCAGTCCAAAGGAAAACTTGATGACCTATACAATGAGAGAAAGATGGCTTTGTCTTATATGTACCATCCTCTCTATCCTTTAGAGTGTGCTGTTGAAGGCATACTCAGAAACAGACAGATCTTCAATACGATACCACCACTCTACCTTAATATTAGAGTGTTTTGCAGCAAAGTTCTATTTCCCAACAACCACACCTGATAGTCAATCTGGGGGCACCACCCCCCTAAGGGGCCCGTTGGAGCATCATACTATTTATGTTTCTTTTCAAAATTAGAGGCTGGTTAGAGAAGTGACTATCTCATGTAAAATTAAAATATAAACAAAAACACTAAGATCCTCCAGCCCCTCCATCAACTGTAGAGCTCCAGAGCTAGAGCACCACATCCAGTTTTCACCTAAAAAGCTAACCCCAGCAGCAACGGTTGTAGAAAATCCTCAGAATTTGCGGTTACTTAAGCGCTCTCTTCTTCAACTAGGAAGTGAACAATATCCATCTGTATTTCACATTCCACCTGTGACTTTTAACGTAAAGCGTGACTTTACCCATAATCACGTATAAAGCAGGGCCCCTGTGTCTACATATACCTACTTGGTGATTCTCATTCACTAATGAGAAGCACTAAGGACTGGGGAGACTGGGGATGTATTTACTTTGGTGGGAGAGTACTCTTTCGAATCATTTAAACTCCTGTACTGCAGGGGGTAAACATGTGCCACTTCATATTTTCTCCCACTTCCTCAAAGAAGTTGTAGACAAAGGGAATTACTTTTGAGGGAAATAGATTTTTACAATTATTGCACCCAAAAAAAATAAATAAATAAATAAATAAATGCATTCAAGCACTTTAAATGTCTGTAGTGTCTCCAAAAACTGTTATTTATATATAAATATTAGAAACCAACTAGTCAGAAAAGCTTCACAAGTCCAGATGTAAAACACATCCACAATCTGAATAATAATAATATATACACAAAGCAATCATCAAGTATCTGTAGATATAACACAACCAAAGTGAGTTGGCCATTTTCTAGGCATTTGTGCATTTTGTGATCTCTATATACAGTATCTCACACAAGTGAGTACGCCCCTCACATTTTTGTACATATTTTATTATATCTTTTCATGTGACAACACTGAAGGAATGACACCCTGCTACAATGTAAAGTAGTGAGTGTACAGCCTGTATAACAGTGTAAATTTGCAGTCCCCTCAAAATAACTAAACAAACAGCCATTAATGTCTAAACCGTTGGCAACAAAAGTAAGCACATCCCTAAGTGGAAATGTCCAAATTGGGCCCAATTAGCCATTTGCCCTCCCCAGTGTCATGCGACTCATTAGTGTTACAAGGTCTCAGGTGTGAATGGGGAGCAGGTGTGTTAAATTTGGTGTTATCGCTCTCACACTCTCTCATACTGGTCACTGGAAGTTTAACATGGCACCTCATGGCAAAAAACTCTGAGGATCTGAAAAAAATTATTGTTGCCTAACATAAAGATGGCCTAGCCCTAGGCTATAAGAAGATTGCCAAGACCCTGAAACTGAGCTGCAGCACCATGGGGCAAGACCATACAGCGGTTTCACAGGACAGGTTGCACTCAGAACAGGCCTCGCCATGGCCGACCAAAGAAGTGCACAGCGTCATATCTAGAGGTAGTCTTTGGGAAATAGGCGTATGAGTGCTGCCAGCATTGCTGCAGAGGTTGAAGAGGTGGAGGGTAAGCCTGTCAGTGCTCAGACCATACGCCGCACACTGCATCAAATTGATCTACATGGCTATCATTCCAGAAGGAAGTCTCTTCTAAAGATGATGCACAAGAAAGCCCGCAAACAGTTTGCTGAAGACAAGCAGACTAAGGACATGGATTACTGGAACCATGTCCTGTGGTCCGATGAGACCAAGATAAACTTATTTGGTTCAGATGGTGTCAAGCGTGTGTACAAAGACAAGTGTGTTTTGCCTACAGTCAAGCATGGTGGTGGGAGTGTCATGGTCTGGGCCTGCATGAGTGCTGCTCGCACTGGGGAGCTACAGTTCATTGAGGTAGCCAATAAATCCAACATGTACTGTGACATACTGAAACAGAGCATGATCCCCTCCCTTTGGAGACTGGGCCGCAGGGCAGTATTCCAACATGATAACGACCCCAAACACACCTCCAAGACGACCACTGCCTTGCTAAAGAAGCTGAAGGTAAAAGTGATGGACTGGCCAAGCATATCTCCAGACCTAAACCCTATTGAGCATCTGTGGGGCATTCTCAAACATAAGGTGGGGGAGCGCAAGGTCTCCAACATCCACCAGCTCCGTGATGTCGTCATGGAGGAGTGGAAGAGGCCTCCAGTGGCAACCTGCGAAGCTCTGGTGAACTCCATGCCCATGAGGGTTAAGGCAGTGCTGGAAAATAATGGTGGCCACACAAAATATTGACACTTTGGGCCCAATTTGGACATTTCTCACTTTTGTTGCCAATGATTTAGACATTAATGGCTGTGTGTTGAGTTATTTTGAGAGGACAGCAAATTTACACTGTTATACAGGCTGTACACTTACTACTTTACAGCCTGTCACTTCCTCCCAGCATCCTGCAGGGAGACAGCGTGTAAGGGAGAGGACGCAGCCACAGCGTGAGGAGAGAGGAGCATGAAGAGCTCGAGCATGAAGAGCTCCAGACCCCTCACTCCGACAGCAGCAGGACTCCTATCCGTGTATGTATAAGTGTATTTATATGCATCTGTGTGTTAATGTGCATGAATATAAGTAAGTATGAATGGCATGTGCATACATCCAAGCAGTCAAACACCAGCACAACATACAAGCACACTCCTGTAATCTAACACAAATATTACATACAAACAAACCCCTGCATTCAAACAAACAAAAAAAATATACAAACACACCCCTTCACTCAAACACAAATACTTCACACAAATGTACATCCACATTTAAAAATGAACATTACATTCAGACATACCCCTGCAATCAAACACAAACATTACATCCAAACACACCCCTGTATTACACAACACAATAAATGTATACAAGCACCCCTTCAAACACCAACACTGTACATTACACTCTACCACCAGTAAATGCAGCAGCGCTGTACAGATATACAACCTAGAAATTTTGACTTGGGGTGCTTTGGAAAAATACTGGAATATTAAGGGCGCCTTGAACCTAAACAGTTGGCAACAACTGCTGTTTATCATCTTTTTACTACAGCATTAAATTCAATGACTAGTAATGCCATGTGACTGTTGGTCCAAGTGCCATTCTGTTCTTAATTTGTCTCTTTTAACAATGCGGGTGACTATTTTATTACCACAAGTGGATCTGGCAATCAGATATGTAAACTTGAGAACCAGCACCAAGCAACCCCTTAACTTTTTCTTTTTTCTGTCACAGAGGTTTGTAGTGTAAGACTGAAGACACGTCTATAATGTAACTAATCATTTAAGGAGAAACAAAGTCTAACAGCACAAGAACAAATTGAGGTGTTGCTGATTGGTGTAGGGGCTTCCACAAGGTTAGACAACCTTCGGCACTCCAGATGTTGTGAACTACATCTCCCATAATGCTCTTACATCTAGAATTCCGAAAGTTGGACTACCACAATCAAAACAAAAAGAAATCTGCCCCCAGATTATTCTGCCTGGGCCACTTATTTTTAACAGCAACATTTAAAGTGCTTTTATACAGCACAAAAATATATAGTTTGGCATAAAGCTGAATTTGCTATATATATATATATATATATATATACACACACAGTATATATAGTCAGAATTTGTTACTAAATGGTTAACCTTGGAGGATTAGATATATCTTTTCACATCACTCACTTTCTTCAGACCGGCTGAGGAAAAGCAGTTGAAAGGCAACTGGAGGCCAATGTTTGTCATCACTTTTTTATTTCATTCCACGCAAGCATGCTGTCGAAAGAAATGTTTTATGTGATACCCACCAGCCTGAAGACATGTAGCCATTGAGCAAATTACCAAATTTCCATCTTAACTGGTCATAATTCAAGGCAAAGTTTGGCCACCTGTCCTTGTATGCTGTTGGCATGACATGTATAACAACTACAAACTGAAAAGCAAGAAGTATATTAAAAAAAACAGGATAGACCAACAATTTACAGATTTTAAGCCAAAATAGCTTAAAGGGACACTCTAGGCACCCAGACCACTTCTGCCCATTGGAGGGGTCTGGGTGCCAACTCCCATCACCCTTAACCCTGCAAGTGTAATTATTGCAGTTTTTATAAACTGCAATAATTACCTTGCAGGGTTAAGTCCTCCTCTCGTGGCTGTCTAGTATAAAACATTCTGGGAAAGAGAATACAGTGGAAGCTAATCTGCACCCCTTGCTGAAACCAAATATGTCATTTTTACTGCATATGCTATGCTAGCAACGTCTACAGATACGGTGATCCATTCAGAGAACTAGAACATGCTTTACATGGTCAAACGATCTTGCACTTGAAACCCTTTGAGTGTGTTGCATTATACAACACGTAAATTGCATTGTAAAAGATGCCATAACTAACTATAATTACGCCAACAATTGTCTCTTAATCATTTGGGGAACTGCAATGCGTTTCCCTCTACACTTTATTCACAGAGTTAATGATGAACAAACAATGTATAGCCAGCAGCAAAGTGTCCCTGTAAATTCTGCTAAAATGCCAACGAGTATGTGATTATAGCCATACCACATGTCAGAAACTAGGGGAGAAATATACAGTGACTGCTTGAGCCAGGTGCCATCAGAAACCGTCGTCATTGACATTACTGAGGTGTGAGCCAAGCAGTCCTCGGGGCTAGCAGATCTGTTGTCAGCCTTTGTTAAAAGTAAAGGATATCAAAGAACGAACACAGAATTTATTTAAAAAGTTTGCCCATTTGCACTGTAAATCTCAGTAAAAGCCAGTGTATTTTTAAACTATGGATTGGCTTGCAATGCAGAACTAGCCCAGCCTCCTCTATCTGTGCAACTCTCACAGAACTTTGGAACCAGCTCTGAAAATGCTAACTTAAATATACATCTTGGAAGGTTCTCAAAACCTCATTACCTGTTCTACTATGCCAAAAACTCTGCATTAGGGACTATATAATAACCAGCTTGTCTACTGTCAGAATATGGCACATTCATAGCTAGTCTGTATTATCTTGCGGTTGGAGTAATATTTTAAGGAATTTAGTATTAAGTAGCAAAATATACCTATAGTAAATTATGAGTACAAATAGAATGTGAGGCATTGTAGTAATATGTCTCTAATTTAATTACTAATGTTATTCCCATAATTGTCCTAAAACCATTTTTTTATTTCAAAAATAGAAAAAGTGAGGTCAGATCTCCAAATAAAAATTAGATGGGACCCACCTCACTGGAATTACCTCTATTGTTAAAATATCATAAATGGTAATAGACTTTATTGAAAACCAAATACACATAACATAAACAAATCCATGTAAAAAAAAAAGGTGTAAACACAACCCACAGTGTATAAGACAAAAAAAACAAAGCAATACACCTTTAAAAACCTGGGGTAGGAATACTGATATGTGTGTATATATGGAGATCAGTATCTGTAGTATATACTATTGGATTAAACCAGAATATGTAGACAGATCTCTCATATATTATATATAGTTAATATACTTAGTCAGACTTTTAATATATATATATGAGAGATCTGTCTACATATTCAGGTTTTATCCAATAGTGTCTTACTTAACTACCCTCTACCTAACTGTAATAAAGGCTGATGCCCTGTTTCTCCTTACATTTCTTTTTAAATATTCTAGTTAGTTAACCATAAAATATAGAGCCAACCCAATTTATTTTTTTCATCGATGCAGCTGAAATATATTTTTTACTTGTGAAAACTGTAAATAGATTTAAGCCCAACGTCACCTTTCGTAACTTTGAGAGGTGACATAATAGGACATGCGCAGTGGCAAACAGGATGTATGCTTCTCTGATGTTCGCTTGCCCACACTTGGTTGATCTTAGCAGACAAACAAGATGGCCACCAGTTAACAAATCCTGAAAAAGTACATAAAGCTGCAAATAATTTTGTAACTGATATATTTAGGTGTGGACGTGACGACAACACTTCTCACCAACATGAATTAACTAAAATAAGTCCGGTAGCTCGCCTGTGACACTAATCCTTGTTGACACTAAGAAATGATAAGTGGGTACAGGCTGAGGAGGTTTGGACTTTATGCTACTGTTTGAAACAAATAGCCCACATGTCATGTGATCCCAATTAACAGGTAGTTCGACACCACAACATTCTTATGCGTGAATTTTTCCCTGCAATAATTTACTAATGTGTGTTGGGAATAAAAGAAGCATCTTTCTTAAAGTGATAGTCGTTCTACATTTTGAGGAACCAAAAACACAAAGCACAGTTATAGATACTGCGGTAAGTGCTAGGGGATATCCATTTCACAATGAACAAAACTGACGTCTTGGTAGCCACTTCTTTATTTCACCTTTTACAGTAACACCTTCTACCTCACCTGACATCTTAATATCCATACTACTAAAGGAATAGCACGCCTCTCCATTTTTATGAATAATTACTGAGCATGATTCTTTAACTATTTAATTACAACTAATGGAATTGTGGTGGAGGTTGTGTTCTCTGTCCTGTGAGTATTGGTGTACTGTGGCATAGTGGCATATGCAGTATGTCAGAGTTCCAAGTTGGTTCATGGTAAGATCGACTCATTGTATCCTTCCAATGTCAATATAATGTGTACCATTAAATTGCGTAGTAATAAAAGTTAGACTTAGTGATGTACTTTGAAAGTACTGAAAAGCTAAGTGTACCATGCACAAAATTATATTTTTTTTAATTTGACATTTATATACATTATATTTAAAATAAAGTTATACAAATATGAAAAGTGTTTGCAATGCGAGTGACACTCACCCTTGCCCAATCTTTTCAAAGCGCGTATATTTCTTTTTAGGATCTCCCACACTAACAATGCTTCCTGCAAAAGAGAGAAGATAAAAGATAAAAGTTTTCTGATTTAATATGATTTACCATTAAATAAAACCCATTGAATCTTCATTTAGATAAAATTAAAAGTATTAAGAAACATATTTATATGGTACACTATTTAAGAGAAAACTAAATATTCCTAGAATATGTAGGCAAAATATACAGAACAAACTGCGGTAGAACACTTACTAAGTTTCTCCAGAATTTCTTCATCGGTCATCTTGGATTTTTTACGTTGTCGGTCAGTATTCCTATACAAAGTGCTAGTGCTAGAGTTTTCTGGCTGGGTAGTCACAGGGGAGGTGGAGGCTTCTTTAGCTGGTGCTGGTACAGCAATTGGTTCAATAACAGACCGAGTGTAGACCTACGACAAACAGATTAAGAGTGTGATCACCATGCATGCTTATGAGTTTCAATTGCCTATTTATGTGGTTCTGCACTTGTTCCTTTCATTGTTTAGGATTTGTTTGTTTTTTTGGCTTACATTTAATAAAACAGTTTTCAACACAACACAAAGATATCCTATTCACTGTTTAATGAATAAACCCCTACCATCCAAAAACAATGAACATGTTTCCAGTTGATCCAGTTCAATAGTGTTTTCTCATTACATACAAGTATTGCAGAAAACAAAGCACTTAAGTATTTTTTTCCATTGCCTCTTTTATAATGTTTGTTAATATAACATTGGTGCTAATTGGCGCTAGTGAAACCATTAACTTCCTTCAGTATAAGATCCTTCACTTAAAAGGTTATCTTTTTTTTTATGTACTCACTGATTTTGTATGCTCGGGACGAGGGGCAATAACAGGCGGGGGTTCATTATCGTCCTCTTCTTCCTCCTCTTCTTCATCTTCCTCCTCTGAGACTGGAGGTGCTAGTGGGGGCTCTGATGCAGTCTTCGCATTCTGGAGTAAAAGACATACAAGGTATCATGTATACTTCAAGGTATCATCTTGTTCTTTTTTGGGCAGACTAGATGGGCCGAATGGTTCTTATCTGCCGTCACATTCTATGTTTCTATGTTTCCCTTATAGCCTGTATATGTTCTCTTCCAGCCGATCACACAGTATATATTTTTTTCTTGTGTTTTTGCCACTTTATTTACTGATCTGTTTATGTTTCCCTCTTCTTAATGTAACCTTAGATAACTACAATGTGTATTTTCTCTGCCATTTGTTCTTCTAGAATTAGAATGTTGCGTTTTTCTAGAATTGTGACTTTATTTAGCAAGGCATAGCAAAGTGAAGATTTTGGGGTGATTTAATTATTCCTGGACGGAACTTAGTAAAGCACAGTAATCTCACGTAGTCTCCAAGTATCGTTAATTTTAAGAATGCTCTCATGTTCAAACTGAAAATGCCAGCATTGGATTGGTTTGTTAAACTATTAATACATCAAATAGTAATAGATCCCACTACCTATAACAGCAGCTTGCTTAGGATGCAACTTTTTTCATGGAATTAACTGAAGAAGATGGAATGTTGATGACATTGCACGGCTACAAACATCACAAACCTCAGAGAGACAGGACAAAATTGTTTCCCCTTACTCTCATTAATAGACAAACGAAGAAAATGGGAAGTCAACCTAAACCATGTAGAGCCTAGCAGAATTAGCACTACTGGTACAGGGAGACTTACCCAGTACCTAATGGAGACTCCAGCAGGCTCCAGGGGCTTGACCCCAGGTTATATACAAAAAGAAAAAATGAAAAACACAGAGAGATACAGCCGCAAAAAGAAGGTGTATCTAGCTGTATAGATCTGGAAAAGATAAAGTAGTCACACAAACATAAAATAATAAAGTATATCTTAATCTCCTTGTGATCAAGAAAAATAAATAGATAGACAACATCTATCCCAGAGCCCTAATATTGGATATGAGTATATGAACAAAATGGAACACCAAAAGTGAGCTTTAATGAGTCAAAGGTGTTCTCTAGCATAACCAATGACTCAATATCAATAGGGGAGGGAATAGATATAGGGATACAATCCCATTGGACTACCACTATGTAAATCCTCAAAGAAATATAAATATATAGTATCAAATATATAAAGTTAGTAGGAGGATGTGGGCGTGTTTACTGTCCGGTCTTCCGGACATCACGAGAATGGTTTGGTGACACCTGTTTGATGTTTAAATAGATAGGATTACTATTACTTTTTTGCTCTACCACTATTTAGCTGGTTAGTAGATGTAGCAAGTGCATTTCTACTTTGTTGCTATTCAGACTGTTACATAGCTGGTTTAGCAACCTTCATGCTACTTTCTTTCTACATTTACATTTCTACTAACCTGTCCTGTCTATAGATATGCCGTGGGCATCCTAAACTCCACGATATCTACATCCTCCTACTAACTTCATATATTTGATACAATATATTTATATTTCTTTGAGGATTTACATAGTGGTAGGAGACAGGGGCTGAGGAGAGGACAGGCGCTGAGGAGAGGACAGGGGCTGAGTAGGGGGCAGGGGCTGAGGAGGGGGCAGGGGCTGACTAAGGGGACAGGGGCTGAGGAGGGGAATAAAAAAAAAACACTAAAGTGTATTTCCCCCCTCCCTGAGTCTTACCTTAAGCCAGGGAGGGGTGGACAGCAGCCAACAGGAGCAGCAACCAGCAGCAGCCAGTGAAGTCGTCCTCTCCTGATGATGTCAGGAGGAGGGGCCGTGACTTCCTCTGCTCTTCTCCCAGACTCCCCAGCGGTCCTGTGAGAAGAGCAGTGGAAGTCACGCCCCCTCCTCCTCCTGACCTCATCAGGAGAGGCTGGCCGACTCCACTGACTGCAGGCTACAGGAAGAGTGAGGTAAGTTGAAAAATCTGACTCCTCAGCCAGAAGCAGGGGATTCAGATTTTTCCTTTTTTTGCTGGGTGTGGGCGGCCCTGGGTTTAGGGCGGCCTGGGGGGCAATTGCCTCCCTGCCCTCCTTCCCAGCCCGCCCCTGGTTTAATCTATATATGTCCACATATTCTGCCTTAAGAGGTACAGATGTATATTTTATTGGTTTTTTTTTTACTGCCAGTCCAAAGTACAAACCTTCTACTGTTTTGGATATACAATAATGCTTCGCAGATCACATATCATTTTTGGGTTGGATATTTTGGTTTTCAACCATTCTATCAACAACATGGAATTATTGCAGACCATATATGAAAACGGAGCCAAGAATATAGACACTAACCAGTGAGTGGGCAGCTATGTAGCCATGTGCACTTTTATCTGCAAAGTAAGAAGAGAAGATATACTAATATTAACTTGAAAACACTAATAAATTACCCAAAACCATCATACATTTAAAATAACTTCTGTATGATCATCAGATTTTTCTTTTATCCTAATATTCCAACTGTGGCAAAATGTGAGTATCCTTTAAAGCATACAGTGTATATACATCCTAAACAATAAATGTGCAAAGGCAGACACTGTGTATGTATCATACTTCACTATACTTATATTCTAATGATGTATCTTTGTTTGCAGGAACTGTCACAAAGACAGTTCTTCCATTGTAAAGAGACATACACACTGAATAATCGCTTCTGGGGGATCCTAAAAAGTTTTTACAGTATGACTTATGACCTTAATTACGATGGTCGGAATGTAATTTGACTGTTAAACTATTTAGTAATGGTATTATTAAAATACTATTAAATGCGTAATAGTATTATTAAAGTCATGCACAAATTACATTACGTCTTGCTATATACATATACACATGCACACACAAAGTATTTTGGGTTAACTAGGAATGCTACCTTACCAATCTTTAGGTTAGCATATATCCTAAAGTAGGATTGGTCAAAGGTAATTCACCAATGAATAGGCTGGCTAAGAATTATGGGAAACGTTCTACAATAGTTCTACATTAGCTGGCATCACTGTTTTGGCCACTTCTTTTTACTGGATTACAGTGTATATTTTCAATCTGCATAGCTTCCCGTAACAGACTGTGACCCTTTGTAGATGTGGACAGGTCCACATACAATGTCTAAGAGCTAGAATGCTATGTATAGGGGCCATGTGATGTTTTGTTTCTATATGAATAAGTAATTAAGTTGGGTAAATAAGGCAGAGAAGTAATGAAAAGCTAAAAATAACAGATGTTCAGTTTTAAACAAAATGATTAGTAGCAGACAATTTACAGATATTATATGGTTTACCTCCAGATGTAAAGCTCATGTACTTCTGGTTGTTGACTGTCTCTTTGGAATCATAGAATTTGAGGACATCTAGTACGGCCTGAGGATTTTTTTTCTGCTCCAGTTTGGTGATATTTGAGGTTTGCAATAGCCTTGCCCATTGCTCTGGAATTCCCTGTTGTGTGAAAAATAAAAAAACAGAAAAGAGAATATAGGTTCCATCCTGTAACAAATGTCTCAATAGTTTACAAAATATGTTAGGAGTATGTTAGGAAAAGGTTGGATCAAGACCTTGATTTGATATGAAGAATTTACGGATGCATTCGTTCTCTATGAAAAACACAGAGCTAAAACCAAGATCCCTTTAAAAAAAATGGGAAATTAAACAAAATAAAAGTCATGATAAAAATAAAACAGGTGCATGGAACATGTCTTGAAATCAACGTTGATCCTTCATGAAATATGAAGAAGGGTTAGCTTTGGTTATGATGACACATGTGCAGACAAAACAAGCCTACTAATTAACATGTGTGCACAACATAGAGTGTGTAGAGGTGTATAAACGTCTGGTTGGACATAACCGTATGCTCAATTCTAGCTGGAATAGAAAGGAGATGAGTAACACGTCTAGTGTTTATTACTCTCTCTCTATAGTGTTAATATCAAGCTTACATTTAAGTTCTTAAGAATAAAAATAGATAGTAAAAAATATCACTAGAATTTTCAGTCTTCCTTTTCCATGTCCTGCTAAAACTATCCCATAAATGTAGTTGAGATTCAGGACAATGTTTGATAAGGATAAGCTTGCAGATGACTGTTTTTTGGGTCGTCATCATTTTTTGTTGTTGTTGTTGTTCTCAAAGAAAAAAGGAGTGTGACCCCATAAAATAAAGGGTGATAAATACAAGTGCCTTTTCATTTACAGCTTTGTCTGGGCCTTTTAGGACCACAAATGCAGTGCAAGCGTTTCTCGTTATGTATACTTCTGCCCACTGCAGTTGGTCTGAGTCAAACAATGTCTATTAGACTGAATCGGAAGAGTTATGAACCAGTAGCCTTGAAAAATGCACACTATGCAGGTGCCTTCACTATTTGTGAAGTTGCTTCTTGTAAAACAATTTGGGAATATTTCCAATCCACTATATCTTGCTGCATAGCTTCAGCTTTTTCATTCTTCTTTTCCATGTATGGACAAAACAAGATCTCAAACAAAATCAAATCCAAATATCCGAACTGAGGAATCCTCCGGTTAATACATATTTTATTTTTCTAAATTATGTACATGGGTTACATATTACTTACAAGGCTGGAAATTGACACTAATTGACATTTTTTTTGTGACAGGTACAATTAGACTTGTGTATGTTCTGGTGTGTATCTTGGTTGCAAGAAATACTAGCTGTGTGCACTAAATATCTTGTTGGGCTTTTTCTTTTTTCTTTTATGAAAATAGACATAAATGGCAACTTTCCCTTATTTGCCAGCATGAGTGACATGGGCCCCTGAAGTTTGGATTCGAATGAAGAAAATAAGAAAATAATAATAATAATGATAAGCCAAGCAACATATATATACAGCACACACATATGAACTTGCAGCGGAAAACACTATGACATCTCAAAGAAGCGCTTTGATGAAAGCTTCTTTTTTGGGGGGCCTTTGTGACGCACCTCTGGGAGTTTCCCTGTGCCCATCTGTGAACCACAGAGATCTGGCTGCAATGGACGTAAATAAAGAAAGAAAAGAAAAGTTAAAACAGGATGTGGGAGAACTTAGAAGGTGGAAGAGGAAATGAAATTGATGGCAGGCGAAAAAAATATTCATGTGGGGGGAAAAAGAAAATTCCCATGTGATGTAGAAGATGAATGATGAATCTGGGGTTGAGAGCTGTGCAGGTTTCAGGAGGACAGATTTTGGAAAAGAAACTGCCATAATATCACTCTGGTGTCATGGGAAATCTTAATTTTGGGAAGACACAATGAAGTATAATTCCTAAGGTCGAAATGTAATTTGACTGTTAAACTATTCAGTGGTTGAATAAAAGTACCTGATGTGTAGAATCGAATAGAATCCAATGTTAAGACTACACAAAGCTCTTTTATTCAGTTAATTTGGTAGGCAATGGCATTATCAACAGAATGAGACCAACACCTCAATTACAGACATTCCTGCTGAGTTAATTTGACTCGTAAGAAATGTGATTATTGCCTCAGCTGGGTATTTCCAAATCATTTTGGCTGTTAGTAGATTTCGCAAGTGCAGACAAGTCATACATTCAATTTGGCAATCAATATCGACCCTTAGTGAATGTACTTCAATGTGTTTTGACCCTGGTCTCGGGTCAAAGATAATGCATTGTTAATTAAGGGTAGTGTCATAATCTGCAGCATGACCTTGAAGTATCACACATCCAGTCTTATCCTATCATCCATACACTAGCAGAACAATATCTAATATTAGATAAGTACCAAGGGAAGTGTAAGTCACAAACATCCACAGTGACAAGTTAGCCATCACTGCATTAGTACCTTTATCTGCAACTATGTTGTCTGCATGTATCCCCATAAACCTCTAGAATCAAGGGTCGGATCAGGTTCTACCTAGCAACCTTTTGTCCCATTCAGACAATCTAAAATTATTAAATTGAAATCAGCAGCATCTTATTAACTTAAAAGCCTTTTCTAAATTGATTGGCCAGAGGACACCATTCACTAGTGCCCTATTCGTTAAATTAATTTTGCAAGGCAATAATCACTCTCCAGAACTCAATTACAAATGACCAAAGTTCTTACTAAAGGTGGACTTCAACTGATAACAGTCTCTGCTGCAGTGAATGTCATATCTCTTTGACGTAACTCAAGTATTTAGCATGAGAGGCATTTGAATCAATTGTTTATAACATTACCTAAATGGTTATGAAGGATCACATCATTAATGTACTAAAGAGATTCTACAACATCGAGGCAAGTCAATTTCTAGTTGGTTGCTGCATTCTATACTTCCATGATTAGCAGGTTAGAAGGATCTTGGAAGTCTTTTATTATGGAATACTGTGCTATTATTTGTTTGTGTCTATAAGGACTACAAATGTATAAATGGGCTACAAGCTAAAATGTGAGTCCATACTTGGATGCTAAAAGCAAGATCTTATTTTCCAAAAACTAAAACTCCAGGTATATCCCGAGCAAAAATCCCAAGAAGTGGAGAATGGGACTATTCCTCAGTTCCGAAGAACACTACAGGTCTTGGTTAGTACAAGCAGAGGTGTTTTTAGCATGCAATGGTCAGTAATGTAACGTGAAGCCAAAAAACAAATAAAATAATAAATAAAATATATCCAACTCAGGAGCCCATGCAGCTTTTTCTCACTCGTGGTTCTAAACTTATTTAGTAGCAAACACAGAACACAGCCAGGGAAGGTGATAACAAGTGGGGGTTACAGGGTTGTAGATGATGTTCATGTCTCCGAGAGGAGCAGACAGCTGTTATGGTAACAGGTGTAATCATTTACATAGATAATAAATGTATCATACAGTGTTACAAATCCCCATGGCTTTTCCAAACTTTCCAGAAAGAGATAAAAGTGAGAGAAAAGGAGAACAACAAAGTGGTCAACATCTGAAAACCGTTTACAGGTAAAATGATCTCCAAAGCAAATTTATCTTATTTGTCCTAATATCTAAAAAATATATAAACCAGAAATAAACAACTGATTACCCCTTCTTTATTTACCAAAGGACTGTGCAAAACAATCGAAAGTCCTCCTGACAATCAGTGGGTTAATTTACCTTAGGTAGATGTCCGAACTAAGCAGTATATAAAGGGACAGGCTTAGTTACAACCAAGGTCTTTGTTTATTTCTGACAGTGTAAAGCCTTACAAAATACCCACAGGTTAGTAAGTTACTGGTATACCTATATTTTGAATAAAAAGGCATTACACACTCTGCAAGGTACAAGGGCCCTTAAAGGAACACTCCAGCTCACCGAAATACCTCCCAACATTAGGAGGAATGAAATTGGGACAGGTGGGCAGGCGTTCACATGGTTTCACCAGTGACGCAACTTGCATTGCTGGCGACAATCTTAATGGCAGTGTCTGCCCACTGTAGGTGCATGTCAGCCTGGCATCAAGCATACCAGCCTGACAAACAGCCTACTGGCTGCTCCCCTACCTTAAAGGACCATAAAGAGAGTGCTGCTAAAGGGCTCTCTGCATGGACCTAGTTTGTTCTCTGATGTCCATGTGTTCATGGACAACAAAGAAGTAAATGAGGAGGTCAGAAAAGGACCCCAAAAGCAAAACAGTTGGCAGCCCTGCATATCCCCTCTAACTTATTTTATGAAGTGCCAGTTTCAAAATAAATCATCACTTTAAACCCACAGCAATAGTTTCAATGCTTCTTTGCAAAAGCATTGTTGGCAGAAGGTGACGATTGACGCACATGTGCCAAGTGTCCCAGTGCTTCTAGAAGCATCTGACTGAATACAATTCATCAATAATGACGACTTCACAGGAAGTGGATCAGAGCAGCAATGAGATTTATTCTGCTGGAATGCATTTGAATTTACTTGAAGTTAACCCTTTCCATACCAAAATGGGGTCCCAGTAATCTCTATACACTTGGAACCCCTTTATTGAAAAAAAATATTGTTTTTTTTACAGGAGTGTTCCTTTAAATTAACCATTATTGTTAGATATATTAAGCTGGCAAGTGGAAATATTATTCTGTGGAACTACAGCTGAATAAACCCAACAGACAAAAATCATTCTATCGTCTCTTAGTTTCGCAAATACAATTTTTGCCAAGAATTGTATATAAATCCTTGCCATCTATTCATGTCAGGATTTCTATGAATGATTCTGTGTTCATGAATACCAAACAGCACATTGCAAGTCGCTTCGAGTATTTTTGGAGGAAATGGTAATTCGCCAAACCAGATCATACAAACATAGGACATATTAATGGCACCTCCTTCTTGCAAACCTTGCTTGGCTATTAAAGGAAGATTATCAAAATACAGAATGACATCTGGAGGATCTGTTTATTAAAACCTCTGCAATGAACATTACATAAGGAGTCATGAAAAAGGGAGAACAAGCTATCCTGGAATGTATCTATCCTTAGGAAAAATTAACAAGGAAAATCGTGGATAACCGCAGGGAATGTTAACTTAACAGCAAACAGACACTTGTGAAATAATGAAATGGTATATTATAACAAAATTCTATAATAAGATATAACAATTGTAAATGGCAGTGTTCTTTTAAGATGAGCCAATAAGAGAGTCAGTGGCTGACAGTGCTGGTCTAACCCACCCTCCAGACTCATCTAATCAATACCTTCCAGGATGACCAAAATTATACACTGGTAAGAGGCGGTCTCTGGTCTGGATACTGAGAAGTGCACCAGTTAATTCCAAATCATTTCTGAAAGAGTTGACATTAAAGAGTTACTCCATGCATCATACCTAATAGAGCCCGCTGCTGTGGTTATGATGTAACGGTTTCCCAGGCACATCAAAAGGAGGAGGAGAGGTCATCAGCGCCGAGGAGCCCGGCGCTGGATTAAGGTAACTGGCTCAAAGGGTTTTAACCCCTTCAGCCCAGGGGGAGAGGGGCTCCGAGGGAAGTGGGGACCTAATAACCCTATAGTGCCAGGAAAACAAGTTTGTTTTCCTGGCACTATAGTGCTCCTTTAAGTAATACACAAGTGCAATTAAAGTTAAGTTAAATTATTCTCCTTTTGTGGAAATTAAAGAGTTAATCAAAGACAGAGCGGTGATATTTTAAATGGGAAATTATTATCATCTGATGGAAGCCATGTGACATAAATATGAACTGCTCAAATCCCAACAACCACAAATTTGGGCGTACTTCGCAGCCTATCACAATTGCTTGTGTAAGCTATAATTTTTTTTTAAGTTCTATTTTTTTTTTTTTTTTACAATAAATAAGACTTCATTATACGCTAGGAAAACAATATTTAACCCTTCATGTACCAAAGCAGTATAAAATTCAATCTAAAGTTAATAAAGTATATTGTCCTTTATTTATCGCTACCACCACATGCTTACTTACATGGATAGCCAACCTAGAAATTGTTATTCAATGTGATTTTATCTGCAGGGCAAACTTTATTTAAACAAAATACTTTCAAAAACAGTAGGAAGACTTTTGGGACAAGGGGAGCGCAAAGTGATGAAAAACACTGAAAGTAAAGAAAAAAAAACACCATGGAAACTAGTGAAAACAGCATGCATATTTGTACCACTTTGAAGAACACAACCCCTTTTAAATATATAACAACCCAAGTGCATGAAAATTATGCAAAAAGTATCCATTTAAAAATCCAACAACATGGGAATACTTGACCCTGGACATCCGCAAACAACATCTAAACATTAAACAAGAACAGTGTAACTTCAAAATTCACTACAAGATCAACAGGTGGTAATACACTAAAGATCAATGTTATTTATGTTTCTTTTTGCTTTGAAGTGTGCAAAATGTTTTCTTCTGTTGCTAGCATAGTGGAGTTATTTGGAATATCTGCTTGTTCTGTTTAATCAATGTATATATTTCTATGGAATTTGTTGATGCAATATAAATAAGTGATAATAAATAAGTGATAATAAAGTCAAGTAAGGTGAGATTGCTTTTCATAAAGAGGATGTCCTGCAGAGAACTATATACCTTTTTAAAAGCTATGCAAACATTTAGCTATTTTACATTTAATAATTTTTATTAATCCCTATCAGCATCTGTAAAACACCTTTTCTGCGATACAGGAGAAAATATGAGTGGACATTTTTAATTTCTCGATATTTTATTCTGCCATACATCGCCATATTTGTTCCTTTATTTTATTTTTTTATTTTCCTTATTTCCCTGGAACAATAAGGATCGGAGGTCGTACCTTTAGGCAATTTTAGCTCAACAAATTGTGTGTTTTCATTTGTCTATCACTATTACTATAGCTATATTGTTTCAACCAGATGCATCACTAGAGGGCGCTGGGAGGGTACGAGCCCCAATTTTTGGCTCTTTGGCCCCCGATGGGACATGGAGAGGGGTGATAGAAAGTGGGGGTACAGTAAATAATAGGTGGGGGAGCAGGTGGGGGTAGAAGGACAGAAGAACAACTTGGGAGATAAGGGTTAAAGGAGGATTGGTGGGAGTAGAGAAATTGGGTGAAAGGAAGTGTGGTGCAAGAGAGAGGGGAGAGAAATAAATGGAGGGAAGGATGAGATACAGCTGTGGATGGAATAAGACATTAGGATAGCCACAAAAAAAAATGTTTTTTAGACTTTTATAGATACTTTTAAGCGACAAGAACACTTAACAGCAATACCCCCTGCATCCACTCAAACACAAACCACAAATATACCCCTGCACACTATAGAAACACCAAACAAATATACCCCTGCACACTATAGAAACACCAAACAAATATACCACTGCACAGCATGTTATAACCCCTTGAATCCCCCCAGACACACCAACCCTACATACCGTGATATTCATATAACACACCTCTAGAAGATTCATACATTTTATAGTCCTGATTATTTTTTTGAACCAAGCAGCATCCCAGGTCTTGATCACACCTAACACATCTTGGGAGACACGACAGGCATCTAAGGCCACTTCATCTCATTTAAATGTTCTGTGTGCCACGACCCTGTCGTTTTAACCCTGCAACTATCTTAAGGTAGTAGGGTTGGCTGTAGAGAGAGCACCACTTTTTTACTCCTTACGGGGGAGGGTGGGGAGAGTGGGCAACCACCTAAACAGAGAGTATACCACTGTAGCGTTAGGAATACATGCTTTTATTCCTAATGCTATAGTGAAGCTTTAATAGTTTAATAATTTTAACTGTATGTATTAAACATGCTCTTCTTGAGTTGAAATAAGTGAATAAGTGTTTAGGAACAGCACCCCTTTTTCTCTTCCTTGTATGATTTACAACAGGAATAAACAGAATATGGCACTTCAGTTGCAGTAGACTGCAATGCACGATGTTCATCCAGCAGATTGGCTGCAGCATGCAATCCAAATCTAAATTCGCAATTTAGTCTAAAATATCCAAGCTATGACTACAGCACAGTTGGACAATTTATTCTATAAACACTTCTACAGACTAATTCTTTCCAATTTGGATTTCAATTTACAATGATTTGTTGTTTAGTGAATAAACCCCATAGCTCTCCATAATTCTTCTGAGTGATCTATTGGCCTCTTTTTTGGGGGGGTTGATGGGAGCAATTTGCATGTAATCTCAGTTAGATTAAAAGTCAATGTTCAGTCTCCTCGCCACTTACTATAGTAAGCGATTCCTCTTGCAGAGACGGAAAATACCTTTTCAATTATAGATATCTGCATTACATCACAGGAAAGCAATCTGTGTTTTTTTAAAAGTGAAACCGTGATAGTAACAGGATTTGTAGGATAAAACTACCAGTTTTAAACACATGTATATTTATGGATTCCATCTGGGCTCAGAGGGCAGGGCGAATGTAGAAGTGATCCTTACAGTAAAGTTTCAGATCATTTTTACATTTAATTGTGCAATTAAACAACAACATGTCATTCTTGTCCATGTGGACACATTAAACTAAAGAACGAAAATAAGCAGAAACCCTGAACAGAATCTATTTAGCTTTTATTTATTATGTTGATGTTTTAATAATCAATGTATGTACTTTGATTAAAAGCATTAATAATGGTTGGACTCTCTGTTGGCAGTAAATCAGTTTGACAATTACAAGACTGCTTGAATAGCAACTGTCACGTCAGAGGGAAATGGATATTTAAAAAGTGAATAGCTAGCTAAAAATAATAATATACTGTATAATATACTGTATAATGTATTATTTTAAATTGCGTCAAATGCAATGGTGCTGGGCAAATGCAGCCTGGCATTTAAAGGGACATGCTATGCAACAAAGCAACTTTAGCTTACTTAATTGATTTTCATGTATCGATCATGCCTCTGCAGTCCCACAAAATTCTCTGCCATTTAGGAATTAAATCTGTTTATGCAGCCCAAGCCACACCTACCCAGGCATACTTCTTAAAGAGAGTATCCCTTTAATGCAAATTTCTAAAGTCCCATGATTCCATGTGCAAGACCTGTGACTTGGTGTTTCCAAAGAGGGAATCATGGGAAAATAATGTGTGGGATGCAAGAATGCTCAGACAACCTACCAGCCAACCAACCAAGTAGATGTGATTATCTGGGTGATACATTTACTTTATTTATTTTAATATGCCTTACATGTTCTAGTTACTGAAGAAAATGAAATGTATGTTATTTATAACTAGCGATGGTGGAACGAAGATCATTTACTTTGTTTGGGAACACCCAGCCCGATCATGTGACCCTTACATGATGTGAAGAGCAATGGAGGTTCTGGCCCTTTACATGACGCGCACATCGCATAATGACGTCAGGCTTTAGAATTTGACACATAGGGACGGACAGCACAAACACTCTCCCGCACTGGATTGGCCAAAGAAAGTGACATTGGAGTGAGTGTGAAGGGAGGGGGTGGTTAAATACAGTTAGTGCAGAATGTTTGTATTGCTCTTTTCCAATATACCAGAGTTTTATTTTATGTTTGTATAATTTTTTACTGATCTGTATTTCAATTTGGCCATATTATTTACATATCAGATTGGGTGAGGTTAGCTGTGATATGCTCTGAAGTCTTTTATACAAATAAAGTGCAGTAAAACACCTTTTTTATGGTATAACAAATGTTCTACACTATCTACTTAGCACTTTATGTTTAGTGTTATACCAGGATTTATGCTGTCTGAAAATCTTGTTAAAACCTGAGACATATTTTTATGTCTGATCTACCTAGTAGTTTGTGAATGCAAAAATTAGCACATATTTTGGACTATATCATCTTAACAGTGCTAGATTAGTTAGCCCTTTTTGTTCCCTGTATTTTGTGTATGAGTGGGAACCCCCTGTGAGAAGCCAGCCCTTAACTGTGTTAAGTATTACATGTCCCACACTACTTTGGTGACCGTGGTTGCAGTGTGTGTATATATATATATTAACCATACAGTGACCTAAGGCAGCTACCTAATGCCCAGGATTTAAACAGAGGATTTATAACCATGCGCTTTCTTAACCCCATTTTCCATTCCTATGTGAAGAATGAGAGATCATGGAATCGTTCTGCTTTACTGTCAACATATACAGAGCTAAAATGAATTTCACTAAAGTAAATTCAAAAATTTAGGCCAAGGCAGCTATTCTGAAAAGATTGAATTTTTACTATTTGACTCTTTTGGCCTTAAATTTGAAATTTGCTTTGAATTCTCACCTTAGAAAATAAACACTGTTGGACCTTTCCCCCAGGATTCCTTTGGATAAACAACCCCCTATAGTTCTTCAAGCTGTGTCCTACATATCTTTACTCTGTTGCGGTGACACTTTCACAGTCTTGTGATAATATAGAAGTAAGATTTGTAATTCACGAATAGATCATTAGAAAATGAACCTACAATTGAAATCCTCAGCACTGTTTGTTATAATAAACATGTTACCAAGTTATAGCTGTGTCCTACTTTCCTGTAACGGCTTCACACACATCAGGTAAGAGGCATCTGGACCATCAGACAGTACAACACCTGCTATCACTTTCCAATTTAACTGGAGAAGCTTTAAGGTCGATACTGAAGAAAACAAATTCTTTTCTGGAACAGTTATCATAGTAGAGTAAGGTACTCACGGTGAACTCCCCCGTGACAGCATCAAAGCCAACGTGTATAGTGTGTTCGAAATCAGAAGGGAGCGAGATCTCTGGACGTTCTTTTTCTTTCTTCTTGTTGGCTGAAAGCAAAATGTTACAATGAATTATCAGCTAGCTGGATAGCTACTGCAACAGTCAAACAATCCTTCTTCAGCTAGCACTGGGCTTCAGGTTTTTTCAATGAGAACTTTCTATTGTACAGAACCCAAATGAATTGTAAATTAAAACCTATCTCAACTGAATGAATGAAAAATGCATGGATTCTGAGAAAAAAATAAATATATATATACACGTATGAAACCAAACATTATTTTTACTAATAGTTCTTACTGTTATAAGTACAAAATCCCCTCTGTGTACAGATTATTTTATTAACCCCTTAAGGACACATGACATGTGTGACATGTCATGATTCCCTTTTATTCAAGAAGTTTGGTCCTTAAGGGGTTAAAGAAGTTCGATACACTTTCCATACCTAAAAGAGTATAAAACTGGTCTTTGAGCTATGTTTTTTTTTTTTTTAACGGGCTGGAGTCACCTTCTACACACATTTTAAACCAGGAACTGGCTGAGATTTAAAAGTCAATATCTGGTCTACCAAAACTTTTAAACAGATCATAGGAATCCCGATTCAGTGTATAGTGCCACAGGGATCCATTTTCCTTAATTTCTTTTAGGCAGGAATGGAAATGTTAATAAATAAAATGACGATTGTGACAGAACTGCATATGTGTGTAAAAATAATCAAAACGGGGTTTGTGGAAGATCGACAGCTGTATAGTTTGCTAGCTTGTTTCCCTTTATCTTCTGAGAAGATGGAAACAAATGAGTGAGTTGTTCAGTTGTCTGCAAACTCCAAGGATCTGAACTCGTATGATGCATGCTGTCCAGAACTTTAATTCCCATGATGCTCTGCCAGCCTTTAGAATGAGAAACCATCATGGAAGATGTGTTCTAAAACCTCCGGGGATCTACTGTTTGGGCACCGCTTCTCTATCACATGCAGTTTTGCAACTGTCAGTGTTGTTTGCTAAAGTGAGAATTTTAAAGTTAATTTAAAATTTAAGAGCGAGTAGCCAAACTAAAAGCATAGCTGACTTAGAAAATGTTTCCAGTTTGGCTAGTCTGACCTTAAATTTGTAATTCACTTTTAATTCACCTTGAATTCTCACCTTAGTGAATAACCCTGTTTGTGGATTGGGGGATCACTATGTTTTACTGCCTTTTGTGGTAAGTGAAATTTTACAGAATGCATTTGGTGTTCAAGCAATGATCTCTGCTCTTACTTGGCTGTCTACGTTATATTAATAAGTTGTATAAATATTGCAGAAACATTTCACAGCACATTGGCTGTAAAATATAATTAACAATATCTTAAAATTGCTTAAGTATTACAAAATTGTAAACAAAACATATGTCCCTTTATGTTCTGATCATCAGTGTAACATATTTTCTGCATGACAATTCCACTTTAAATAGAATTTCATCTAAACTGTCAAATGGATACATATGGAATTCCCCTGAACGTAGATCTGCCTTCTAGCACAGGCTTCCTACCGTTTCCCCCCGAAATAAGACATCCCCCGAAAAACAGCCCTATTGTGTTTTTCGGGGGGGAAATTAATATAAGACCCGGTCTTATTTTGGGGGAAACACAGTATGACCCCTATAGATCGCTACACAGTGCTTTTCTTTGTCCTGCTCTAATTTGGCCACTGACAGAGTTAATTCACTCAGAAAACCCTTCCACATGCTTTTTGATTTTTTTGCAAAGAGCTGAACGATTCTCCTAACAGAAGTGATTACATGCTGCAATTCTCCACATTCCCTCGTCTGTTGCATTGGGAGATATGATAATACAAGCACTGTTATGATTTGCATACAATTTGTATACTCATTGAGATCTCTTCAACCAGAAGGCATCAGCAGACAGGGCAGACAGAGGTTCAGAATACTTTTATTAACAAATCATTGCTGACCTTCAACTGTACATATAAAATGCTTTGTTCTCCATTCATCATTTGCATGTCCTTTACCCCTACGTCTTTACAAATCAACTTCCTTAGGGTAGGGCTTTGTTATCCTGTCTGCTGAAACTATTTGATATGTGTACACTTTCTTAGAAGGAGCCCGTGTTTTAGTGATTTTGGCGTGAAAAGACCACAATGTAATTATTGTGATTATAATGAATTTCCCATCTCGCGTGCAAATTGTTTTTGTAAGAGAAGTGTGGCTAGGTGATCAATTCCATCAGAATGAAGCATTTTTCATGTGGAGCATTCTATATCATTACACGCAGACAGAAAATAGCCTTACATCATTTCATGGTAGCTGCAGTAAACCAATTCACTAGGCTTATAAAATAGTTTTAGAGGACAACACAGAAAATTGGTTTATTGTATCTACTTAGGAGTGAAACAAATTCAGAGGGTATTTGCTTTTGATGCTGTGGGGAAAAAAACAAAAATTTTAAAGGATCACTATAGTGCCAGGAAAACAAAGCGGTTTTCCTGACACTATAGTGCCCTGAGGGTGCCCCGACCCTCAGGGTCCCCCTCCCGTGGCGCTGAAGGGGTTAAAACCCCTTCAGCAGCTTACCTTAATCCAGCGCCGGGCTCCCTCGGCGCTGGTGACCTCTCCTCCCCCGCCGACGTCAGCGTAGCCGAATGCGCATGCACGGCAAGTGCCGCGCGCGCATTCAAGCTGTCAATAGGAAAGCATTTTTCAATGCTGTTCTATGGACGCTCCACGCGATGGAGGCATAATATGCCTCCAGCGTCGCAGATGCGCCTCTAGTGGCTATCCAGAAGACAGCCACTAGAGGCTGTCTTAATCCCAAATGTAAACATAGCAGTTTCTATGAAACTGCTATGTTTGCATCTGAAGGGTTAAAACCTGAGGGACATTGCACCGAGACCACTTCATTGAGCTGAAGTGGTCTGGGTGACTATAGTGTCCCTTTAACCCCTTAAGGACCAAACTTCTGGAATAAAAGGGAATCATGACATGTCACACACGTCATGTGTCCTTAAGGGGTTAAGCATGTTATAGATTGTATTCTTAAAAGGACCACTATAGGCATCCAGACCACTTCAGCTCAATGAAGTGCTCTGGGTGCCAGGTCCATCTAGGGTTAACCCTGCAGCTGTAGATATAGCAGTTTCAGAGAAACTGCTATGTTTACAATAGGGTTAATCCAGCCTTCAGCCGCTAGAGGCGCTTCCGCACTTCTCACTGTGAAAATCACAGTGAGAAGACGCTGACGTCCATAGGAAAGCATTGAGAAATGCTTCCCTATGGACTGATTGAATGCGCGAGCGGCTCTTGCTGCACATGGGCATTCGGCGGATGACGTCAGAAGAGGGAGGAGAGTCCCCAGCGCCGAGGGAGCTGGAGAAAGGTAAGCGTTTTACCCCTTCCTCCCCCTTCAGCCTGGCAGGAGTGGGATCCTGAGGGTGGGCGGACCTAAAAACTAGGCATGTGCATCGGGAAAAAAATGTCGGCATTCCGAAATTCGGGACTTTTGCAATTCGGGACTTCAGAAATTCGGCACTTCGGCAACTTCGTCACTTCGGAACTTCTCTTGCAGCCGCTGCTCACTGTTTAATAGACATGCCCCTACTCGCGGTATAGCTAGTAGGGGCATAATTTACTAATACTAAGTAATGTTTACTTGGTATTAGTAAATTTGACTGAAAGACCAATTTAGGTCTTTCAGCCGCTTAGTAGATAGCTCCCTAATACCGTGGGAATTAGGGAGTTATCTACTTATTCATTCCTGTCATTACACTGACTGGCTAAGTAACTTACATTTTATATGAATGTATGTTACATGATTGTTGCAAGTGTTGCAAATGCTTACAGCTGGATCCTGGCTATGTTTGTATACTTTTTATTTAAAATTGTATACAATGCAACATTCTTCTTCTTTCACTGGGTAAGTATTTTAGTACTTAGGCAATACTGTGCTTCGGAACTTCGTCACTTCAGCACTTTGACACTTCGGCACTTCGGAAATTTGGTAATTTCGGGACCTCGGCAATTCGGACATTCGGAAGTACCCGAATGCCTGAATTGCCCGAAATTCGTCCGAATTCATATTCGGACCGAAACGAATGGCACATGTCTACTAAAAACCCTAAAGAGCCAGGAAAATGAGTTTGTTTTCCTGGCACTATAGTGGTCCTTTATCGTTTTGGTGAGGTGCAGAGCAACGAAAACTTTTTGGGGAATATTTTTTTCTTTAACCCCTTAAGGACACATGACATGTCTGACACGTCATGATTCCCTTTTATTCCAGAAGTTTGGTCCTTAAGGGGTTAAATAGGTCAAAATTAATGGGTTACTCCAAGTACCATGAGCACTTCAGTGATTTGTAGTAGTCATGGTGCCTCAAGTCTGTATGTGCAATGTTTCAATTTGAAATGCTGCATATACTTGGTTGGTGGAGGTGTGGGTGTCATTAGCTAGAAATTCAGGCTGGCTTATGTCAATTTGCACAGACTGTAAGTCACTGGCTAACGGCACTCAGCTGGCACTCTCAACCAATGAATGTTAACCATCACTGGACCAGCAGGTAGCATAGAAGTCCATGGGGACCAAGGTAAGGCATTACCGAGGAAGCAGGGCAGGGTACTCCTAGCATCATAACCAATACAGTGTGCTCTATTGGTTACTTTGATCGGCCACAACACTAGAACAACCTGCCTAACATTGTGTAAGTCCCCCTTGTGCTGCAAGAACAGCACTGATGAATGGAGGCATGGACTCAAGAAGACATCTGAAGGTGTCCTGTAGTATGTGGCA
Source organism: Pelobates fuscus (assembly GCF_036172605.1). NCBI lineage: Eukaryota > Metazoa > Chordata > Amphibia > Anura > Pelobatidae > Pelobates > Pelobates fuscus. The sequence goes on along the minus strand of NC_086325.1, from coordinate 87,228,259 downwards.
CCAAAACATTAGCAGCAGATCCTTTAAGCCCTGCAAGCAGTGAAGCAGGGCCTCAATGGATCGAATTTGTTGTTCCAGCAATTTCCACAGATGCTCAAAGGGATTGAGATCTGGGGGATATTAGAGACTAAGGCAACATCTTGAACTCTGTCATATTTCTCAAACTATTTCTGAACATTTTTTACAATGTGGCAGGGTGCATTATCCTGCTGAAAGTAGAAATATCAGGGGACACCATTTCCATGACGGGGGTGCATGTGGTCTGCAATAATCTCTTGGTAGAAGGGAAGTGTCAAAGTTACATTCAGATGAATCCCAGGACCCAAGGTTTCCCAGCCGAACATTGCCCAGAGCATAACACTGCCTTCACCAGCCTGCCTTCTTCCCATTGTGCATCCTGCTGCCATCTTTCCCCCACATGGACATCAATGAGCCTTGGGCACCCATCATCCTGTTGCCAGTTGTCCTTCCTTGCCCTACTTTTGGTAGGTACTAAACACTTACTGGAAACATCAACAGAACTTGCCGTTTTGGTGATGCTCTGTCATCTAGCCATCACTTTTTCACCCTTGACAAAGTCGCTTGCCCATTTTTCCTGCTTCCAACACATGAAATTCAAGAACTGAATGCTCACTTGCTGCTTGATATATCCCACTTATTGGCAGGTGCCATTGTAATGATACAATCAATGTTATGCAGTTCACCTCTCAGTGGTTTTAATGTTGTGGGTGATCAGTGTATGTTGCCTGGAGTAACCATGTAATGAATTATTATCACGATATGCATATAAAATATAACATGGTTTGTTTAAGTGTTGTTTGTTTAAAGTTAATGATCTGTATGCCATTGATTCAAAATGGTAACCTTTTAAATGACGCAGGGTCGATGCAGGGACGTCTTTAATGTTGATTGGACCCTGGGCAAGCATTAGGTTGGGCCCCCTGGTCCCCTCCCTCCCACCTCCTAGCATGCAAACACGCCTTCCACCCAAAGACACACATAAAGAAAACACAAAAAAACACACACACAGATCGTAGACTTAGCCACACTTATTTTCCACCTAGAGAAAATGCACAAACTGACACACATACAGATGCAAACACTGACACAAATGCAGATACACACATACACAGGCTCAGACATACAGAGGTACATACATACAGACTTACACAGACAGATAAACAGACACACAGGTGCATACACAGATACACACTGGCACACATACAGATACACTCACTCACTGACAAATATGCAGACACACACTAACACACAGATAAACAGACAAACACACCCTGACATATATGCAGATACACACAATAACACACATGCAGATACATACACGAACACAAATGCAGTTACACAGACACACACTAACACACAGACGCACATATACACATATGGAAACAGACAAAGATACACAGACACACATAATGACAAACATTCAGATACACAGGATGACATTCATATAGATGCAAACATTAACACACACAGATACAGAGGGGCACACATTGACACACATACAGACACATGTACAGACAGATACACATACAGACTGAGACACATACAGACACACATACCCATATAGACAGATACACAGACACATGCATATACACATACAGACAGATACACATACAGACACAGATACACATACATTCAGATACACACACAGACTGATATACATGCAGACAGCTATACACACACAAACAGACACACATGGAAAATATACAATTTTAGTCACCCTCCTGTTTCCTACCTGGGGTCCAGTGGCTGTCTGAGGATGTTGGGAGTTGTTGGGCTCTCTCCCAGTCCGCACTCCTCCTCTCTTCCTACCTCCTGCTCGGATCTCTCTGTGTTAGCTAGGAGGAAGTGACTGCACTTCCTGACCTCATCCCAGGGAGCCCGATCGCGCTGTTAAAGCGCCGCAGCGCTGACCGGGCCCCCGCAGATTAATTGCTATCGGGTGGCCGTAAGAGCACGTGCCACCTGATGGGACCCGTCATCGTGCAGCCCACGGTGGTACTACCACACGGCCCACACGCACCATGGCGGGCTCAAGGGGAAGCTACTTTGGACCCCTAAGAATCACTGGGGCCGGGGCAGCTGCCCCTTTTGCCCCGCATTAAAGACGGCCCTGGGTGGATGACCTACATCCCAAATGATTAAGCTCACAGAACTGTGTTATATTGTGTTACCTGTGGCATGAGGTCAATGGCATACACCCAAAGAAATAGAGGAATTAGAAGCTCACCTAGAACATGAATTTCTCAGGAATATTGCTGCCATAAAGACTACAATTTCAGAAAAATACAGATTAGGAAACAGCGCACACACAAAAATACAGTTTTAAATGTTATAAGGCTACTTAAAATTGCCTATCTCAGCAAACAAATATGGTTAATATCGGTGGGTGCTACACTAATTTAAACATTGTAGACAAACAACTACTTAAATACACTGATTTTTTTTGCAGAAAATGGCTGAGCACAGTCTCTTTTTCTCCTCTATGATCTTGCCTCTCCATTATGTGTATAAATGTCTTCTACTAAATATTGGAAGGACAAGGTCACCTTCAAAATAGGTGTAGATTTATTCTATACATTGTGCTGCCAAAATTTCTAGAAAACTTATTGATTAAAAGGTTTCAACATAACAACTGTACTTTAGTGTAGTGGTTATGGAACAAAGAACAAAGAGCACCCACAGCCTTTTTTTTTTAACAAAGTCACTCCACTGCACCCCTTCAAAATATAAACCTATCTAATCATCTCTCTTTTTTTTAATATAAACAACACATTAACATATGCAACATGTTGGCACTTGTTGGTACATAGATAAGCACTAATCATTTCAACAGTTTTTTTCTTTTCAACACTTTTTGTAGGATAAAATAACTCTAACATAAACCACATTGGATCTGAGAGAATCACACAATAAGCCTGCAATAAAATTATTTTCTGCCGTAGAATGTTACGGCCTACATAGCTAGACACCTTACCTCATTGAGGTTAATAGGAGAATGGTCTACACTACAAATTTGCAAAATATCCATTAAGTCTGAGTAGAGAGATATTAATATTATCTCAAACCGTATGTCCTTTGATATAATAAGGAATTGGACAAACCTCTAGAATGGTGGAAATATTTGATTAACCTTCCAGTTTCACTGTTTGCATAGTGCCTATGAAAATCACTATAAGAGATAGTCCTTCTAGAACTCGTAATTCTTCTTCACAACAGATCTCAGGCACACAGTCTCCACAATGATTTTAGGGGATGAGGTCAAAAAAGCACAACTCCCCACATGTGGTGGATGTGTCCTTCCGTTTAACCACTGTAGTAGAAACAGGTCTTTCAGAAACCTGCTGTGGCCATTAATCAACCCTTACTCCAAAACTGTGGATGGTCCTCATCAGAAGAGCTTATCCTCCTCAGAAAGTACCCTGACATACACTCTAATAAAGTGCTCTACAGAGTTTGTCCAATGACCTTTTAGAAGATGTTGACTCAGCGAATTCAGGAACATCTAACCACAACTGACCCTTTGACATTTTCTTACCATAGACGGAATAACCAGGAGATTATGTGCTCATAGACCCTCGACTTTTTTTTCTCTTTCGATTTTTCTCCACTCTCTCTACTCCCTTTCCTTTCACTCGTTCTTCTCACTGCTCTCTCTCCTCTCATTCCCGTTTCTAACTTTCTTCCCTTAGAACTCCATCTGTTCTATTATGACTTATGACTTTCCGGATCAAATCCACAGAGTTTCTTGCTTCCCGCAGTAAACTCAGCAGGGGTTCATGAGTTGCTGGAATATGTAGTTCAGCAATTGGCAGCAGTTCCATTCATTAGAAAAAAATAAATGAAACTGGTTTCCAAGCATAATTCTGCTTATGCCAACAGCAAAAGTTTTTAAGGTGCTTTGAGTGTCCATTTTAGTTTAGCCACAGCAAAAATTAAATTCAAATAATATTTTGATGTATATAGTTAGCATAGTAAATATTAACTTGAACTTGCTGGGTTCTTTTATTATTGAATCTATATTTTAGTTATGTATAAGATAACAAAGACAAATGAAGCTTCCAAAATAAGCAGTAAGATAATAGTGATGAAGGCAACATTTGTGCTGACTAGTTTTATAGTAAGTAATATCTTTTTAAAATATATTTTCTGGATTTTATTGCATCACGCTCACCTTTTATATTTGACCAGATCATGTCCAAAAACAGATTTATTAAAGGGATAGTAGGCACCAATGTCACATCATCATAATGGGTCGCATAGATAATACCTCTGCTGTCTTTCAAATGAAAATAATGGCCATGCTTACTAGTTAGTACTAGTTAGTGGACAGACAGTCACTGATCGCATTGAATAAAAATAAATTAAATTGGTGAATCTATTTAACGCCCGGAGTCAGCATGCAAAGTGTTGCAATCTCTATAAGAAGCATTGGATTCAGAGTTTCTCGTAAAGAACCAATGGATTCATGTATTGTTTCTTTGTCGTGCATGCACTGTGTGTTCGCAATACTTCTCTAGAGAATCAGGTTGCAGTGTTGAATCTGCCCTAATCTTGGAATAAAAGCAAGTCTAATCTCTTTTTTAATGTATTATTTTAAAGGCTGGCCTAGTAATTTAACCCCTTAAGGACCAAACTTCTGGAATAAAAGGGAATCATGACATGTCACGTGTCCTTAAGGGGTTAAAGGACCACTTTAGTGCCAGGAAAACAAACTCGTTTTCCTGGCACTATAGTGCCCTGAGGGTGCCCCCACCCTCAGGGTCCCACTCCCGCTGGGCTGAAGGGGGAGGAAGGGGGTTAAACACTCACCTTTCTCCAGCGCCGGGCTCCCTCGGCGCTGGGGACTCTCCTCCTCCTTCCGACGTCATCAGCTGAATGCGCATTGTCAATGCTTTCCTATGGACACTGGCGTCTTCTCACTGTGAAAATCACAGTGAGAAGCGCGGAAGCGCCTCCATCGGTTGTCAATGAGACAGCCGCTAGAGGCTGGGGCTGGGTTAACCCATATGTAAACATAGCAGTTTCTCTACTGTAGGTTTTGTTCATGTTATAGGTACACTTTTAATCCAATTTTACAAGACGTTAAAACTTAAAACTATAGTTTGTACCCTTTAATTCTGACTGATTTAGAGTTTGCTTATTGTTGGGAGTACGGGCCTTAATGCTCTGCTCCCCAGTGATCCGTAAATAACCCCAATGTGGTTGGAAAGATTATTCTCAGTTTATTTCCTCTGGGTTTCGTGCAGTCCCTTGGCACGTGCTTACAGACTGAAATCTAAGCTTCTATAATGAAAAGCAGCCCAGTAACATTACACTAAATGGCAGATACCCCAAATTGCTAAAACATGTGGGTATGATTTACAAGATAACAAGTTACACTAAGGAGACTGTGTTTCATTGCTTAGTCTGCAGCGATCTATGTTAAAGGCATTTCCTTTCTGAGAGTCTGTTCCACATCATGGTAATTAAAGGTGCAGCCCTACCTACTTTTTACCAAATAGATTATGTGCAAAAGGCTCTGTATGTTCTATTTCTTATTTTTTTTTGTACGTTGCAAACAAAGATATATGAAATTTTAGTGCTATTACAAAATGATGGAAATTCTACATGAAAGACATCTTAAGGCAGTCATTCCTTCTAAGTGCCAGTTTTAAAAAGTAAGATTACATATATGATCTCAATGTAGAGGGTTACACTTAATTCTTGTAAACTTCGACACAACCATAACAGAGAAAAAATACAGTGGACAAATGTGTGTGCAGCTTTGCTTTATAAACAACAACAATAGTAACCATTTTTAAAAACTGTTGTGACATAAAGACAACATTGTGGCTCTGTATTTAGAAGGTTGTTGTATAGACTACTATCTACCTTTCCTTGAAATATTCTCAAAACACTTGTAATAATTTGTGAATAACAATTTGCTTTTTAATAAAAGTGATTAACTTACCTTACAATTAACGGCACACTACCCTCTTCGTTGCTGCCCCGCTCGCTTCTGTAGCTCTGATCATCAATCTGGATGATCTCAGCCAATCCAAAGCTTTTCCATTGGGAGGCTAGTGTGCATATGTGGCAAATTGCCATGCAGCACCATTCCGCATCTTCTTATACAGATGCATTGAATCAATGCATATCTATGGAAAGCTTTTAGCGTCTCCATGCAGATCATGGAGCCACTGAACTTAGATCCTACAAAGAAAAGGTCAAAATAGCTGAACAGAAAAATGATCTAATTCAGGTACGCATCCAATTCGGTTACTTTGGCCGTAAATTTGCAATTCACTTTCAATTCACCTTGAATTCTCACTTTAGAGAATAGGCTTAATGGGTATCGACTAAAGTGTGAATTGTAAGGAATTCAGAAATGTATACAAAGTGCATTTCAAATTTGAAACCCATATAACCAAAATAGAAAACGTCTTCATGTCAGCTATGTTTCCAATTGAGCTATTTTGGCCTAAAATTTGATATTCACGTTGAAATCACTATGATATCCTGACAAATCACACTTTAGTGGTTTACGCTGACAATATTCCTTGATCTTGAGTGATTAAAGGGTCACTAAAGTTACCTAGACCGCTTTATCTCCAAAGTGGTATGGGTGCAGTCCTCCTGTATATTTAACCAATCAGGGAAAAACATTGTAGTAAACAGACCTCTAGTGGCTGTCACACTACCAGCCATTAAAGGTGCTTCTGCTGCACTGCGTCATAGCTTCCTGAAGGTTTTTTTCTGGCACTGGGCATCCTCACGCACAGCATGAGGACGTCAATCGTTGTTTCACAGAGTTAAACTCTGTGAAACTCCAGGAAGCGCCTCCAGTGGCTGTCTGGTAGAGAGCCACTAGAGGCAGTGTTAGTGCTGCAATGTAAACATGTTTCTCTAAAACTGCAATGTTTTACATTGCAGGACAAAGGGGTACGGGGACAGTGCACCCAGGCTACTTCACTGAGAGGAAGTGGTCTGGGTGCCTATCGTGTTCTTTAAGCCACAATAGACAAACTGGAAAATATCTCCAAGCCAGGTATGCTTCCAGTTGAACTAATTTGATTTTGAAATTACCTTTGAATTTAGTTTGTATTCCCCACAATTCTTTACAGAATAACCATGAAAGTCATTTTCTTAAAAACATATTTAATGCACTTTAACCCCTTAAGGACCAAACTTCTGGAATAAAAGGGAATCATGACGTGTCACACACATCGTGTGTCCTTAAGGGGTTAAACACCTGCCACTGTGAGTTTTATTGCTGAGGAATTCTTTCATTTAGACCATACAGTCTGACCTTAAAATGAGGGACCTAAGGGCAGATATTCAGCAAATAAAGATCGTGGTTGTTTCAGAGGTTTGTGTGATCTGGAACTTATTAGGATGCCAGCATAGCTTACACATCTGGTTAGTAACACCATTCAACTTTTCAAATATACACTTTCGCCTGCACTCATGAGTTGTTTAAAAGGTTTAAAAATGCAGAATTTGAACAAGAGATCAAGAATGAGTAGTCTGGTGCTAAAGTGTTAAAGTGGGAAGAGTGTGGTGTTGTAAATATAGTTTAACAAAATAACAGCTCTAAGTGAGTTGGCGTTTTATCGCCAATAACAGAGAAGGTATTTTAAGACAGATATTGAGGTTATCTGAGTGTATTTAATTCAGAGGACACATACAGTTTTAAAGGAACACTATAATGTTAGGAATACAAATATGTCTCTAGTGTTATTAGGTGTACTCCCCGCTCGTTCGCCATGGAAAGGGTCAAAAACCTTTTTTTTACATATCTTGTTCCAATGGAAAAGCATTGGAATGGCTGAGAATATTAAGATTAATCTATATCTAACCCTATAAGATAGTCCAACACAGTAGTTTTAGGAATACAGGACTGTACTCCTAACACTGTAGTGTTCCTTAAATGTTTTTGATTATTATTATTAGGTGGCAGACTGTAATTTAGCAAATATAATTCCTCTATATACTTTTATTTTCTTTAAGCACAATAAAAGATCTCCAGATTTATTTATTTTTTTAAATCAAACTACCCTAGGCACCACCATGAAAATCACCAACATGGAAGACCATTCTCTTTGTTTTAAAACTCACAAAACACAGACGTTTGAACTACAAGATTCTGTACATCTCCTGCATGTAGATGTCATTCGTAAGTTGGTTCTAGGATTCCTGTATAGTAATCCATGCAGTAGTGTGATACATCTTTCAAATCAATTTGCAATTATATAATAAAATAAGTGCTCATTGGAATATTGTGCGAGCTACAGGGTGACTGACTTCCCACGCTTGCACAGAAGCATACTGTAGATGGCATTGTAGTTACCAGCCCTGTACATAAACATCCTGCCTTCTCTCCATGTATCACCCTGTTTATCCATGTATACTGTATATCCATGTATCATCTATCGGAAGTAGCTCCTGGCTACTCTGTCTTTTACTCCTGGTTGTCTTAATACTGTGAGATCACGGAGATTGCGAGGGTAGAGAAATGGTGACAACAAAAACGCAGTACATGCTCCTGTACTCGTATTGTGAGACATCCCATAGTACACACATCATTCTAAGCAAGAGGCTTCTTCTTTCATAAGTGTGTGTCTGTAAAGCTGTATACACTAAAAAGCTGTATACAAAAAAAAAAAATTAAAGAACGGCTGGAGTTCATTCACTATCCAGTAAATTGTCACAAAAAGTTAGGTAAAATTAGCCTAGACCTCAAAATGCTGAAACTTGCTATTTTTCCCAAATGTATCAGCTTACCAAAACATGTTGTTTAATTAAAAAAACAGTACAGTCTGTAAAGAAGACTGGAAGTAAATGTTAACCTGTTGACAACTTTATTATCATATCTGATTGGACCTTCCTACTGAATGTACCATTTAAATACATTATCATAAAAGGATGAGGCTATCAGAATTAAACTATAAGACACGTTGCCTTTGTAAATGTCATACACTGATACTTTACTTTTATCCCCTCCTCCTGGGAAGATGGAGCGGAGTCTGGCTTTCTTGTTCTTTTCTTCGGGTGCCATTGGAAGTGGTTTCGAACAATGATTCAATGCTGAAGAATCACGGTTATTACTGTTCATTCTAAGAGGAGGAGCTGGAGGTTTCTCTTCAATATCCACACTATCGGACATCTTTAGCAGTCCTCACAGCCTCCTGTAAACGACAAATGCAAGATAGGGCTCAGTCAAAAAAAGTCACATATAGAATATAGAACAATATAGAACATGGTCATTGCTTCCCTTTGGTCAAAAACAATACTTTTAGGAACAAAATAGTTGACATATATAATCATCATCAAGAATATTTGAGCCAGTTATTTTTTTAAGGAAAGGGTTCATAGTACCTAGAGTTATACATACCCAGTCTTCATGGACCACCAACAGTCCAAGATTTGTGTATTTCTCTGTTTTATTCCAATGGAGATACTGACAAAACCTGGACTGTTGGTGGTCCATGAGGACTGTGTTCGAGAACACTGCTAGAAGTTAGAGGTCTGCTTGCTGGTTTCTTAAGTTTGTGAAGCCCTATACTTGAAAAATCCTAACGCAAGTCTACTCAGATAGCAGATCTTGATATTTGATTTGAATATTTCTGCTCTGATATACAATGGTTAATCTCATTTTACATGATATCTATCAATATGAGAGTGGTATTGTCATAAAACAGGTACCCAGGGAACCTTTGTCCATTCAATGCACCAGAAAGGTTTGTTGAAACTTGAACATGGTGACGCTTTCTACAGTTGAATCTTACCATTTCTTACTGACTGTCAGCGTATGATGTGTTTACATTGTACAAACATTTTTTAATGGGTAATAAATAAAGGAGTAAAATTCCTGGTTGTATGTAAGTGTTAGATGGTTTCAAAGTACACCAGTGGGAAATGGTATGAGAAGTAGGGCATTGACACATTCAAATCCAAAACCTTATCCTTATTACTCCTATATCGTAATTGTACTGAGGAAGACTCATGCAACCTTGAAATATAGTACTGATTTGTTTTACAGAGTAACAGTACACAAGATTCCTATGTGTTGATTACACATAGCAATTTACAGCAGTTGTTGTGTGGCAGAGAATTATGATAATCCAAAGAGTTTATGAAATTAATGCATAGATGCAAAAGGCCACGTGGAGAACCATAATTTCAACTGTTTATTATATATATTTTTGTTAAAGGACCACTATAGGCACCCAGACCACTTCAGCTCAATGAAGTGGTCTGGGTGCCAGGTCCATCTAGGATTAACCCTCCAGAGAAACAGCTATGTTTACATATGGGTTAATCCAGCCTCTAGTGGCTGTCTCATTGACAGCCGCTAGAGGCGCTTCCCACTGTGATTTTCACTGTGAGAAGATGCCATCGTCCATAGGAAAGCATTGAGAATGCTTTCCTATTGACTGACTGAAAACGCGCGCGGCTCTTGCCGCGCATGCGCATTCGGCGGAAGAGGGAGGAGAGTCCCCAGCGCTAAGGGAGCTCGGTGCTGGAAAACGGTAAGCCTTTAACTCCTTCCTCCCCCTAGAGCCCGGCAGGAGAGGGGCCATGATGGGAGTGGGGGGGGGGACCTATTAATACTATAGTGACAGGAAAACCAGTTTGATTTCCTGGCACTATAGTGGTTCATAAAAGTCAATTTTAAAGGAACACTATAGGGTCAGGAATACACCTTTGTGTTCCTAACTAACTATTCCCACCCACCCCCCGGGTCCCCCTTTACCTTTTTTTAGTGCCAAGCTGGGATCCTTGCATCTGACTTTGCCCCCTTGACTGACATCATCATAATTGATGATCTCAGACAATCACAATGGTTTTCCATAGGAAAGCATTGTATTAGCCAATATTGTTAAGATGTTCTGGTCTCATCGAAGAGGCAAAATTGGGAAGGCAGGGTAATAGAATGCATATAAATAAATATTTTTAATTTATTCTAAAGACTGCTCAATTACAACTTATTCCAGATATATCTTCGTGTTTCTAAAAGATTACTGGACAAAGCGGTTGATTGATATTTCATATGATTTCTATAAACGAGATGAAAATTTCAACAATGAAAGGATGACAAAGTATTTGCTCTAGACAGCTTGCTTTGGTTATATATATGTGTCACAATAGATCACCCACGTGCCCCCAATTTCACATTCACAATCTTTCATGGGTGATTATAGAACAAGTATCCCTTGATGCAAGGGGAGGAGATATCATTATGAAACTGAGACAAAGAGAGGGATTCTGGATTCATAAACTCAAAACACTTCAACCTTATGGGTTGAATGTAGATTTTGATTTAATTTGTTTTCTTTAGTTTGTATTTGTATTTTTTATATTTATTTTTATTTTAATTTAATTTATTTTTATTTTTATTTCATTCCGATTATTATTATTTTTATTTTGAAGTCTTTTGTATATTCCAGGATCTCTCTCTTTTATTATGATTGTAAGTGTAACCACTTTTATTATGATTATGAGTATAACCACATCTGTTTATATTCTGTAACATCTTATGGTGCTGGTGGACTCATATACACATCAATTTGTTATATGTATTGATCTTTTCAATATTTACGATTTTATTGTATATAGGATATCCTATTATATGAGTCATTCTATTAATTTTTTTTAATTTTTTTTTTTTTTTTTAATTCTTTATTTTGGGTTGTGCAGATGGTTACAGGCTTTCAACGAACGCCAAAACAGCGTATTTCAAGTTTCATAAAAATAAACGGTGGCATGGTAATTCGCACATTTTATATATTTTCTGCATGCTTAACTAAACAGTCATTACTTCAGACTAGGTGTGAATAAAATTAAGTAAGATAAAGACGTTTAACATTGCTAGTTCGCCTATGCTAGAGTAGATAGAGTACGAGCAAGTTTTACAGCAAAGCAGTAGCTAATTCTGACCTGGTGCAAAGTAACGTTATGCTATGGGTATTTAGCTGATGAGGCTTCTTATTATAAATGAAGTAGTTGGATACCCAAAGAAAGGGGAAGCAACTGGGTGTGTGTCTGGGGGCAACCAAGACAGGGGGTAACCCTCACATATTAGTGTTAGTGGAGAAGTAGACCTAAATTGGTCAAACAGGGAGAGGCGCCCCCTAATGTATAGCTATACATATGTACAATGAATCATAAAACGTAACTTTTAATGTTGGCTGTTATAAAAGAAACCCCTTGTGGAGAGTTTAGAGAAAGAAAACTAACAACAATAATAAACTTAAAATAGGAGGATAGATGTCTGGATGGGGATAGATATCCTAAAAGGGTGTTCCCCCCAGGATGTACAGCTCAATACAGCTACAAATCCCCACAACCTGTATATGCTGTCTCACAGAGGCAATCCTACAAGGGATTGCATGATATAGGGAGTGGAAAGATTAAACCAGCCCTGTAGTCACTATGTACAGTCCCAGTGTGGTACTTGTTTGCAACAGTGAAAATATTTACACATGGGAAATCCTGTAGCAAAAAAATGGTGACAAGGACGGTTTTTCCACTAAGTAGTCAAAAAATGGTCAGAGTTTTAGCAAGTCGATAGATACACTTGTTTCAATCTGTGTACTATCTGCTACATTGCTATTTCTGGAGGATAGGGGCACAAAGGATGGGAGGAGAACACCTCAAATCTAGTGGTCAGTTCCACACACAAATCGGCAAGTGTGGAAGATGACGAGATCTGACAGGAGATTAACCAAACATAATCTTCCCCCCCACACACAGTTCCCCTTCCCCTTATTCTAAATCTTATCAGGATCCGACACCCAGAATCGCTGACTAAAACAGTCTCCCAAAGAGATTCTACAGGTTGATTTCCCAGACTCAAACTACCCTCCTGCTGCTACCTAACACGTGTTTCGGCGCTGCAGAACGCGCCTTCGTCTGAGGCTAAACAGTGGGTCAAAGCACTGGGAGCTCCTTAAATAGCCCACTATGTTTGATTGATGCTGGGTATGTGAGCGCATCGTTCGCGCCAAAACTAATCGAATACAAACAAGCCCCGCCCCTAGTGACAGATCCACTCCTGATTGGATGTCTGGATCAAGCATCTGTTAACTCTGCACTTGCTGAAATCATCTGGCCGTCGGATTAAACTCAGTGAAAAACGGACGAGTAAATGCAGGCTATATAGAGATCACAATGTAACATAAGGACAGAGAGCCACCCTGTGAAGTTTGTAAAAACATTAGATTGGGACATAGTCACTGTAGTGTCTAGTCCTAATTGGTAGTGAGTAAATTTGAGTCTAAGTGGTCCCTGAGTGGGGGTCCTTTCTTCGAGGTGACCATGGTCATTATATATACAGATGTGGATCAATGTCTAACTGATTGTTAGGCATAGGGGATAACTCTTAAGTTTTATGTAGATATAAATAATTGCATTATCGGGCAAAGAAGGGAGTCACACAAAAGAGGGGGATGGGGCATAATGGTCCTATTATAAGGGGCTTTATGGTTGCACACACAGTAAGCAAATATTTATTTACGTTCCCACTATTGCGGTAATCCGCTGACAATATAGTGGTGGCCCTGTGGTAGGGGGGCCACTAGCTTATGCCAGTAGGTGGGTATTGCTCCTTCAATTTAACCCAGCAATTGTATGTGGGGTTTGGGGATTTACCCAAGCTTTGACTTGAAAGTAAGTGAATTAAAAATATAGTGATATATACAGCCTCAGTGAATAATATGTACATACATAGAAGAAATTACAGAAGTATATTATCCGGGTGCTATTGTTTATCAATAAAGGGGGTAAACGTAAACCCCTCATTTAAACCATTGGGGGCCAATGATTTGAACTTGTATATCCAATAACACTCTCTTTTGAGGAGGGTGTGGTCCAGGTCCCCTCCTCTACGTCCTAGGGTCACCTTTTCTATCCCTGCGAACCTAACACCTCCTGGATCACCGTGGTGTTGATTTCTTATATGTCTCGCTACAGGGGTGTCCCTCTGGTTCCTGGCTGAGTGTACATGCTCCATGATACGTCTTTTGAAAGGGCGAATCGTTTTGCCCACGTATCTGAGCCCACATGTACACGTCAGGAGGTATATGAGGCCCTTGGTACTGCAGTTAAAAAACTGCTTGATATTGCAGACCACTTGGTCACATGAGTCTGTGAGATGCTTAGAGTCCTTCAGTATATACTGACACGCTACACACTTGCCACACTTGTATGTACCTTGCACAGTTAGCCAGTTGTGGCAGGGTTTTGTGGATGAAAAATGACTGGGTACCAATGATTCCTTTAAATTTTTCCCCCTGCGTGCTGTGAGAGATACATATGGGGTCACCGTCCCCTTTAGGTGGGGGTCTTGGGATAGAAGTGGCCAGAATCTGCTCATTATTTTCTTCGCTTGGTCCCAGCCTGAGTCAAAGTTCACAATGCACCGGGTAGGTGCTTGTTCTGTAGGGGTTGGTTTATCCTTGAGGAGTTCCAATCTATCGCTGTGTAGCGCTCTTTGATAGGCTTGTTTTAAGCAGCGATTGGGATATCCTCGCTCTTTAAATCTTGCCTTGAGTGACTTAGCCTGGATGATAAAGTCCTCTTCATTCGAACAGTTTCTCCTCAAACGGAGGTATTGTCCAATAGGGATACCTCTCTTGAGAGTGGTCGGATGATGGCTTTCCCACCTCAACATTGTGTTAGTGGAGGTGGGTTTCCTAAACAGGGTTGTCTTTATGGTCTGTTCAGGGGATACACTAAACGTACAGTCAAGGAAGTTGATGGATGACCCCCCTATTTCCATCGTGAACTTTAAGTTCAGGTCGTTCAGGTTCAGACTCTCTACAAAGGACATGAAGCATTCCTTTGTACCCGTCCAGACCACCAGGACATCATCTATAAACCTTTTCCACATAAAGATGTGCTCAGTGTACTTGGTATTATTGCCGGAGAAAACCACATTCTCCTCCCACCAGCCCAGGTGCAGGTTAGCGTACGATGGCGCACAAGATGTACCCATAGCTGTACCCTGCACCTGGTGGTAGTACTGGCCATCAAACAAAAAGAAGTTGTGGGTTAGGACAAATTGTAATAAGTCCAATACAAAGGAGGTGTGTTGTTGGTGTACCAGCCCTCGTGTTTCTAAATAGTGTTTGATGTGTCTCAGTCCAAGGGAGTGTGGAATGGACGAGTACAATGCCTCTACGTCAAGGCTACACAGAATGGCATCTCTTGGTAGGTTGGTGGAGGCTAAGCACTTCAAAGTGTCCTTCGTGTCTCTCAGGTAGGAGGGAAGTTTTTCTACAAAGGGGCGGAGGATCTTATCTAGGTAGATACTAGCCTTACAGGTTATATTATTCGAGCCGGACACAATGGGTCTAGCTGTCAGGGTCTCATATTGTTTATGTACCTTTGGTAGGCAGTAGAATGTGGACACAGTCGGACTTTTCACATAGATGAATGTATGCTCATCTTTACCCAAAACTTTATCATCAAAGGCCTTATCCAAGAGGTTTTTCAAGGTTGACAAGAACTTTGTTGAGGGGTCTGTGCTCAGTATTCTGTAGGTGGTCCTGTCTTTAAGTATGTTTAGAGTTAGTTGTACATACTGTGTTCTGTTTAAGACCACAATGTTCCCCCCCTTGTCTGCTGGCTTGATGATTATGCCATCATCGTCCTGTAAGTCACACAGGGCTTGCCATTCATTTCTAGAGAGGTTGCTATGTGGTCTAGGTTGGAGGGACTCTATTTTCAGATCTGATATCATTTTACAGGTTGATTCTACGAACATATCGATGTTTTTGAAGTCTTTAATGTTCGGTGTGAACTTGCTTTTGTACCGTAGATCAGTGTAAGGTGGAGAGGGAAAACCATCATTCTCATCCAGTAGAGATACCAGTTCATTCAGGCATTGGTATTCTCTTACACTGAATCCCAGTTCTTTTGCTCTTTTTTCCTTCTCTATGAGAAAGAATTTATGCAGGGCTAATCTTCTTCCAAAAAGATGAATATCCTTAATCCATTCAAACTTGTTGAATGAAGGGACAGGGACAAAGGACAGCCCTCTTGCAAGGATTTTGGCCTGGGATTCAGTGAGTACTCTGTCGGAGAGATTGATGATTTTACTGCTGGTATTTGCTACCGTTTGCGCGCCCTCCCCCTGTACCTTGTTTGCCTGTACTGAGATTGGGACTCCCCCTCTCGGGGGTTTGGGCCTAAAAAAGCCACCCCTTTCTTTAGGATACCTCTAGTTTGGGTTATATTGGGGGGTACTAAACCTGTACTTGAACCCTCAGTGTCCGTGTCAGACGTCTCGTATTCCCTACCACAGGGCCACCACTATATTGTCAGCGGATTACCGCAATAGTGGGAACGTAAATAAATATTTGCTTACTGTGTGTGCAACCATAAAGCCCCTTATAATAGGACCATTATGCCCCATCCCCCTCTTTTGTGTGACTCCCTTCTTTGCCCGATAATGCAATTATTTATATCTACATAAAACTTAAGAGTTATCCCCTATGCCTAACAATCAGTTAGACATTGATCCACATCTGTATATATAATGACCATGGTCACCTCGAAGAAAGGACCCCCACTCAGGGACCACTTAGACTCAAATTTACTCACTACCAATTAGGACTAGACACTACAGTGACTATGTCCCAATCTAATGTTTTTACAAACTTCACAGGGTGGCTCTCTGTCCTTATGTTACATTGTGATCTCTATATAGCCTGCATTTACTCGTCCGTTTTTCACTGAGTTTAATCCGACGGCCAGATGATTTCAGCAAGTGCAGAGTTAACAGATGCTTGATCCAGACATCCAATCAGGAGTGGATCTGTCACTAGGGGCGGGGCTTGTTTGTATTCGATTAGTTTTGGCGCGAACGATGCGCTCACATACCCAGCATCAATCAAACATAGTGGGCTATTTA
Source organism: Pelobates fuscus (assembly GCF_036172605.1). Lineage (NCBI taxonomy): Eukaryota > Metazoa > Chordata > Amphibia > Anura > Pelobatidae > Pelobates > Pelobates fuscus. The sequence goes on along the minus strand of NC_086325.1, from coordinate 87,211,341 downwards.
AGGAGCTCCCAGTGCTTTGACCCACTGTTTAGCCTCAGACGAAGGCGCGTTCTGCAGCGCCGAAACACGTGTTAGGTAGCAGCAGGAGGGTAGTTTGAGTCTGGGAAATCAACCTGTAGAATCTCTTTGGGAGACTGTTTTAGTCAGCGATTCTGGGTGTCGGATCCTGATAAGATTTAGAATAAGGGGAAGGGGAACTGTGTGTGGGGGGGAAGATTATGTTTGGTTAATCTCCTGTCAGATCTCGTCATCTTCCACACTTGCCGATTTGTGTGTGGAACTGACCACTAGATTTGAGGTGTTCTCCTCCCATCCTTTGTGCCCCTATCCTCCAGAAATAGCAATGTAGCAGATAGTACACAGATTGAAACAAGTGTATCTATCGACTTGCTAAAACTCTGACCATTTTTTGACTACTTAGTGGAAAAACCGTCCTTGTCACCATTTTTTTGCTACAGGATTTCCCATGTGTAAATATTTTCACTGTTGCAAACAAGTACCACACTGGGACTGTACATAGTGACTACAGGGCTGGTTTAATCTTTCCACTCCCTATATCATGCAATCCCTTGTAGGATTGCCTCTGTGAGACAGCATATACAGGTTGTGGGGATTTGTAGCTGTATTGAGCTGTACATCCTGGGGGGAACACCCTTTTAGGATATCTATCCCCATCCAGACATCTATCCTCCTATTTTAAGTTTATTATTGTTGTTAGTTTTCTTTCTCTAAACTCTCCACAAGGGGTTTCTTTTATAACAGCCAACATTAAAAGTTACGTTTTATGATTCATTGTACATATGTATAGCTATACATTAGGGGGCGCCTCTCCCTGTTTGACCAATTTAGGTCTACTTCTCGGCTTCTTATTATAGTTAACATTGCTAATAACTTGACTATAATATGCCTTAACATCGCTATTCTCTCTAGATGATTGCCCTGTGGCACATTGCTATGTCCAGCCATTCACTCAAAATAGCTTTCCTACGCATTCCAGGCATGGGTATTAACAAAACTTTTAAGTAAAGGCCGAGCAGGGAGGCCTAATAGTTAGGAAAAAATAGCACCATGGTTATAGACTGCCTGGTGAAAACAAGTCTTATCTCCTCAGTTGTGGTTGCAGGAGAATAGTCCTTCTTGGATTTAGTCCGCTTTGATCAGCCGATACCGGCTGGTGTCTCGGTGAGATATCATCTCCGCTGCGCTCCGAGGGGGCACCCTGTGCGTGTCTCCCGCGTGCAGGGAGCCCTGTTGCATCTCGGCTAGCCTCATGGCCCCCAGTGTGAGTTCTTGGGTGCCGGGATGCGCCTTGCTGGTCGGTGGTCTCCGGTGCTGCTGGGCGATGGGTAGGTCACGTGTGTTCAGTGGTCTCGCTCTGATGTGAGGGAGTGTGAGTGTTAGCGCCTGCAAGGCATGTCGCTGTTATCCGCCACTTATATCGCTGGTGTTGTCTCCTTCGGGAGGTCGCTTTGGGAGCTTGCGGTGTGTACACACATAGTTGGCGTCGAGTAGCCGGACGGATCCAAGCTGCTGCCGCTTGCACCACCAGCCTGAAGGGCCGTCCCTTGCCTCGGAGCGTTATCCAAAGGTTGGTGCAGAGCTGGTTGAATAACTCTTGAGTATGCCTGGGTGGGGTGGCATGGGTGCTGTTTGTGGTAGGTTGTGCCTGTGTCATTCTATTAATTTTAAGTGTGCTTCTTCTATTTTTCATTTTCCACTCTCTCCTTTTTCGTCCAGTCCCCTTGGCATATGCGTTCCAGCCGCTGACGCAATGAGAAGGAGACCGGTCTTCCGGGTTGGTGGAACGCATATGCGTTCCACGGACGTTAGGCGGAAGTCCTTATATGGACGTGGATTACAGGTCATACTGAACAGCTGACATCAAGCGCCCCGATTGGTGGAGGAAAAGCTGAATACGACGAGAGGGACATTTAAAGGAAGACTGAACATATGGGACTTTTATTGTGATTTATTTGATCTGATTGTAATACCTGTTTTTATTTCATTGCTCCTGAGGAAGTCTATTATATATAGACGAAACGCGTAGAGCTATTTGTTTTATTGCCTGGGATTCCTGTTACCTGCTGTTTCCATTTACCATCTTGAAGGAGGGATACAGATATCTGATGGGCATTTTTACTTTTCACTTCTTGTAAGTGTTTCCAATAAATTGTATTTTTTATTACATCAACAGTCCTATACTATGTTCAGTTCTTTTTTTGCATGTACGCCTGAGAAATAAGGAATTTCTTTACAAGATCTCCAAAGATACCTTGATGGGCTTGAAACACACTTCTATTTTGTGAGTGCAATATTTTTAGCAGGGACCACTCTACTTAATGGTGTTTCACTATGTATGTTCTCTGCTTTAACTTTTTCTAGGTGTAACATATATTTTGTGCTTTGGTAGCTGTGAGATTGTATTAGCTATGAGCACAATGTCCCATTGGTTTACAGTTCATGCCAAGATAGTATTTAATAATATCTTGCAGCAGAAACGAAACCCATGGCATCTTGAAATTTACAACAAATCTGGAATGATGACTTAATTTAAAGCAATGATATCTCTTTTACAGGCTTTCTAACAATATGAACTTAAATTGTACTATTAGATATTCATAATGAATACTCCACCCCCCCCTCCCAAAAAAAGATAGAAATATATTGTGTCTAACAAACAGTCCATACATTGTTAAAGACAAAACGATTTTTAAAAAATGTCATCGTGTTGCATTCAATTCCGATCACAGATCACAAGTTCCAAAAAAAAGACTCAAATGATGTTACTGTGACGTTACAAACAACTAAAGAATGTTAACTGTGGTTTCTATTTTAACAAGTGGAACCGGCATTCATAGAATGCTAAAGAATTCACTTTGATATCTCCTCGATTGTGAGCTTGTTTGAGCAGAGCCTGCTTTACATCTTGTGTCTGTCAACCTTTTGTCTATCAATTACTTATTGTTAATTGTCCCCGTTGTATAATTGTCACAAGCTACAGAAACTCTTTGTGCTATACTAATGATAATAATTCACTTAGTATCCAGAGCAATTGACACTTTAAAGAATAAACCTATAAATTAGCTATGCTAAAATTCACCTTGGACAAAATACCATTCATCATCCTTACATTACACATATCTAAAATTTTAGGAAGATGATCTCACATTTATGTACTAGATTTCTGATGATATTTTGTTGTAAGCGGAGCCGTATTAAGATTCCACAAGGCCCTACACAAGTTATTTGTTTGGGCTCCCACCCCAGGCGAAAATCCGAGTGGGGAGGGGACCAGGGCTTGTGTTTCTCAGAGAAGCCAGTCACTGGACTGAGTGCCGCTCCTAAGGCCCAACCATCCGAGAGCCAAAAGTAAAAGGCGTAGGAAAGGGCAACCAAAAGCATCAATGTGGTGGTAAGTTTCAAATGGGCAGAATGTGGTGAATGAATGTGTGTATGTGCCAGTGAGCTTGTCTGAAGTGAGCGTCTGTGTGTTTCAGTGAGCTCTTGTCTGTATGTGTATGTAAGTGAGCTTCGTGTTTGTTAAAGCATGTAGTGAGCTTGTGTTTGTATGTGGCAGTCAGCTTTCTCTGGGTGTGACAATTAGTTTGTCCGTAGTGACTTTATGTGTATCAGTGAAGTTGAGTATAGTGAGTTTGTGCATGTGTCAGTGAGCTTGTATGTGTGAGCATGTGTGTGTGTGTGATTGAGCTTGTGTGTGTCAATGAGATTGCCAGTGAGCTTAATTGTGCATTCATGTGAGTATGTGCGCTATATAATTTAATTTTAACCTCAAAGGAAAAACACTTTGAATAATAACTGTATTTACAGTACCACTACCCCTAATTGCAGTACAAGCACCAGAACCCTGCCCAAGATTAGGTTGTGGTTCCACCCCTGTCCCACCATTCACTCAATTCGCACATGTCTCAAATACTCCCATTACAAACCTTTCACTCAGCACACAAAACAGTTACAGTCTGTGGATGGTCTGTGTGTGAACTAGGAGTGCAGATTGAAACAACATAACTATCAGATGATTTGGCTGGCTGTTTTTCACTCAGGGGTTACACAGGGCACTGGTCTAAAGAATTTCATGGTGACATTCCGCATCCGTGTGTGCAGCATGCAAGGGGCACACACTGTTAACCTGAGGCCATGTATTATCTTAATCCTTCTTTGTCAGTCAATGCGGCATGGGCAGACAAGATGAACCCTTAATGTATTATTGTCTATAACATTTATGCCACCCTTATTCCCTTCTGTCCCCCATTGCTCCGCCCCCATTGATCTCTAAAAGCACTCAGTCCAGTATATGTCCCAACACTCTAATGCTAGAACTCTAATCTCCATAAGGCTTTACCTAAGTGTTCAAGTTTGGAGAGAGAGCGGTCTGTATATCCTATACTCTCTACTTTTACTTTTCTTTTTTTTTGTCAATCTGATTTTTATTAAAGGCATATAGTATGGGATACAGAAGAGAAATCGGAGGAAACGTTTAAGCGATTTACAGCATAGGGTTGGTACGACAATACGCAAAGTTAGAGTACATTTCCAGCTTTTCAATGCCTCATTTTTTATATGTAGTGTAGTGAAACTCCAGTTTGAAAATACAAGCTATGGATCAAAAGATCCGGGTTGGTAACTCGCTAGGTCATGTTAGTCAGGTGTCAGGAGACACATGGGTGAGATAAACATTGGTTACTTATGCTAGGTATATGCTAACTTCAATATGCAAGCAGGTCTGGCTAGTTCAGCGTCAGTAGTGTTGGTCGGGTATGTTAAGCTATGAACTGGATATGGTCTTTGAGTGTCTGAGTGAGGTACACGATTTAAGAGTTAGAGTACATAGGCTACAGCAACGATCATAAAATTACTCGCTGAACATAGACAAGCTAGGTCAAGTAAATAGAAAGATTTAAAGAGACAGGCTGCACTATAAATTGGTTAGTAAGACTTAAAACAGTACAGGCTAGTGATCTTACGTTTCACATATACTAATAAGTCTAACAATGGCACGAGCGTCTGCACAATTTTAGCTTTTAACAGGCTAGTAGTCGTAGACGTAACTGAACCGTCAGGTGCTGCCAGACAACTAAGTGTGTATGCAGGTAAGTCATGTACAGTCTTGTTATGTCATTATTAAGTCACGTGTTGTGTTACAGCCGCGCGACCACATATACTAACAGTTCTAACAATGGCACGAGTATTTGCACAAGGTTAACTTTAAGCAGGTTAGTAGTCACAGGCTTTAGTGGAACCGTCAGGTGTTGCCAGATAGTTAAGTATGTATGCAGGTAAGGTTGCGTCGTCTCAAGCTAGTTGCGTCTAAAGCATTTGTATAAATGTATTAATCATGAAAGTTACACCTGGCTGCCCTGAAATCCCTGGCTAGAAGTCCAGTTCATGTCATCCGATGCCCAATCTTGGCAGAGTGGCTGAGGGATCTGTCCGGCCCCAAGAGGCTACAATGCGCTGCTCCCATGTCGGAGCCTTCTTCCGGCCCCAGGCCTTTGTGGAGGGCTGCATCTGTGAACCACAGGCTCGGTGGCTTCGTGAGTCCGAGGCTTTCCCGTTTCGGGAGCAGTGAGAGACCCGGGTGGACATCCGCCGCCAGCGGCGGGCGGTCTTCCTGCGAGGTGGGCGATGCTGTGGAGGTTTCCTCCTTTGGGCCCTCAGCCTGGGAAGGTAAGTAGGTGCGGTTTGAGTAGCAGTTGTGCCCAGGAGCAGTCGCTCCGTCTCCAGCCCAGCTTCCGTCTTCTCCCTCTCTGATTGTACCGGTTTCATGGTCATGCGTTTTTCCAGTGATGCCCAGAATCGTTGGAAACTTATGTCGATTCGGGTGAGTATGCATTCAACCGCAGGGTCGTTGTCTCCACCATGTGGCACAGATGTAGGGGGCGATGTCTGCCCCTCCGCCATCTTGTTAGTGACTTCGCTTGAAGTAGAGGCGCTGCGTTGAGCTACCGGAGGCCTCATTGTTTTGGGCCTATTCAAGTGTGCCGGTTGTCGCTGTGGGTCGGGCGGTAGATGGCATGAAGGATGGTTAGAGGTTAGTGGTAGCGGTGTCCCCTGTCTCATTCTGTGCTCAAGCTTGAGCCAGAAGTTTGCGAATATGAGTTCCAGGTTTGACAGGGGGGCTTGTTGTACCTCGTGTCCGCTCGCTGGTCGTGTGTTCTCCGCCATCTTGGATGGACCTTGCGGCCCTCTGATATGTTCCTCGCTTGTCAGATCGTTTTTCCATTCGCCTGGGTGGACCGGGATTACCCCTGCCGGTCCGGGGGGGGGGGGTTACAGGGCTGCCGTGTGCTGCGAGTATCCTCTATGCGCCTCCAGGCTGAGGGAGCGGCCGCCTCCCCCGCCCGTCGCGCACCAGGCCGCAGTGCCTGTCTCGGTTCCGGCAGATCCCCATCGGGTTTCCCGGTGGCCCATCTCGTGCCCCCTGGTGTGGGTGGCAGGAGGGTGTCTAGGGATGCCGCTTGAGTTGCCTGTGGGGGCCCGAATTTCGCCTTTTCGCCGAGTGTGTGCGGGAGCTCGAGGAGAACACGTCTCGCCGCCATGCTTGTCAGGCCCCGCCCCCCTACTTTTACTTTTCCTCCAGTACTAAGTGGCTGAAATGAGAGTGTGAGGTAGGATTGGAACTCACATCCTAATTAGCCCTATGATGAATTCAGTAAGTGATGGACAGAAAAGGAAAACTAAAAGGACAGACTAAGCTCAAATGGTGCAGGGTACCTCGAAGCCTGACGTCCTCGGCCAGCATACAGACCTACAAACATTACTAACCATAGCAGTTTTACATCACTGTCCTTCAATTCTGTGCCTAAAGGTAAGCTGTTTGTCTATTCACGTCTGTTTGCTACTTGAAAAAAACCTACTATCTATCAATAGAGATTATATAGGTGAATAGACTGAAAGACAGACATATAATGGTTTCTCTTAGACAATTTGTTTTGCAAACATGATGAAACTGGAGTTATATTTTGAATACAGCTCCCATCACCTTTAGCAAGTATGCATCTTGTTATTAAATCATTTTCAAAGTTTATCCAAAATATTAAATAATTTGAAAAGTTTATCCAAAATTATTAAACGGAAGCCAAAGAGTGATTTGTTTGTAAAGAACAGTTTTTTCCTTAAGCCTTTACAATATTCAGATGCTCCACGCCCCCCTAAAAATGTGGCATAGAACATCCATGCACTTGGATGTGAGTAATGTTAAATCTCTGTTCACTCTGGAGAGACCCAGGTATCAATTGATACCTGGGACCATGTTTGGTGGACCCAGACTTACAGATGAGCTGTATTGTTTAAAAACAACATATAATATGTATGGGTGCACTTAAAGAACCCTTACAATATGGTGCAACAAGCACATGAAGGGTTACTCCAAGCATCATAACCATTACAGCCTGGTTTGTCCTTTTATCTGGGACACAGCCGTTTATCGAGGGTTCTCCTGTGGCTAGAGCTGCAGAAGTAGGAAGTCGATCCCGCTAGCCAATTTCTGGCTGAAAGTGCCTGCTGACCACTCTCTGAATATGCACACAACCCATGGGGCCCAAGTGCGAAAACTGATCCGTGCCCCCCCCCCCCCCCCCTCCCGCGCTTACTCTGCGCGGGCTGGGTCCGCAACACATGGCGGTGGGCACCTGGTCGCAGGGGTCGCAGGGCGGCGACCCCTGCGACCGCGGTATGTACGCCAGTGCATGCAGATACACATACACTTAAAGGACCACTACAGACATCCAGATCACATCAGCTCAAAGAAGTGGTCTGGGTGCCAGGTCCCTCTAGTTTTAACCCTGGAGTTGAAAACATAGCAGTTTCAGAGAAACTGCTATGTTTCACTGAGGGTTAATCCAGCCTCTAGTGGCTGTCTCATTGACAGCCGCTAGAGGAGCTTCTGCGATTCTCACTGTGAAAATCACAGTGAGAAGACGCTGAACGTCCATAGGAAAGCATTAAGTAATGCTTTCCTATGGGCGGTTTGAATGCGCGCGCGGCTCTTGCCACGCATGCGCATTCGGAGCTGAGAGGCAGATCGGGGCGGAGAGATCCCCAGCGCCAAGGGAGTCCGGCGCTGGAGAAAGGCAAGTGCTTAAGACACACACACACACACACACTCTCATGAACAGACGCATACACACTAGCTAACAGACACACACATTTACTGACAGACACACACACTCACTGACAGACACACACACACACTCACTCACAAAACACACACTCACTAACAGACGCACACACACTAACACACTCACTAACAGACGCACACACACTAACACACTCAGTAACAGACACACACAGTAACACACTCACTGACACACTCTAACACTAACACACAAAAACTAACACACACACATACACACACACTAACACTAACACTACACACACTAACACACACTAACACACACACACACATACACACACACACACACACGTCATCTTCCGGCTCCGGTATCAGTGCGGTGCGCGAAGGAGCTGAAGAGGGAGCACACAAGGGAGAGTGCTCCCTCTCGCGCCCGCCAGCCTGCCTGCCGGGTGACACCAGGGCCAGCCTCGGGGGGCCCTGAGGTGGCCGGCTCCTGGCCCCCCCCAGGAGAAGAGGCTGGCCACAGTGGGTACATACTGGGTCGCAGGGCGGCCGGGACCCCGGTATGTACGCCACTGGGAATATGCACATATTGACATTAGCCAGCCCAGTCATTTTCCAGGCTGGCTAATGATGACCCTATGACAAGTTTCATATCTGGCAGCAGAGGGGTGAAACACAAAGTAAAGCCCTACACATACAGACTCCGGGCACCATGACCACTTCAAATCACTGAAGTGACCATAGTGCATGGGGTAACTCTTTAAAGAGTTAAATAAATTATATTTTAAATTCTAGACAAGCTAGTATTTCCATATAAGCTTGCACTGAAAAAAAAAAACAGAGCAAGTTACAACAGTAAACGACCTTGGATAAAAATGACATAATATATTTACATTTATACTAAGTGTAAAGTCCATGCACATATGGTTTACATAGCTACTGTCACATGACTATTTATGGGAAAACCCAGAAAACTGACCAAACCAGCCCGACAAGAAAGTAGATTTAAAAAGACTACAGACAGCTCCATGGTCATTGACATAATTTAACTCTTTGATGACACAGCATAGAAGCATGTCTGAATTCAAAGACATGAGGTGATTTTACAGCTGTGTCCTGAATATGCTAGTTCACACAGGCATATTAACACATTGCACACCGGTGAGTTTACAGGACTTTTGAAATGTCACAAAAACAGAGTTTCTTTAGTAAGGCTTATAGTGGCAAAACTAACTGCAGTGCAGCAGGCAAAGAGTAGTGTTGGTCCATTGAGTTAAAATGTCCACTAGGGGCAGCAATGGCAAAAAAATATTGATTTCTGTCCATTTGATACATAGTATGTATTCATCGAAGTTTGATGTATTTCTCTGTACTTTTGCATATCCGACACGGAAATTACATATACACCAAATATTGCTCAACACAATCTTTTCACTCTTTGATTGCAAGGCTTTATTGTCCACTTTTAAGTAAATACTCCTAGATTTTATTATTATTTTTGTCATTTATATAGCGCCAACGTATTCCAGCAGCGCATTAAAATATTCTATAGTCTTTTGGTTTTGTTGCTTAGAGTGTTATTCACTAAAGTGAGCATTCAAAGTGAATTCAACGTGTCATTTTAAATTTAAGGTCAAAATAGCCAAATTGGAAACATTCTCTATATCAGCTATACTTTCCACTCAGCTACTATGGCCTTAAATTTGAAAATCACTTTAATTCACCTTAAATTCTGACTTTATTAAATAACACTGTAAGTGTTGCAGTTTTAATGGAGCCAGATCTTCTGGGATCCAGCACCTTACTAAGGCGGTAGATTTGTATTTAGGTTGTGAGATAAAGTATATGTATCTTGTTCTTTGTTCACTCCTCCCACACTCAAATAGGTAAAAAATAAGTTTACTGTTTACGTATCTATAATACTTATTGATTCTTTATATTTCAAGTAATTTGTATAATATACAGCAGCATTAACTTATGATGTTTATGTTATAATTCAAAATGGAGGATGTTGTATGTTCAACTTTAATATTATCATTGCCATTTTTATAGCGCCAACAGATTCCATAGCGCTTTACAATATTATGAGAGGGGGGATTTAATTATCAATAGGACAATTACAAGAAAGCTTACAGGAGCGATAGGTTAAAGAGGACCCTGCTCAAACGAACTTACAGTCTATGGGAGGTGGGGTGTAAAACACAATAGGACAGGAGATAGCAATCAAATAGGGTGGGAGAGAAGCATAGCTGGAGGAGAGAGTAGAGTGCTGCCCTAGAGGGGAGAGAGGAAGAGACAGGTGTGTAAGGTAGAGGTTACTCTGGGAGGCCATAAGCTTTCCTAAAGAGATTGGTTTTAAGGCACTTCTTAAACGACTGAAGACTAGGGGAGAGTCTGATGGCGGTAGGCAGGCTATTCCATAGGAAGGGAGCCGCCCACTAGAAGACCTGCAAGTTGGCCGTACAGGTGTGAGCAGCTGACAGGAGAAGGTCACCGGCAGAGCGGAGAGACTGAGAAGAGGCATACCTATGGATCTGTGAAGAGATATAAGAGTGGCTAGAATTGTTCAGTGCTTTATAAGTGTGGGTTAGTACTTTGAATTGACTCCTGTAGGATACAGGAAGCCAATGTAAGGACTGACAGAGGGGTGAGGTGTGAGAGGAGCGAACGGAGAGGAAAATCAGTTTGGCAGCAGCATTCATTACAGACTGTAGCAGGGCAATACGGCTTTTGGAAAGACCAATTAGGAGAGGGTTACAATAATCCATGCGGGAAATTACTAGAGCATGGACAAGCTCCTTAGTAGCATCATGTGTAAGAAAGGGGCGGATGCAGGCTATGTTTTTAAGATGGAAGCTTAAAACATATGTTTATATAGAATAACCAACAACACAAAGAGATAGAACATTTGATTATAAAAATATTACGCGTTGCAGCCGTACAGGAGAAGTCACATTCCTGTTAATGAAACGACTGTGCAAAACTGTTGCAAGCCCTGGATGAATGAAGCAGACAGACTAACACTATAGACAGGAAGGGGCGAAGGGCTGGAGTCTGCTTGCAACATATGCTTTCATTTACAGAAGTAGTCTTTTTTTTTTTTCTTCCAAGACAAATGACCGTGCTTCTTTCTGTGAATATATTGAGGAAGAAACATTGCAGCACGAATGCCCGCATTTATTGTATACAAAAAGGTGGTTAAAAATGCATGGAAAATGTTTCTTGCTATCATGCAAATGACACAGCTACCTATATTTTATAACTGCAAATTACCAATGTTCACGTTGTTTTTTTTGTTTTTATGTCTTATCCCTTTTGGGTGAGCAAGTTACCATCAGAAAGTGCCATAAAGAGTACCACAAGCTTGAATTGGAGGCTACAGCTTGAAATTCACCATTACGGGGTATGCTAATGAATTACTACAACACTGTTTTGTTTGTGAACTACATTTCCCAAAAGGCTAAGTAAGCCACGCAAACATCCTTCTTGTTTATGTGACATATTTTGTAAAACAAAACGTTTATGCAAATTTGTCATTGATTATTTTTTTTAAGTATAACAGCTAAAATGCTACAATGTGTTAAAAAAGTCAAACTGTTAACAGTGCAGTGTTCCCTACACCAGTTTAACATACACTGAGAAGAAGAAATGACAGGGTACATATGAAAAATATTTACCAAACTATATACACTAAATAAAGAAGCTGAGAGTGAGGTGTTGTGTACACTGTATGGCAGTGTACATGTACTTGTACTAAGAAGTGCAAGTAGGCTATATTGTAACGAAACTGGATAGTGTGAGATGATTTTTACAATCAGCCTGCCTTTCCATTAGCCAAAATGATGATCATGGGATTTTTTGGTTCAACGCCATTTTAACTGAGACACTTGCAAAGTCAATAAAACTTGACCTTTGGTGAAAAGACACCATATATTAGCCAGCCTCTCACTAATAGGCGATTTAATGTCATTTTCAGAGAGGAACATGGGTAAGCACAGATGATGTGGACTTTGCTCCCAAGAGTATCTTGGGAATTGTAGTAAAGAGAAGTTGATGTGCCAGTGTTACTTACCCCAGGAGCCGAGCTTAATTACCTTCTCCATAAATCAAGCGCCTGACAGACCTACATGTGTAGCGTTCAGCTAATTTCGTGCCAGGGTGGGTTAGCGTGATATTTGGGAAGTTGCATACATAAATTGGTTAAAAGGAAGTGAGTAGAGACAAGAAGTTGATCCATGCTGTATTCATTGTATAATGAAGTGGAAAAAATACTTTTTCTCAGATCTCCGTTTTAGTCATATTTTTTTCCACAACATCAACAAAATCTTTCAGGAACTTCTTAACCAGTGACAAACCCAAACAGTCATCAGTGTCAGATGTGAGAAATGTGATGTGACACAGCCGTGAGCATAACATTGTTTTTAAAAAAAATGCAATCTAGCACAGCTCACTCTACTAAATGAAAAACAAATCTAGCTCACTATGCCTTGAAAATTGCTTCTGCCTTATGTAGCCTACATTCTTCTCAACCGCTACAACAGCCACCCTCTGCAGTACATATACAGGGTCCTCGACAGTTTTCTTAAAGGGAAATCGGAAACATAATGCACACATGCACAATATTCACAGTAGGTTTTTTTTGTTTTTTGTTTTTTACGCTTTATCTCCATAATGCATTGAATGGTGACAGTGAGTCTTAAACCAACATTATTATGTTAAAGGTGAACTTTAAGCGCCATAATCAATGCAGGTCATTGTAGTTATTAAGTCTGTGCTGTCAAACAGTTTCGGAGCAATTTAACAAAAGCATGACTCTCATTAGGACCCAAAGCTTTGCTCCCTACACCATCCAAAGCTACCCCCTTCACCGGAAACCCATCAGTGGTTAAAGAGAGACTATAGCATTAGGGATACAAATCTGTATTCCTACAAGTAGGGTGTCCCTGACCCTACTTGTAGGTAGGTCCCCGCCACTTGCGCACTCATCACCTTTCCTTCCCCTGTGAGGACACTGAGGAGGAAGCATTGGTGACCTAGTGCACATGCTAGGCACGCATTAGAACTTTCCCGTAGGAAAGCACTGAATCAATTCTTTCCTATCAAACGCCCGAGTGTTAGTCAGTGCAGCGGAATCGCCTCTAGTGGCGGTCACACTGACTGCCACTAGAGGAGGACTTAATCCGTCAATGTAAACATTGCAGTTTCTCTAAAACGCTATTTTGTTAATATTGTAGCATTAAGGGACAGAGGCGCTGCACTCAGACTAATTCATTGAAATGGCCTGGGTGACTACAGTGTTGCTTTAATGGCTTTAGATGGATATTACTGAAGGCATGTGTATCATTCAAAATCAAACCAACAAAAAAACTAACCTCTGAATAAATTAAATGAACCAGTGGTACATAAAAACTGGCATCATGATGTGCTCATATTATTTTAAACAATTCCTTCAATATTTTTTTTTGTACCATTGCTTTCTAATCTACCACACAATGATTTACATTTACAATATAAACAGTATTTTTTTAAAAATATAATTGCACTTAAAGATTACATTTGATTTATTCAGGAAATTACCGGGACGTTATGTGATTGTGTTATAACAGTTATATTGAACATGTTGGGAGGGTTCTTTTTTATTTAGTTCACGGGTGTAATAATTTGGGAAATGTTAACCCATTTCTAAGCATTTGTTTGGTTTGTTTTAAAGATATTAGTGTAGACATAAATCGATACATGAAATTCATAGGAAGCACAAAGACGTACTTAAATTTGCATTTTTTTTGTGTATGTAGTATTTTAAAGAATGCATGTTATCTTGTTTGTAGAATACAAGCAGAAATATATTTGTCACCTATAGTAGAAATATAGAAAACATGAAAATAGTCGAAGTATCCTGCCTATTAAAGTACCAAAATAATGTAAATCTATCAGGGTTCTTCACTAAAGTGAACATTGTTGGGAATTAAAAGTGAATTAATAGTGAATCTTTTAACCTTGGGTTACTGCATTTTCTAATTCAAACTGGTTTACTGTGTGGGAAGAGGGAACTGTCATTTCAAGTCCCCTTGCACTCATTTAAATGGAAGGAATTAAGATTGATGGAGAAATATTTTATCTACATTTAAATTTTTGACAAAAAAAGGTTGTTACGTGAGACTTAAAGCAATGCTCTAGGTACCAGAACTGGTACAGGTTAATGTAGTGGTTCTGGGGGAAAAAAAACATTGTTCCTGCAGGTTCACCAGTGTAAACACTGCCTTTTCTGAGAGCTGGGGAAAATAATATAAGTAAAAAAGGTTTAGCTAGTACAATACTTTAACGTTAGAAATACATATTTGTATTCTAATACTAGTTTTTCTTTAATGGGCTAAATCTTGTTTTCTTTGCATTCTATGTATGATTTTGGCGGTAAAAAGGGTTAAGCGATAGGTTCTGATAAACACGAACAATGAGTTAAATTATTATCAGAGCAAAATGGAGAACAGCACAGAGGGTACAAGGCACTGCAAGTTTGAAAACCAAATTTAAAAATGTAGATAAAGTGATGATTTGGAAAAATTCTCCAACTTATGGATGAAGTCGCCATGTTTTTTTTTTTCTCAAACCATTTTCAAGTGAGTAAACCTATCTCTTGTACCATCAATGAAAAGGGATTTCACTTCCTGATTATCCATTGACATATGTAAGATAATGGGTATTAATGCGGCTGTGAACACAGGACTATAGCAAGATCTGGCTTCGCCAAATAACTGCACCCCTTCCTACACCACCAAGTCATCATCAACAGCAATTTGGTGCCACAGTGTTAATGCACCCTGTATCATGCAGCAAACTGTGCATTTACATAAGAATGGCTATTGCTAAAGAGTTGGGAATGTTTTTTTTTCTGTTAAAACCAAACTTTTCAATACACTTATCCATGCTTAAAAGTGGGACCACACATACAGAATCATACCATGAACCTCTTTCAAGCACCTGGTGGTTACACTCAAATATTTGACATTTTTATTTATTCTACGCTCCAATGGTTTTCTGGAAATATAATCTCTTGCTATGACCTTTACCCAATGGTTTCTTTGGTGCAAATGTTTCTGTTTAGTAAGCTTAAAGGGACACTCCAATCCCGAAGAACTTTAACTTGTTAAGAGCCTTATATGTGAAGAGTGTATCCTGGTTTTCTAATTTTACAAGATGTGCAGTTTTCAATAGAAATTGGTGCTTTTATTAATTTACCTTGATACACTCCCCTTGCTCTCATCATATCACTACCTGGTTTGGTTAGCTCAGTGGAGCTAACCACAAGAGAAAGCAATTGTCCAGAGCACCTGCCTTGCAAAGACTTCTTGTTGCACTTGAAATAGGGTATCCATGCAAGTGAATAGTAAATATTTGGCAAGGATATTTCTGTAATGAGGCCAAGTTGCTTTGAGTAATAATTTAATTTCTATTTAGATTTTTTTATCCATTACATATAATGAAAAATTCACTGATTAAACGCACATTTATACAATGAAAAATCATATTTGATCACCAAAAATATTATTTCAAAAAGATGTATTAGAAATTTGGAATAACAAAAATATAGATAAACAGTGGCATATGTGTCCCCAGATGTGATGTTTTTGGATGTTCTTTCAGTATTTCAATTCAAATATATTTACAAAGGATAGAACAGATTAGACAGCTCCCCCCACTCTCACTTGCAGAGCCAAGCAAAGGGAGAGAAAGAGCTATCAATCGACCTGGTATGTTTGAGAAAAAATAAAGCAATATATAATATAGAGATATGCCTATAGTTAAGTCCAAGTAACTAGGTATCTAAAGGTTACACACAACAATATTAGAAACACTAGCAAGATATGTATCCTAGCATAAACAGTAAAAACTGTAACTTTATTTGAGCAGACTAGAGAAAGGATACATTGGGCAGTGTCTAATAAATGTTGGTGAAAACAACTGCGAAATTCCCAGTGGATATGTCTGAACACCAGAGGGTAGGAATTAAAGCATAAAAAATGCTATACTGTGTAAATATCCCTGTTCGGTGTCCACATAGGAGAAACGAAGGGAAAAACGTAGTAGATTAGATACCTTTGAATCTTACAGAGGTTGGACGGTTAGGTAAAGAGGGACAGAGTTGCACAGTGATAAAAAGGACATCAAGTGCCCATTGTACAAAGGCTTAACAGGATAGTTGTGGGGTATAAGAGGTTAATCGGATGTATGATGGTTTATATGTTAGAGTTAGGTTACAATACCCAGTAATCCTCTAAATCTCATCTCCTATAAACTCCCCCCAACACCTTCGTGGGTGTTCTATCGCTAGTAAGCCCTGCAGACTGTCCCCTTGAGCTGCCGTTACACTAGTCCAGCTTGTAAGTTCAAATGAACAAACATCAAATTAACGAAAAAAAGGAAAAATAATAAAAGTGGTCAGAAGGGGATTCCCACGTGCATAGTGCTCAGTGAGTGCTCAGTGAGTGAGGAATCCACCTGCAACGAAAACCGAAAACGAAATAAAGTTACAGTTTTTACTGTTTATGCTAGGATACATATCTTGCTAGTGTTTCTAATATTGTTGTGTGTAACCTTTAGATACCTAGTTACTTGGACTTAACTATAGGCATATCTCTATATTATATATTGCTTTATTTTTTCTCAAACATACCAGGTCGATTGATAGCTCTTTCTCTCCCTTTGCTTGGCTCTGCAAGTGAGAGTGGGGGGAGCTGTCTAATCTGTTCTATCCTTTGTAAATTGTTTATCCATATCTGGGTTCAAGCCCAATTTAGGTGGAACTGGTACCACCACCCTGGCCCGTCACCCCAGTCTCAGATTCAACAGTTTGCTGGTCAGAGACAGGGGTACTTCGTATCTAATCCTCTCATTTCAATTCAAATATATCCATTGACCCCCCATATGCCTCAATACCTTGTACACCTGGTGTTTAATGTGATTTAAGTAAGTACTTTATAAAATTAGTATACTTACCATGATGTTTTCTTTCTTGTTCTCTGACACTCTATTGTTGTGTTGAGCTAGTTGTGCCTGCAGTGCCACTAAGTAGATCACACAAACTGCAACAGACGCACTTCAACTACATAATAAGAATGCTGATTGGTTAACTTTGCTGGTAACACCACAGTCATAGTGTTGCCCCCGAGGGCTGCAGGACTTGTTGTTATTCTAAAACTTGCTAAACATCTCTTGGTATGCATCACACATGAAAGGGAACGGCTCCAATTGCATGCTTAAGCCAATTTGTCAGACAATTTTGATCAAATTGAATTTCATCTTCAAGCAATCCCTACGGAATAAAATTAATAGCCATAAACAATTCTGGGGTAAAGTCACCTAAAAGTACTTAAGAAAACTGAAGGAATATAATCAGTATGGATAGCTGGCTACCCTGCACTGTTTGCACGTTACAAATACTATACCTAATTTTAGTTATTTAAAGTTATATCAAGACAATTAAAGGAACACTATAGGGTCAGGAACACAACCATGTATTCCTGACCCTATAGTGCTAAACTCACCATTTAGGTGGCTGGTCCCCTCCTCCCCCTCAGCCCCTTTAATAGAAATTAAAACTCACCTTATTTCCAGCACCGTGTAGGCATCATCAGAATTGATGCTTTTTAGCCAATCCAATGCTTTCCCACAGGGGAAAGCATTGGATTGGAAAAAATCAGGAAGGGGGCAGGTCCAAACACAGTTTTGGCCAATCAGCACCTCCTCATAGAGATGTATTGAATCAATGCATCTCTATGAGGAAAATGCAGCGCCCCCATGCGAAGCATGTGCAGCACTGAGCCAGGAAGCACCTCCAGTGGCCATTAGAGGAGTGGCTACTTGGAGGTGTCCCTAGAGGCAATGTAAACACTGTCTTTTCTGTTAAAAGGCAGTGTTTGCATACAAATGCTTGCATATAATGATTATACTCACCAAAACGACTACATTAAGCTGTAGTTGCTCTGGTGACTATAGTGTCCCTTTAAAGACACTGGCGTAGCTAAAACTGGTTGATGTATAAATACAATATTGGGAGATATGAAATGACGACAGAAGTGTGGGTATCAACATGCCCGGGACGCCTACAGCCATACATGCGGTGGGTCATAATCTATATTACTTATATGAGGTTTTTTTTCAATGCACATTTATGGATATAAACTGCATTTACATGTTTTATTAATAAATAGTGATGTCCCGAACTGTTCGCCAGGAACCGTTCGCCGGCGAACATAGCTTGTTCGTGGCGAACGCGGCAGGCGAACATATGCGATGGTCGGTCCAAAGTTTACTCAATGATGACGAATAGGGGGCGGACCGACCATCGCATATGTTCGCCCGCCGCGTTTGTCACGAACAACCTATGTTCGCCAGCGAACGGTTCCTGGCGAACAGTTCGGGACATCACTATTAATAAATCATATTTAAAACCATTGCAAATGCTAGCTTAATAAACATTAAACATATATTTGTAGCTCTGTATTTATATACTTTACATGGAATTAACAATGTGTGTTTAAAGGTGACCTGTCATGTCCACACTTCTTTTCACATCCAAATTAATAAAAAAAAAAAAAAAAACATTAGCTTGGTTGTGCTAAACAAATTTAATATTTGCTTTCTTTCTAATTATTTTAAATTACATTCATAGTCATGGTCAGCCAAAATAGGCAAACTACTCTAAAAATTGTTAGTGTAGTATGTCCGGTGCATGCATGTGTACAGCATTACACACACTCATGCATATGGATTTCTCTTTTTTATTTCTGAGCACACCAGAGGCATCATGGGATTTAAAGACCCCACAATACGGAAGAGTAGCCGAGAAAAGTATGTTTTTATACATGCCTCCACTGCACTGAAAATGCTGAAATAGCTCTAGGAGTGATAGTTTTTCTTTAAAACTGTAATGTGTAATGAATTCATTACAACTATTTGAACATACCACAGAAAGTGGTTGTAAAGTGGTCATGTGTGGTCCGGCCCCCACACCTCCGCCTAGCCAGAGACTGCCTTTTTCATTCAGCGAACCATGCACGTGCAACTGAGTGGAGCTATGTAGATCAGCTTTCCACTGCAAGGTGCTTGTAATGACAGTTTTAGAAAAGGGAAGTTCTGCCTTGGAAACATTATGGCACAATCGTAACATGGGTTGCGACAGCAATGGTTAACACTGAAACCAATTCTTTAGACTATTATAATTATTATTACCATAAATTTATGAAGCATCGACATATTCTTTAGTACTGTGCATTTGGACGAATAAAGACATATATTTAATACATATCAATTCAAAAAGAACAGAGAACCCTGCCTGTGTGCAAGTTTACACAAAGTGCTTAAACGACCACTATAGTCACCCAGACCACTTCAGCTCAATGAAGTGGTCTGGGTGCCAGGTCCCCCTAGCTTTAACCCTGCAGCGGAAAACATAGCGGTTTGAGAGAAACTGCTATGTTTACATTGAGGGTTAATTCAGCCTCTAGTGGCTGTCTTCCTGACAGCCACTAGAGGCGCTTCCACGATATACACTGAGTAAGTCGCACTAATTTGACGCTGGACATACTCACGGACCTCCAGCGTAAAAAAAAAAATCCCCATAGGAAAGCACTGAGTAATACTTTCCTAAGGGCGTGTTTGAATGCGCGTGCACCTCGGGAGCTGATGTCAATGGAGAGGTCACCAGTGCCGAGGGAGCCCGGTGCTGGGTTAAGGTAAGCAAATAAATGGTTAATTAACCATTTATTTGCCACGGAATGGGGCCCTACTCACCGTTTAGGTACTCATAGGATTGTTACTTCCCTATCAGACTATTTTTTAAAGAAGAGGTTAAAAGTCAGTGTTTTTAATCTGTGAAGGGGAAGTCCATGTGATATACCGTCCACCCCCTCCTATCCAATCTCTCCCTTTCCATTTATTCTTGTAATTGTTTACAGAACTCATTCTACGTAGATAAATGTTTGTTTTTGTTCATTTGTGTTTTGTCTGTTTTGTTTATAAAAATTATAAAATATATTTTCACAAAAATGAAGCTGTGGTTTGTGGTTGAGGATATTAGCTTGTGAATGAAATTGGCAAGGAATATGGCCAGGGTATCCAACGAATTCAGGATCGGTGATGGCAGGCACAAATGGAGGCGTGACAGACAACAGTGGGCTAAAAGTAATCAGAGGCTAACTGTACAACCCTACATTGATCTATATGGTACAAGTACCAAGTACGGGCATGCAGATGCTGGTAAGTTTACTGGGACTAACTAAAAAAAAAAGAAGCAATATAGAGCAGGTAGTTTTACTGTGCATTCTAAATGAGCATACTTCCAATCATGCCTCTGTGCCCTCTGTATATTTGCCACTCATATTAATTTTATCCCCCCAAATAATCAAAACTACCAACAAAAAATATAAAATTAAAATATTTTACTTAAAGAATACAATAGTTTTTTCTCTCATTTTTAATATGTTCTTGGTTATTACTGTTAGTATCCAACTCATTATAAACATTACAGCCAGCGTTAGCAGTTATGATGTCAGGAGTACCCTTGCATCATGCTATGGTAAGAGGGCAAACCATTTTGCAATGGATTACCACTTGGCTGGGTATGTCTGGACCCTGAGCCACAATAATGCTGTATTTCTTAAAAGCTGCATAAGCCAGATTCTGATATTGCCATTCATTCATTGGCTGAGATTGTCAGCTAACCATTGCCAGCAAGCCAGCATTTAAACAGAGTGATGTCACTCACTCCATTCCGATACTCCCTATTAGCATTAGCTAGGGAGTTACCATAGCAACCATAGCACGTAGGCAGGGCCGTCCTTAATTTTGATTGGACCCTGGGCAAGCATTTACTTGGGCCCCCCTGACTACATATAGATACGCACAAATACACTACCTGACACACACACGCAGATACACACTGACCGCATATAGATACACACAAGAACATACAGATACACACAGACTACATATAGATACACTGACACACACATAGACACACACAGATACAAACACTGGCATACATGCAGATACAAAGGTACAAACACCGACACACACACTGACACAGATATAGACACACAGATACACAACCTGACACACTTGCAGATATACAGATACACACACTGACACATACAGATACACACACAAATGGACAACATACAGATACAGAGACACATTCTGACAGACGTACTGACACAGACAGCCATACTGAAACACACATACACAAAGACATACTGACGGACTCACACACACAGACATACAGATACACTGACAGACATACTGGCACATATACACACAGACAGATGGACATACTGAAACACACATACACTGACAGATATATTGACAAACACAGACATACAGAACCACACGGACACTGACAGATTCACACATAGACATACAGACATTCTGGCACACATACACACAGACAGACAGACATACAGACACACTCTCACACACTGACACACTGACAGACATACATACATACATACATACTGAAGCACACAGACACTGACAGACTCACACACACACACAGACATACAGATACACTGACAGACATACTGGCACACTAACACATACACAAACTCAGACACTCATGCTAAATTTGATAACCACCCTCCAGTTTCTTACCTTTTCCAGGAGGGTGGCTTCCCTGGGGTCCAGTGGGCTGGCTGGGGTGGCTGGGAGTTAAGCTCTCCCGGCCTGGCCCCCTCCGGAACAGCTTCTTCCTCCCGCGCAGCTCCTGTTTCTGTGGGAGGAAGTGACGCGCGGCTGTCACTTCCTCCCAGTCGGCTGCCGGAAAGCAAGGGCCCGGTCGCGCTGTTAAAGCGACACAGCGCCCGACCGGGCCCCTGCTGACACAGGCCCACCGGGTGGCCCTAAGTGCATGGGCCACCCGATGGGCCCCCATAGTTTGTGGGCAGAGGGCAAACGGAGCAGCTGTCTTGGGCCCCCCAGCAGGGACAGGGCCCGGGGCAGCTGCCCCGTTTGCCCCGCGTTAAAGCCGGCCCTGCACGTAGGCTATGTGTGGTGAGAAGATGGACTGCCTGCGGAAGATTTTTTCTGCCCTCCCTTGTCAGTCAATTACAGTATATGCCAGGGGTAGGCATCCTTCGGCAGTACAGATGTTGTGGACTACATCCCCCATAATGCTCTTATACCCATAATGCTGGCAAAGCATCATGGGAGGTGTAGTCCAAACATCTGCGGTGCCAAAGGTTGCCTACGCCTGGTATATGCTGTTGGGATAAAGACCTATTTTTAAATAGAATTTTCTCCCAATCTATACATTTGCTAGCAAATCTGCCAGCACAACGTATAGATAGATAGAATATAAAAAGAGCATACATTGTTATGGCATCCTTTAAAATTTGCCAGCCAGGAACTCTTGTTACAACTCCGGTAACAACATGAAATATCTCACTATGTGCAGCATTTCAGTCAAAAATCCTACATACAGATGCCTTATGGGTTCATAGAAGTCACAATGACTTATCTAATAAAGATACTGAACAAAAGGCCTAGTGTGTCCCTTGCATGTTTTTACCATGCATAAATATAAATATCATCAAATGTGCTTTCAAATCTCTACATTCTGCTGAAGACTTACGTCTATCTTCTGTCCGTACTCCCACCTCTGAAGACTTCTCGAGGGCTGCACCGTTCCTGTGGAACTCGCTTCCCTCCTCTGTTATATGCTCACCCAGTCTCAACTCCTTCAAAAAATCGTTAAAAACCCACTTCTTCATAAAAGCGTATCAATTAAACGGTTAATAGCTCCCAACTGATTCCTCTTCTGCAACTGTCACTAGTCTAATACTATGCTTACCTTTTTGTGTCACTTTACCCCACTCCCTCTAGCATGCAAGCTCATTGAGCAGGGCCCTCAACCCCTCTGTTCCTGTGTGTCCAACTTGTCTGGTTACAACTACATGTCTGTTCGTCCACCCATTGTAAAGCGGCGCTCTATAAATATCATAATAGGAATAATAATAATAATATTTACTGGCATTTTGCAACACTGTTCGATGTCAGAAAGAGAAGTTCTTTAAAAAGAGATCCTGTCATGATGTTAAAAAAAATTACAGTTTTAGAAAAGGGAAGTTCTGCCTTGGAAACATTATGGCACAATCGAAACATGGGTTGCGACAGCAATGGTTAACACTGAAACCAATTCTTTAGACTATTATAATTATTATTACCATGAATTTATGAAGCATCGACATATTCTTTAGTACTGTGCATTTGGACGAATAAAGACATATATTTAATACATATCAATTCAAAAAGAACAGAGAACCCTGCCTGTGTGCAAGTTTACACAAAGTGCTTAAACGACCACTATAGTCACCCAGACCACTTCAGCTCAATGAAGTGGTCTGGGTGCCAGGTCCCCCAGGTTTTAACCCTTCAGATGTAAACATAGCAGTTTCAGAGAAACTGCTATGTTTACATTTCAGGGTTAATCCAGCCTCTAGTGGCTGTCTCCCTGACAGCTGCTAGAGGCACTTCCCTGACGCTCAATGCAAAAATCGCAGAACGTTCAAAGGAAATCATTGAGTGATGCTTTCCGATGGACGTTTTAAATGTGCGCACGGCTCTGGACGCGCATGCACATTCGGCTCCACTCGGGAGCTGACGTCGGAGGGGGAGGAGAGGCCCTGAGAGTGCGGGTGACCTAAGGATTATGTAGTGCCAGGAAAACGAGTTTGTTTTCCTGACACTATAGTGGTCCTTTAACTAAATGACATGCAAACTCAGAAATTAAATATAACTATATACATGATATAGAAGACAATATATACATATACATGATATATAAGACAAAGACATAACTAGGTTGTAAGGTCACAAAAGCAAAACCAGGAGCTTTTCAGGTGAAACATTGTAATTATGTCACTGATTAGTAGCAGAGATTGCTGTAGTGATGGATTGGGTGTGAGTCTCAGTTGGATAGATGCTTGCAAAAAAAAGAAATCAGCACCATTTACTACTACGTTGTATATAAGAAAGATAATAAACCTAATAACTATTTGCAATCAGGGCTGGATTAACATAGGGGCTGATGGAGCTGCAGCTCCAGGCCCAGCTCCAGGCCCATGGAATAGGCCCATTGATTTAAAAAAATAAAAATAAAAAAATAAAAAATGTTTTTACATTTTTTTTTTTCACACACTACTCTTAGAGATTCCACCTGGCTTTTATTTTATTGGCACAGCCAGTATTTGAGGCTGCCTGGCTGGTGCCAATATTGCAGTGATACTGGCAATACAAATGCTGGTATTTTTCTCAGTATAAACAAGAGATTACTATGCAATACCAGCACTGGCCAGTAGGGGTTGCTGCGTGTGGAGACAGGCAGGGATAGGAAGTTCCAGAATATCCCTCCCTGCCTATCCATACTCACTGATCTGCAGGGGTGCAGCTACAGAGAGTCCAGACAGCAACTCCCACCCTGCAGAGACAGCCTACAGCTCACGGAAGTAAAGGATGGGGGGGAAAGGCTGCAAGGAGACATACACTGAGACACTAAGGGACATTGGGAGACATTATGACACAGACACATGGGGACACAGTGCCCCCATGTCTCTCAATGTCCCCATGTCACCCAGCCAGTGTCCCTGGTGTCTCAGTGCCCCCTAGCTTCCCAGTGCCCCCAGTCTGCCAGTGTCTCACTGTCCCCATGTCACCTAGTGCCTCCATGTCTCCCAGTGCCTCAAGTGTCTCAATGTCCCCATGTCTCCAAGCTAGTGTCCCTAGTGTCTGTGGCCCTGGTGTCTCAGTGTCCCCATGTCCCCCAGCATCTCTAGTGTCTGTGTCCCTGGTGTCTGTGTCCCCATGTCTTAAAGTGTCCCCTATTTTCCCAGTGTCCCCATGTGTCCCAGCCAGTGTCCCCTAGTCTCCGAGTGTCACTGGTGTCTCCGTGTCCCTAGGTCTCCCCGTCTTCCTAGTGTCCTAGTGGGGACACAGGGAGACATGGGGCATTGAGACACTGTGATACATAGGATCACTGGGAGAACTGGGGACACAACACTAGGGGACACTGGGAGACATGGGGCACTGAGACACTGATACATAGGAACACTGAGACCTGGAGTAATCGACACATGGGGGCACTGGGAGACATGGGGGCACTGGGAGGAATCCATCTATACAGCAGAATCAAACTAAGTAGTTTTTTGGTGATTTTACAGCATTTTCTCTTATGTCACTCCTTGTGATTTACATCATGTGATGTCACCCATACATATTTAATTGTTCAAATTAGCAAGGCTGGTATGTTTTTCCGAGAAAGGTGGCAACCCTAATTACTTTTCACATACTCTTACTCAAGTATGGAAACTTAAGAGGGATGTATGGGAACAAAACTTGTGTGGACTGGCTGACAATGAATATAGTTAAAGGGACACTGTAGTCACCAGAACAACTACAGCTTATTGCATTTGTTCTGGTGAGTAGAATCATTACCGTCAGGCTTTTTGCTGTAAACACTGTCTTTTCAAAGAAAATGCAGTGTTTACATTACAGCCTAGTGAGAAATTCACTGGCCACTCCTTAGATGGCTGTTAGAGATCCTTCCTGGTTCATGGTGGCCTAAAATGCATCCAAACATTCAGTATCTCCTCCCTCTGCATGCAGACACTGAACTTTCCTCATAGAGATTCACTGATTCAATTCATCTCTATGAGGAGATGCTGATTGGCCAGGGCCGTGTTTGAATCATGCTGGCTCTGCCCCTGATCTGCCTCTTTGTCAGTCTCAGCCAATCCTATGAGGAAGCACTGTGATTGGATCAGGCCACCACTTCTAATGATGTCAGCAGACTGCTTGTTTTTCTGAGTCTAACAGCATGCAGAGTTACAGCTTCAGGCTTGAATACAGTAAGATTTTGCTATATTTATGGAGGCATGAGGGGCCCAGGGGGGCTAGATGGTGGTGTTAACACTATAGGGTCATGAATTCATGTTTGTGTTCCTGACCCTATAGTGATCCTTTAAGGTAATGCTGACTTTGGTCTCTCTAACACTGTGGCATGTTCCCTTTCTTCTCCACTCACTACATACAGCTTTTCTCTGTCCCAGACTATATACCAGGAGCTTCTGCCTGCTAGTAAGAAGGTAAGGAGACAAATGGACCAGCGAGTGCTAGGGGACAGTCCTTAGAAAGCGTTGAGCGAGCGCATCATTAGATGCATTTATGCCAAGCTCAGGGTGCTGCCTGCATAGTATGCCCTTAGTTGGCCAGCTACATGATTGGCAGGCAGCCTGACATGCATTCATGCCAGGCTGGCCTTCTAATTCTTTGGGCAGACGTGTCCTCTTTTTGTGCATGTTCGCCCCTTTTGGCAGGTTACGTGATTTGTGTCAGTGGCACACCCTTCTCCGTGCCCATTGACTTCCTGCTTCACTGGACACAGCTGTTACGGTTATGGATTTACTTGAAAGATTAGGCAACCTTTTAGCGGTACTGTACCAAAATAAAATTGTGGTATCCCGTAGCGTGCCGTTTTTTTTTTTTTTAAACTGGGGTGTGTATGTTGCCGTATTCTGCTTCTGTTATTTGTGCTCCAGTTGCTTTGTATTGTTGTATTTGTGCATATATGAGCTGTTATATTGTATATGTTCATGAGTAGTTTGTGGCATTGTGTGTGATACCTATGAATGTTGGCTGTGTATGGGGGCTGCTTGTGGAATTGAGTGTGTTGTGTGTTTGGTGGGGTGTGTATGTGTGTGGCTGCTTGGGGTATTGCATGGGAAAGGCTGCTTGTGGTGTTCTGTGCATGTATTTAGATTGTTAGTGGTGTTGTGTTTGTGCAGACTATGTGTGTGTTTGTATGTGAGCTGTTCATATTATTTGTATGAGTCAAGGGTTATTCTGCATCTTTGTGTATATCTAGCAGTGTAAATGGCTTCCCTTGGGTCCAGTGGGGACCGTGCTGGCCAGGTACAGGTCAAGGGCAGAAACTGATAGCTGCTGCAGGCTGCTCTACTGTAGTACGGATTTGCATTTACAAGCGCTAGGAGGAAGTGATCTGTGATCACTTCCTCTACGTGCTGCAATGCATAAATTGAGGATTGTCCCTCCCCACCTTTTTGCATTAGGACCTATCTGAAATTCCATTGGGACTCTTGATAGGCCAGAGAGGCCTGTTTGGCTCCAGCTGTCTAGAGTGCCGTGCAAAGATACCTTGAGTGCCGTGCATGGCACACGTGCCTTAGGTTGCCTACCCCTGGCCTAGGGTATGTGTTTTCTTATAGCTGCTGTTTTCTTTCTCTCCAGCACCATCTCCATCAGATACATGACGCTTGGGAGTGTTTTACTGTTTTTGGTCGATATGATTCTGTAATTAGGCCCGTCATAATTGTCAGCACCAGGCCCACTGGGCTCTTAATCTGGCCCGGTTTGCAATCGTTTAAAATATGATGTATGGATAAAAAATACATAATGGACAAGACAGCAATTGTATTCATAGATTGTATTCTTCTTTTGTTTGTTCATACTTTAGCAAAATATTGGGGGGGGGGGGGGGAATGTTTTACCTTTTTGGAAGCAGAAATACAGTATTTAGGTGCCACTGCATAAATAGATGTATATTTGTAAAAATGATAAGGTAAAGATAATCCTGTTTTTTTTTTTGTTTTGTTTTTACTTTTTATAAGGAATCCAACTGCATTTTTGGGAATGCTGATTTCTAAAAATGACACCCCAATGTAGTAATAAAGCCCCTATATGCATCTAGTACTCACAAACAACACATACATTTACCACAAAGTCTCTGTTACATATGGGTCATCGCAGACTCTAGCTATAAAAAAAAATTATTAGGGCCCTCTCGCCTTCACTCTACCTGGAAGTAATGCTAACTCTGCTATCTTAACCTACATTTTGCAATTAAGTTTTCAATTTGTTTTCAGTTTTAAACACTGCTTATTGTTTATAAATGTATTGTAATGTCTCACTAAGTCTATGAATTGATATGCAAGATAAAAGAAGTGTGCATATTTTACATGTAAATCACGACGGGGACATTTTATTCTAGTTGAAGAGCAAAAGTCTTGTCAAAAAAATATTTCTTTAAATAAAGAACAAATTTCTTTGGAAGTTAAGCGAAACCGATGCACTGAATAAGGTTTGAAGTTCTGAGAATTGCAAGTCTTGAATGATACAGACATTCCCAACAGACTATTTAAAGAGGAACTAACATATTTTCATATCAATGTCTTATTCAAATGGTATCATTCTTCTATGCCTTGATGAACGGTGATGTTAGTGCCTCTGTGAAAGACAGGCTCAGGTAAGTAGAACTCACCTTTACCCCCCGGATGATGACGGTGCTGCTTTAACATGCATTTCATGCAATGAATAAAAAAAAAAATGTATTACATAAGAGTGATACACAGAAACACTGTAATCCAATAGAAAACAGATTCTAAAGAAACATGGTAATACATTTAGTAGAATCCCAAAATATATCTGTCCATAGGAGCTGAAAATCTGTTTTTAGAAGACTTAGAGGAACTTCAGAAACATTGCATTATTTACATAAGAAAAGGGTATATATATGAATTGATGGGAAAACATAATACAAATAATCTACTGCCCTGCTCTTTAGCAGGGCTGTACAAAAGGCAAGAGGTCAATCAATGAGATCTGGGAAACACCTATATTACACACAGCTGAGGGAAATGTTTCTTTACAAAAAGAACACAGAACTAGAATTGTCTGCCTAGGGAGGTTGTTGTTTTTCTAATACTACATATCCCTTTAAAAAAGGCTTGATGTGCATTTTTTACCGCAGCAGGATATTTGGTTAGATAATAACACTGAAATTTAGAATAATATTTTCTTCTTTTTGGGGCATGATTTGAGACAGCAGCAAATGGGATATGAGAAATGTGGGAGTTTATGAATTTAAGACTTAATTCTATACTACAGTTACCAATATTAACTACTGAGTATTTAGCATTAGAT
This sequence comes from Pelobates fuscus, assembly GCF_036172605.1. Classification (NCBI taxonomy): domain Eukaryota; kingdom Metazoa; phylum Chordata; class Amphibia; order Anura; family Pelobatidae; genus Pelobates; species Pelobates fuscus. The sequence goes on along the minus strand of NC_086325.1, from coordinate 87,182,258 downwards.
GTCATAGCGGTCATTTAACCTGCTTTGCTTGATAATGAATAGAGGGACACAATCTCACAACAAATGTCCCTTCATGCAGTTGAATAACAGATTTGATTAACATTATAAAGCATAAGTCATTCTCCCTGAAAAGTAACATTCTACGATTACCTTGAAACTTAAACTGAGTAATTCTTTTTTATTCTTAACTTAGAATTTATGGTTACGTTAAGACGCAGTGTCAGTGAAAGAGTAAAAATAAGTATGGTGCACTATTTCTCAGCTTATCTAAGAAGTATCGGAAATTTTCTGGGAGATGCTTTGACAAGTGAGAGGAAGTTCATTGCTAATTTCTCCAGTGACAGTTGCTGATCAATCATGTGTTATACTCCTATGATGCAATTATTCAAAACGTAGACTTTCTAGGAATCGATACTGAGACATATTTCATAATACACATGTAAGCACACTATTAGGACTCCTGTAAATTATCTCCATACATTGTTACTGTAGGTGATGTACAAGAAACCATATTATAAACATATTGCATAACTCTACTATAAATAAATGATGAAAACCCAAATAAACCCCATTAATCCTCACATCTAATGCAAAGGCACATTGTGCATGTTGAGCTGTTTTTTTTAACAGGAGTAGGTAGTCTCCTCCTCTACAGATCCCATAGAAGGGCTTGCCTATTGTATTAAAGTCACACTTCGGAGTAAGTATGTCACCTATTGTGTAATGCTTTATAGGTATAACACATTTACCAATAAGGAAAAAAGTTACTAAAATAACTAAAAGTAATCAAAATACTACTCACTGCTAAGTGTTTCCCATTTGCAGCCAATCACTGACCTCTGTAGCTTTCTATACATGCCTGTGCACCATGGTGGATAATAAGAAATGAATCAGGACCATAACCAAGAAAGTCACAATGTGATCTCTTTTTCAACTAATATGGCTGTAAGGGTCTCCATGATCATGCACAGGGTGTCAGAATAGAAAGGAGTGACAAGGAGAGCAGGGGAATTCCAGTAATTCTGGACTTCAGACTGTAGCAAGGAGAAAACAGGTATGTATTTTCACTATTAGCATTTCATTGACTATTGAGAGCTGTAGTGTGATACTCAAACTGAGGGCCAGCCAACTTGAACAAAAAAATATTTCTCTGTACTTTCCTTCTCAGATTTGATTTCAGCTACCCTCCTTTCTACCAAATATTTGCCCTTTGCTTCCTACAGACAACACAATCCCTCCTTTTCTTTTACAGAGGAAAATGCTGATTTGTAACCTTTTACCCATCTTGCTACATTGATATGTTCCAAGCTATGTGTTATTGGACCAGTCCATCCCAAGTTAAAGGACCACTATAGGCACCCAGACCACTTCAGCTTAATGAAGTGGTCTGGGTGCAAGGTCCATCTAGGTTTAACCCTGCCTGCTGTAAACATAGCAGGTCCAGAGAAACTGCTATGTTTACAAATGGGTTAATCCAGCCTCAAGTGGCTGTCTCACTGACAGCCGCTAGAGGCGCTTCCACGCTTCTCACTGTGATTTTCACAGTAAGAAGATGCCAGCGTCCATAGGAAAGCATTGATAATGCTTTCCTATAGACTGGCTGAATGCGCAATACTTATGTATCAATATGTAGGATTGTGTATTCTCTATGTAATGTGGGTGCCGTGGTTGTTTTATATCATAGAGGTGCAATATGGGTAAGTGATGGCTGGAGTGTGCGTGGTATTTAGCATTTGGTGTATGGCACATGAATAAAAGTACTGGCACCTAAAACATGCCCAGCTCAGCTATAAACTGTACCTTCGACACTTTAGCAGGTTTATATGAGAACTGACTGTCAGGAAAACCATCAAATAATGCCACAATAAAAATTTCACTGGTCGAAATGACAGATGTTGCCAGTTTGGGTAAGGAAGACCTAGGTGTCCGATATCTTTATTTTGTCCACTCTTGACTGCTCCGATAATCTGGCTTACTCTGACGGAGCTTTAAACAAATCGAGAGATCTTATCCAATTTCATTAATAGCCGAGGGCACAATCTGTGGCACCTAATGGCTGGATTATGAGATGCACTGGTGAGAAAAGGTTGGATTTAGTAACAAAGTGAACGGGTAGAATCTATGTCTGCCTTCTGTTCATTCAAAGCATCAACATCATTTCTCTGGCAATCCATGGCATGCAAACGACTTTCCAGCAATACAAAGAATAGTGATACACTGCTAGCTCTCACGTCTGCAAAATAACAAGATGGGTAATTATATACTGGCAGATTTGCTGTGCTATTTATTTGTAGAATGTGCCTGTTCTTCAAAAACTAGGGGAGTAATTAGTGATGTTTCTAGAAGCTTGTGTAAAAGAACCTTTATTTTGTAGGTTAAAACTGGTATTCAGGGCATATCAAAGCAGGATCTGAGGATATCTGAATGATGGGATCCATATGTTGGGATTATACAGGGAAACAAAACATTATCTGCAGACCTGTATACATGATATGTTTCAACATATTATGGTATTTTTGAATTTTCATGTTAGGTGTGGTTTTTATTTAGTTAAAGGGACACTATAGTCACCAGAACAACTACAGCGTATTGAATTTGTTCTGGTGAGTAGAATCATTACATTCAGGCTTTTTGCTGTAAACACTGTCTTTTCAGAGAAACTGCAATGTTTACATTACAGCCTATTGATAACTTCACTGGTCACTCCTCAGATGGCTGTTAGAGATCCTTCCTGGGTCATGGCTGCCTAAAATGCATCTAAACATTCAGTCTCCCTCTGCATGAAGACACTGAACTTTCCTCATAGATATTCATTGATTCAATTCCTCTCTATGAGGAGATGCTGATTGGCCAGGGCTGTGTTTGACTTGTGCTGGCTTTGCCCCTGTTATGCCTCTTTGTCAGTCTCAGCCAATCCTATTGGGAAAGCAGTGTTATTGGATCAGGCTACCACTTCTGCTGATGTCAGCAGGCAGTGGGCAGTTCTAAAGGAAACAGGGACAAAGCATGCAGCTGCAGACTTGAATACAAGTTAGAGTTTACTATATTTAGGGAGGCATGAGGGGACCAGGGGGGCTAGATGGTGGTTCTAACACTACAGGGTCAGGAATACATGTTTGTGTTCCTGACCCTATAGTGCGCCTTTAAGGTTTTGCTCCCTTACTGGAGAAAGCAGCTGTATTAAGTTGGAATCTTACGCAAAAACAAACTATTCTTTGCAGCTAGATCTGCCTACAGTGAGATCATCAATCATATCTCTAGTCCAATCCAATACTTTTCATTGAGAAGTATTGTGAGCCTAAAGTGTACAGCAATCACTGTGGTGAAACAAAACATAAAGTCCTTCAAAAATCAAAGGATCTGAAGGAGGAAGAGCCTCCAGTGGCTGTCTGACAATGATTACAGGCGTGTTTTCAGCCAAGTGTAAACATTGCCATTTCTCACAAATGGCAATGTTTTACATTGTCCTAGCAAAAGAACAGCACATATACATTAAAAATCACTAAGATGTGTTGATTTTGGTGCTTGGACTTTTGCTTTAATTTTTGGTAAGAGGGAAATAATTATTTTATTATAATTGCATTTTACTTTCATATACAACAGCACATGTTTTTTTTTTGTAGACATACATAATAAATTATTGTGTTACTTATTTTTGGGGCAATTATTTCTGAGCTGTTCTCTAATATAGTCAGTGAAATATAGCAACTCATTCTTTGATTATTATTATTTATATGTTTCTGTTAAATAAATTAGATTATTTAAAATTCTGAACAGATGCCTGTTCTTAATCTACAACATCTGGCAAGGTAAATTGACAACTTTGTAAACATTTAAATGTGATTTTTTTTTTTTTAAATAATGCAATGTGTATACTAGAAATTTTCTATGTGACCTGACCCAAATAGAACCGACTATATTAACCTTTAAATGATTCAGCCATAACAATTACACATAGTAAATTGTCACTCATATAAACTGGTCTTAAAATCAGATACTTTGTCTGTTCACCTGTAGTCAAGAAGCAAGTTTACCTACACATTTAGGTGTCATGAAACAATGTTGAATCTAGATAAGTAGTAGACATGAGAATATATCTATATAACAAAGTTAAGAACCGCTAACTCTCTTAGGCCCTATACAAATATACTGACTTCCATCTTATGGATACTATATACATGCAGTGTTATATACAGTATGCTTCACTGAGAATGCATTAGTGAGGTTTGTATAGTGATTGTGGTCGGCAACTTGATAATTATTTAAGTCTGAATACATTACTTTTACCATGATAGTAGTAAATCCCATGTATTGAAAAGATGGTAGTGAGTTAATCAAGTAACCTAATCTGATAATATTTTGTCAATCTTGGAATACTTATTTGATCATTGTATTTACATGCTGTGTTTTGATATCTACTGTGTCTGTGGGTTTTTGCTGGGCTGACTGTGGATTGTGTGCCCTGCTCCCTGTCTGGGGTTTTGGGTTTCCTTCACCCTATTCTTTCCCCTCCTGGGGCTCCCTTGGCTGGCCCTCGTGCTGTGCACTCCCACGGATCCCTCCTGGGCTCTGCCGCTCCCATCCTCTCTCTCTCACTCCCCAGCTGCTTCCCGTGGCCATCGGCCGCTCGACGGCGGCTCGCAAGCGCTCCCTGTCTCACTCGCGGCACTGTCATGCATCTCCTCGGCTCCATGCGGTAAACTGCGCTCAGTTTTCGCGTCCATTTTTTCTGAGTCGCGTGGGATCCGTGCGTTCCGGGCAGTCCGGTTTCGCTCACCCCGCTGCCCTGCTGTCTGCTGGCCGTTTGACCAGCCTTTCCCTCTCCCTCTGCCTCCCCTATATTGTTATTACTGCCCCTTTTTGAAGGGAACTTCACCATACAGTATCAGCTCTACATACACAATACATAGATCTTGGATGAACAGTGGGCTGTCCTATACCTGCATCTATTAAACTGTCATACCATTCTACTCCTTAGGTGGGAGGCCCATTGTTACATGGGGTGACCCCCTCCCTCTGACTAGCCTGAGTTCCAATAGTTCCACTTGCACAGCAGTATTGCCCAGTAGAGGGCAGTATAAGCAGGGTCAGTTCCCCAGTAATGCAGAGAGGGGGGGTCACCCCATGTAACAATGGGCCTCCCACCTAAGGTTTGGATAGAAGTCAGAGCGAAACTTCGGGCCAAGTGTCCACGCCCGACGTTGCCGGCCAAGGTGGCCCTTTCCCCTGGTTTTGATGCGGTGTTTGCCACCTTCATGACGAAATCTGTGAAGGACCCACGCAAGGGACTGGAACAGGATCTGCGTTCCGCCCAGGATAAACTCTTCCTTATGGCGGATGACACCCTGCAAGGAGGACCTCGGATTGACGCTTCTCTCCTCCAAAGAGCTGTCTGTCTACTGGGCAATGCCAATGTTGCCCTCAACTCGGAACATTGCAAGGCAGCGCTTTACAAACTTGATGGGAAATTAGCTGATTTGGCCTCAAAGTAGCTGGGTCCAGATGCCAATGGCCTGCTATTTGAGGATGCCTTTATGAAGGAATTGAATCAGCATGTCTCCATCTACACGTCCCTCAACAAGGCTCAACAGTCCCTCCGAAGGGTCTTCCATTCCAGGAACTGTTTTTCCTCCAGGGCTGGTCGGCTGTCAGGATCGGGTCAGGGATCCAACACGCAGAGTACAAAGAGTAGCTGATACGTATACCGGTCCTTAGAATGGCCGGACTAACGTAGAACTACAATAGAATGGTCAGAGACAAGCCGAGGTCGAGGATAACAGAAGACAGGTAAGCGAGAGACAAGCCGGGTCAAGGAATACAGAAAGGCAGGAGAGTAAATAACAAAGCCGGGTCAGAACCAAAAGACAAGAGAATCACAAAGCACTGTGTGACTAGAAGGACTAGAACCACGACAGGGCAATGAGTGAATGAGAGAACCCCCGTTAAGTATCCTGGCTAGGGAGAGGAGACACGCCTCCGGCGAGTCCTGATTCGTCTCCCGAGATTTGAGTGGCAGGATGTTTCGGGTTAGCGTCATGACGTCTACCTCCGGTCCTTCTGTTATAAAAGGAAGTGACTCCCTCGCGGCCGGCGTTATCAAGGCCGAGTGAACCGCGGGAGACCGAGGAGACATGGCGTCCGGACGGATAACCTTCTAAGTCTCTACCTCTCTCAACGGTAGAGACTCCAGGTACCCTGACAGTACCCCCCCCCTCAGATACGCCCACCGGGCGGAAGGAGCCGGGGCGAGATGGAAAGCGGGAGTGAAATGCCCTGCGAAGACGAGGAGCATGAACATCCTCTTGTGGTACCCAACTCCTCTCCTCAGGACCATATCCCCTCCAGTCAACTAAATATTGTACTCGTCCCCGGGAGACACGAGAATCAATAATGGAGTTAACCTCATACTCCTCCTGACCCTCCACCTGAACAGGGCGCGGAGGGGCGATTGTGGAGGAGAATCTGTTACAGATTAGAGGTTTCAACAATGACACGTGAAAGGAGTTCGGGATGCGTAAAGTAGCTGGAAGAGCTAGACGATATGCCACTGGGTTAATTCGAGTCAAGATCCTGTAAGGACCAATATAACGAGGAGCGAACTTCATGGAAGGAACTTTAAGACGAATATTCCTAGTGCTCAACCACACTCTATCGCCTGGAACAAAATTCGGAGCCGCCCTTCTACGTTTGTCAGCATGTTTCTTTACCAGTACAGAATTGTGTAGAAGAATCTGTCGAGTCTGATCCCACAACTTCCTCAAGTTGGCCACATGGACATCAACCGACGGTACTCCTTGGGAAGGAGAAACCGGGGGAAGAATAGATGGATGAAAGCCATAGTTCATGAAGAAGGGACTTGAATGCGTGGAGTCACAAACAAGATTGTTGTGCGCAAACTCTGCCCAAGGAATCAAACCGACCCAATCGTCCTGGTGTTCGGAAACAAAACAACGTAAGTATTGCTCAATCTTCTGGTTAGTTCGTTCAGCAGCTCCGTTAGACTGAGGGTGATAGGCGGACGAAAAGTTCAATTTGATGCCTAATTGAGAACAGAACGACCTCCAAAAACGTGAAACAAATTGGGAGCCTCTATCAGAAGTGATCTCAGAAGGAATCCCATGTAAACGAAAAATCTCTTTAGCAAAGACCTCTGCCAATTCAGGAGAAGTCGGGAGTTTAGGCAAAGGTACGAAATGTGCCATCTTGGTAAACCTATCGACTACGGTGAGGATAACAGTGTGTTTTTTAGAAACCGGCAGATCCACAATAAAGTCCATAGCCACACAGGACCAAGGTTTGTCAGGAATCTCCAGCGGTTGTAGAAGGCCACAAGGAAGCGAATGCGGTAGTTTGGTTTTAGTACAGACCACACAAACCCCGATAAAATCCTTAATATCCTTCCGTAACGACGGCCACCAGAAATCCTTGGAGATCAAAGAATACGTCTTGCGGACACCCGGATGACCAGCCACCTTACTCTCGTGAAGACACTGTAAGAGCTCCAATTGAAGTTCAGGGGGAACGAAAAGTCTGGAAACCGGAGTCAGTCTAGGTGCCAGATGCTGCAAGTTCCTTATCTGATCAAGTAGCGGGGAATGAACTTTGAGAGTAGTGTTAGCGATAATGTTACACTTGGGTACTATAGAGGACAAAACCGGCTCAGATACAGCAGCAGGTTCATATTGGCGAGATAAGGCGTCGGCTTTAGAATTCTTAGAACCTGGCCTATATGTGAGTACGTAGTTGAAGTGAGTGAGAAATATGGACCAACGAACCTGTCTAGATGATAGTCGTTTAGCCTCCCCAATATAGGATAAGTTCTTATGATCCGTCAAAATAGTAACAGGATGCAAGGTACCCTCCAATAAATGTCTCCACTCCTTCAAGGCCATTATAACCGCTAGTAGTTCCCTGTCACCAATGTCATATCTGCTTTCAGTACCGGACAATTTTTTGGAAAAGTATCCACAAGGATGTAGTGGTTTATCTACACCCAACCTTTGGGACAGAACAGCACCTATACCTGTCTCAGAAGCGTCTACTTCGAGTAGGAAAGGTAGAGTAGTATCAGGGTGAACTAAAATTGGTGCGGAAGCAAACAGCTCTTTGAGTGTCTCAAAAGCCCGAAGAGCTTCAGTAGACCAATTCTTAGTCTCAGCCCCTTGTTTGGTCATGTTAGTGATGGGAGCAATGATAGAGGAGTATCCCTTAATGAAACGTCTGTAGTAATTAGAGAAACCAATGAATCTCTGGATAGCCTTGAGACCCTGAGGTAAAGGCCAGTCTAGTATGGATTGGAGCTTCTCCGGATCCATTTCAAACCCTTCCCCAGAAATCACATAACCAAGAAATGTAGTTTGGGATTGGTCAAAGCTGCATTTCTCTAGTTTGCAGTATAAGCCATGCTGAAGAAGTTTGTGTAAAACCCTCCTGACTTGCCTGTGGTGAGTCTCAATATCCCTGGAATGTATAAGAATATCATCAAGGTATACAATTACACAGTCATCTTGAAACTCCCTAAGAACCTCATTAATAAGGTCCTGAAATACTGCCGGAGCATTGCAGAGACCAAAAGGCATTACCGTATACTCATAGTGCCCATATCGAGTATTGAATGCAGTTTTCCACTCGTCACCGTCGTGGATTCTCACTAAATTATAAGCACCTCTAAGGTCTAACTTAGTGAAAATTTTAGAACTTTTTAATCGGTCAAAAAGCTCGGTGATCAAGGGAATCGGATAAACATTTCTGATGGTTATCTTGTTAAGGCCTCGGTAGTCAATGCAAGGTCTTAAAGAGCCATCCTTCTTTTTAACAAAAAAAAATCCAGCCCCAGCAGGGGAGGAGGATCTTCTAATGAACCCCTTGTCTAGGTTTTCACGAATATACTCCTCTAGAACTAAGTTCTCATTCGTGGACAAAGGATATACATGACCCCTGGGGGGCATGGTACCAGAAAGTAAATTAATTTTGCAATCAAAAGGCCTATGTGGTGGTAAGGTATCAGCCTTTCTTTTGTCAAATACTGCCTTTAAATCTTGATACAAGGACGGTATCTGTACTTTGGTAGAGTCAGTAGCGTTATTAATTGGGTTGACACTACAAAGAGGTGACACTTTCTTTAAACAACTCTCTTGACAATTCTGGCCCCAAGAAACTATTTCCCCTGATCTCCAATCTATAACGGGGTTATGTTTCTTAAGCCAGGAATATCCCAGGACTATGGGAACAGAAGGGGATGAAATGAGTAGTAGGGATATTTCCTCCTTGTGTAGAATACCAATAGTTAAGTAAAGAGGTGTGGTCTCCCGGGAAATCACAGGCTCAACTAAAGGTCTACCATCAATGGCTTCAACAGCCAAGGGTGTCTTCCTTAACTGGGATGGGATAGTGTGTTTAGTGAGAAACTTTTGGTCGATAAAACTCTCAGCAGCGCCGGAGTCTATCAATGCCATAGTTTCTAAAGTTCCCTTCTCCCAAGTTAACGAGACCGGTAAAAGGAGTCTATGTTCTTTGTAGTTATGAGTAGAGGACAAAATCGAAACACCCAAGGTCTGTCCTCTAGAGAAACTTAGGTGCGAGCGTTTCCCGGACGGCTGGGACAGCTCAAACGTACATGACCTCTGAACCCACAATACATACACAGTCCCTCTCTTCTCCTGTACTGTCTCTCCTCCTCTGAGAGACGAGTAAGGCCTAACTGCATAGGTTCTGAAACCTGTGGATCTTTGGTTTCAGCAACTTGAAATGATGGTACTAGTCTAGAGAAAGATTTAGCGGTTCTATCTCGAGTATTCTGTCTCTCCCTTAGGCGTTCGTCAATACGGGAGACAAAGGAAATTAAGTCCTCCAGATTCTCGGGAAGTTCTCTAGTAGCTACCTCATCAAGTATTACATCAGATAATCCATTTAAGAATACGTCTATATAGGCCTGTTCATTCCATTTTACCTCTGCCGCCAAAGACCTGAACTCTAGTGCATAATCCACAAGGGTTTGGTTGTCTTGTCTAAGGCGCAACAGTAATCTGGCTGCATTGGCCTTCCTGCCAGGAGGGTCAAAAGTTCTTTTAAAAGCAGCTACAAAGGAATTATAGTTATAGACTAATGGATTATCATTCTCCCACAACGGATTCGCCCATCTCAGAGCTCTCTCAATGAGTAAGGTAATAATAAATCCCACCTTTGCCCTATCAGTAGGGTATGAACGGGGCTGTAGCTCGAAGTGAATACTGATCTGGTTCAAAAAGCCACGACACCTCTCAGGGGAACCAGCATAACGTACAGGTGGGGTAACTCGGGAAGAAGCACCTACAGTAGCTACCTCTAACCCTGAACCCACAGAAGAAGCAGAAGTGTTACGCCTCTCCTCAGGTGGATTAATAGGGCGAGACAGCAGCGCCTGTAGTGCCAGAGCCATCTGATCCATCCTATGATCCATGGCGTCAAACCTAGGATCAGGAGAACCAAGCTGACAATTTGTACCTGCAGGATCCATGGCCCTGTCGTAATGTCAGGATCGGGTCAGGGATCCAACACGCAGAGTACAAAGAGTAGCTGATACGTATACCGGTCCTTAGAATGGCCGGACTAACGTAGAACTACAATAGAATGGTCAGAGACAAGCCGAGGTCGAGGATAACAGAAGACAGGTAAGCGAGAGACAAGCCGGGTCAAGGAATACAGAAAGGCAGGAGAGTAAATAACAAAGCCGGGTCAGAACCAAAAGACAAGAGAATCACAAAGCACTGTGTGACTAGAAGGACTAGAACCACGACAGGGCAATGAGTGAATGAGAGAACCCCCGTTAAGTATCCTGGCTAGGGAGAGGAGACACGCCTCCGGCGAGTCCTGATTCGTCTCCCGAGATTTGAGTGGCAGGATGTTTCGGGTTAGCGTCATGACGTCTACCTCCGGTCCTTCTGTTATAAAAGGAAGTGACTCCCTCGCGGCCGGCGTTATCAAGGCCGAGTGAACCGCGGGAGACCGAGGAGACATGGCGTCCGGACGGATAACCTTCTAAGTCTCTACCTCTCTCAACGGTAGAGACTCCAGGTACCCTGACATCGGCACAGTGGCCACGCCACCAGCAGAGCTGCCTTCATGGGCAACAGGCCCCGCCTTTCTGAGTCCTTCTCCTCCTCCTCATCCCGGTACCAGTACTGTCCATTGTTTTCCTGTGGATCTTCCAGGGGCCGAGGTGCTTCGTCCACACGGGCAAGATACGTCTCAGGTAAGAGTCCTGCCTTATTTACCAAACTTACCCATTGCGGGCAGCCTGTCTCACTTTTTTCCTCAGTGGGAGGCCATCACAGGAGATCCATGGATTCTGCAGACCGTGTCTGGATTCCAGATCAATTTTGTGGAACCTCCAAAACAGACCTCTGCTCCAAGACCTGTTCGCATGAAGGAGTCATCCGACGTGGTGCAATCGGAAATACTCACCCTACTGGACAAGGGAACGGTGGAGATGGCAACAGGCCCACCCCCACTTCTTGAGCAATATCTTCCTGGTGAGGAAGCAGTATGGGGATTTCCGCCCTGGAATCAATCTGGGTGCCCTCAACGCGTATGTAGTCTACCGACATATCAATATGAAAGGCATCCACCTCCTCAGGGATCTACTCCACGATTTGAAGGACGCGTACCTCACGGTCCTGCTCCATCAAGAGGACAGGTGTCTCCTTCAGTTCCTCCGGCAAAAAACGCGTCTGGCAGTTCATATGCCTTCTGTTCGGCCTCAGCTCGGCCCCATGGTGCTTCACCAAACTGTTGAAGCCAGTCATGGTGACACTGAGAGCCAGGGGGATCAGGTCCATCGTTTATCTAGATGACATTCTGTTGATGGCGCAAGGACCCACCATTCTGCATCGGCAGACGGCGTTCATGATCAGTCTGCTCCAGGACCTAGGGTTCATCATCAATGTAAAGAAGTCAGAACTGACCCCCTCTCGGTCGGTCCAGTTTCTTGGTTTTGTGGTGGATTCGGTTCAGGCGCTGATCTGGAAGAATATCAGACGCCTACTCCGCAATCCAAGGGCCATGTTAAGGGATCTGGCCCGGACGATAGGTCTGCTATCTTCCTCCATTCAAGCCATCTTCCAAGGACCCCTGCACTACTGGATTCGCCAATGCCTGAAGGCTTGCTAACTTCGCTCGTCCGGCTCCTATGATCAAATTGTGTTGCTCTAGGATGAAGCCCATCTGGAGCTCCATTGGTGGCTTCGACACATGTGGGCCTGGAACGGCAAGGCGATATTCGGATCCAGGCCAGACTTCGTCCTGGAATCGGACATGCAATGGAGTGGCGACAGACGGGCTCTGGAGGAGACGGCTCTTCACATCAACTGTCTGGAGCTGATTGCAGGGTCTTGCCATTCGCAGTTTCACCAAAGGAAAGAGTCACTGCTCATTGCTTCTTTGCATGGACAATGTCTCAGCTGTCGGCAACATAAACTGGCTGGGAGGTTCCCGTTCCAAACCTCAGTCAGATCTCACGAAGGACCTTTACCAGTACTGTCTGGACAGGAAGTTATTGCTCGTGGCAGAATATCTCCCGGGACAAGACAATCTCGTGGCGGACTGGTTTTTCCGACACTAGAGATATGCCAGTCACTGGGAACTCACCCTCCGGTGTTTCAAATGCTGCACTTCCTTCGAGGTCCCTTCCATCTGGATCTATTCATGTCCAGGGCAAATCGTCAGATTGACTTGTTCTTCAGCTGGCTTCCGGATCCCCTCACCCTTCAGCTGGCTTCCGGATCCCCTCACCCTTTCTCCAAGGGTGGCCTCTATCGGGGGCATTCGCGTTTCCCCCCTTCTCTATGATTCTCCGGAAGTTACATCGGATCAATCTTCTGAGGGTGTCGCTTGTCCTGATCATGCCACTTTGGAGGAGCCAACCGTGGTTCCCTCTACTGCTGGAGTTATCGTGCAAAGACCCGCTATTGCTACTTGTCTCCAAGTTTCTCCTGCGGGATCCAGCAGGGAATACACATCCATTGATATCGGAGGATCATCTGTCCCTGGGGCCTGGACCGTTTCCGGGGTTCCTGGGATGTGTCAGGCCTATCGACAACGGCTAGAGAGTTACTTTTGGGACTCTTGGGCACCTGACGATCATACCTGCACACCTGGCATGGCTGGTATCTGGAGAGACATTTGGATCCCTTTACGGCCCCTAGTAGTCTAGGGAATCGACTTTCCGTACCTTTTATTTCCATCCACGATCTCATGTTTCTTCTGTCTTTATGTCTGGGCGTTAAAATTGCAAATATGAAGCCTCCTGTCTTGCCATCAAATTAGGAATTATTCTAGCCTCAGTGAGGGAATAATCTAAATTTTATTTAAGACAGGAGGCAAATATTTTCCCCCCTTACCGTTTTCCCGCCCTGGAATTGGTTTAGTTTTTTTGCTATTGTGTTAATCGGGGTATTGTTATATTCTTTGTAATGTATGGTCTCATGTTTTATTAATAAATACATTTTCTGTACTGTGGTTTTGGTTGTCCGTGTGCATTTATTTATCATGTCATATTCCATTGATGTACGAATTGTGTAGGGTGTGACATTCTGCTTTGGCAGTTTACTTTCACAATGTTTCTTTTTCCTGAAGTTGTTCTGGATATGGCCGTTTCTCATCTGAGTGTGCCTGCTACAGTTGGATTTGTTTGGTCTCATCAAAGAAAGTGGAAGTGGGAGGGTCTGCATAAGTGGTTTTATACTGCTGTGATTTTGTTCTGATTCGTTGTTTTGAAAAGTTATGTTAACTATTTCTTTGCTGCTAGAGGTTTTCAGTAAAAAAGGTGAAGCAAATATTTGCCTCCTGTCTTTAGATTTATATTATTCCCTCACCGAGGCTACAATAATCCCTAATTTTCATATCTCCCACCATTTAGCACTGTGGTTAAGAGGCCCTATTAGTAAATAATTCCTCCCCAACAATAATCATTCCGTCCCTCCATAACCTCTCCTGGTTATACATAAGGAAAAGTGGTCTCTACTTTTCCTTGTTTATAACTTTGCAAATAAGCAGTGGCGTACTAAGGGGAAGGGGCGGGGGAAGGGCCATCAATTCGTATGGTGCATGCCGCGGCGCCTTTGCGGCCGTATCTGTGCCCGGCCGCACTATACTGCACTGACAGCAGCAATTTTGAATAGCAGGGTTAAGGAGTTTTGCAGCACCGACGTGCGCCGCTGACGCCTGTCAGCCTTCACGGAGCGGAAGGATCCATCATCCTGTGAGGCACCAGTGGTCGGAGGCTCGGAGCAGAGCAGGTCAGGGCAGAGGCATCATCAAATGTGAGTAGAGAATGGAATTGTATGTGAAGGGTGGGGGGGGGGGGGTGCAGGGTTGTTTTTTTAATTAAGGGAGTTTGCAGGATTGTTTTTTATTAAAGGAGTGGGCAGGGTTTTTTTTTATTAAGGGGTGTGCAGGTTTTTTTTTTTAATTAAGGGGGTATGCAGGTTTTTATTAAGAGGGTATGCAGGGTTTTTTTAAATTAAGGGGGGTGCAGGGTTCTTTTTTAAGGGCGGTGTGCAGGTTTTTTTTAAGGAGGTGTGCAGGTTTATTTTATTAAGTTGGGTGTGCAGGGTTTTTATATTAAGGGGGGCTATGCAGGGGTTTTATGTGTAGGGTGGGTGTATGAATTTGATGTGTGGAGGGGTGCAGAATTTATATGTGTAGGGGCTGTATGAACTTTGTGAAGTGGGTGCAGGGTTAGGGTGTGCATGAACTTTATGTGATGGGGTGCATGTTTTTTAAAATAAGTGGGTGTATATATTTTAATGTGTAGGGTGGGTGCACAATTTTTATGTGCAATAAATATTCTTGAAAACATTGAAAAAAATTTTAGTTGTTTTTTACATTTAAAAAAAATAAAATATATATATATATATATATATATATATATATATATGGCCATCGAAAACTAGTTGCCATTTACACAATTGTGTTTGTAACCAAATTTCACACATTATTATCTTCACAGATAACAAGGAACATTCTGGGCACCAACACAACAAGTTAATTTGATTTAGTTGTATACATGCTATGTTTTCTTCACATCCAAATCTCTGTAGATTGCAGGGTTATGCTCTTTCCAAGGCATGGCCCTGTGTCTTTAACCATGTCTTCACTTTTCATAAATGACTGATTGGAAGGTATGCAATATGTAGGTCACCCAATGAGAGACCAATATGAGCTAAGCTGCTGAGTATGTACTCAGAGTCCTTCTAATAAGGTAGTCGCTTTGTGGGGAGGCAGGACTGAATGGATGTGGTTTACACTACAGAGACTTGAATATAGAGAAAGGCACAGCACGAATATAATGCCAAAGCTTATCAAATGCACTTACATTGTGTTGGTGCCTGGAGTGTGCTCAGAATGTCATTTTATGGCCTGGCCCAGCACAATGTCATTCTGTCTGTCGGATCAACTTTTAGCATTTTCTTCCCTCAATGTATCTAGAGCAGCAGAGTTTGTCAGAACTATATAAATAAGTAATATCAGTAACAATAGCATTGCCTACGCTTGATCTTCCCTGCCAAAGCTGTAGGCAGATGAGTGATTATTGAAGTCTGAATATTGAAGTTGTTGAGTGCTCACAGTTGAATACAGTCGGAATAAAGCATGTTATTTTATAAATGCCAAAATAACAGTGGTGATGACTAGATGTTTTCTTCAATCAGAGACACCTAAGGAAAATATATAATGAAAATAAGTGTTAAAAACATGGCGTCTGAGAGAACCCGGAAGTGGATCCTCATTCAACTCTGACCTCAAATGGTAAGGAGCAAGGTAAGGGCCTTAAGTAGGCTAGAGGTAGCAAACCAGCCCCTCCCACAAATCCAGGCAAATTGCCTTAATACATATTGTCTATATCATATATAGTATAACATAGGGTCTAAATGCTGACAAGTTAATTCACCATATTCCTCTCACTTATTCACTCTTACTATGGTCATTAACTGTATTGTACAATTTTCTGTCGCTACCATGAATTGTCTATATTATGGACATATACAGATGTTCTGCAATGTGATTTCCCTGAACTAAGTTGTCCCTGCTGTTATAATTACAACATTCCATCCAACAAAAATAAACGGTATACTTTATAGAACGGGCACTCCAAACTAGGGAATTTGATGAGGTTGTGCATACTGGGGTGCAGCTTCTGCTTGGATTACCACACCCCATTTCCAGCAATTCTTGTTGACATTGGTGTGATGCACTCTTTATTCACTACACAAATTTGTAAAGTGGATTTTATTAAACAAAATAAAATACATTCTTCCAAGATCTGCTATGCCTGCTATAGATACATTTGATCTAAGAGACAGCTGCTGTAAAAAATTCTTCCTTTTTTTTATTTTTTATTAATGTGTATTTGTTTTCATGTTTTGGGACCAGATTCATAAAGTTTAGCAATTATGTTTATTTTCCCCAAAGGATTTATATACTATTGGAATAAATTGACTATATTATATCAGCACTCACTGGCTAGTTTATTAGGCATACCTGCTTGTAAATGCAAATAGCTTAACAGACAACACTGTGATTACAACTCAATAAGGAATACATATATGGTGAAGAGCTTTAGTTACCAAAAATGAAAATGGGAAAGATATATAATTAAACCTGCATGATGCTTTCAAGTCAGAATGGACTCAAATGTCTCCAACACCTTTCTACAATGAATCCTGGGTGTTCTGGAGACAGACATTGGTTTTACCAAAGACATCCGCCAGAAAGCGTTGAAAAATTAACCAGAACCTCTTTATGCCTCCCCGTGCACTCCCTTCCAATAATAGTCCAATGCGTGTTCGATTTGTTTAAATCCAGGTCTGATTAAGATCACCTGTCCATTTATAATATGCCAGTTGAGCCATGTTTCAGAATTCAGACTTCTCATTAATGCAGACTCAACATGCCAGTTTGGGGATTATCAATACTGTGTGGTCAAACACCTAACAGTGAAGTTATTGTTCCATCTATTTTGCTCTGCTTTTAAAACAAGCCGTCTGCATGCATAGTGGATGATAATGACAGGCAGAGGATCTTCACTGAAACAAAGCAAGACTCAGCGTCTGAATCTCTATGCACAGAGCACGAGGCAGCGGCAGTGGACCTAAGCTGACACTGTGCCTGGCTGCCGTCGATAAACACACTTTGGCATCTAGACATTGCAGCTTTAATCACGTTCAGCTGCAGGCATCTTTCAGGTTTAGCGTGCCATTTAAACTATAATTTTTTATTTATTTTTAAACGCATCAATCTGAATCACAGTTATATGAGATCTACTAATATTAGTCTTCGGCAAGACACAAAAGGACTCACATTCATAATTTTATTGTAAACCAGGTGCTACGTATACACTAATTTAAAGATGTATTCACAAAACAGTTAACGAAACACTCCAAGCACCATAACCACTACAGCCTGCTGATTCCAGGAGTGCATTGGCACAGTCCCTTGGGTATTTTTAAAACTACGGTCAGGGCCGGCGCTACGGTGTGACAAATTACCTTCTTCTGGTCTTCTCCCGCAGGAGAATCAGGTTCTACAGAGCAAATTGCGTTAAAATGTTTGGGTCACGGGCCCGACCCAGTTATGGCTTGCAGTTATGTTGTCTGGGGTGTTTCCTTTATTGTGACGAAGTGTTTAGTGAATAAATCATGTAAGCAATCTGAACACTCTCCCTACATCACCCTTCTGTATGGATTTTATTATGTTCAAGTTGAATTTAGTATGTAGAATAAACCATTACACAATGTCAGAATGGACAGTGGCATAATTTACTGCAATGCCTGTACTTTTTTTTATACGTTTGTATCGGTTTTACAAATCTACATCATAAAACACTGCCTAATTTAAGATGTGCTAAACAACAAAACTGTAGACCTGTGTGATCTATGGGCAATCATTTCATTGTGTTGCAGTAAGCATGCTCCTTCCTATGCAGTCACACTGTGTTAAACCATTCATAAAAAAAAGCTTTATTTTTAACATGAGACGTTTAGACGAAAACACCGTCAGAAATATTGATCTTATTCAGGAAGGAATCAGATATTAGTGTCAAGGCTTTCAGCATTTCTAACATCTTCTAGAACAGGGTATTAAAATGTTTGTTGTATTCCTTTCTGACATGCCCCCCCTCACCTCCATTAATAAAAATAAAAAAGCAAACAAACAAGAAAGAAGAAAGAAGAATAAACGTATCCACGATCCCATTGCTACGCCTCCTAGTGACATCACTCCCCATCACTGCAGGGGGAGGGACATCCTAGAGGACTGGCTAAGGGGAGAACTTGGGCAGGATGGAGGGAAAACCATGGTCACTATAGTTCTTCTGTCGCCAGCATGCTGCATCCTGCTTTAGAATCGTTTGGCTTCTTACCTGGGGTCGGTCAGGTGTTACTCAGCTACAGGAGTACTAGAAGCTCTGTGTTTGAGTTAAACCCGATGCAGTGCTGAGATTGATCAGCGGAAGCTCTCAGACAATGAACAAGCCCTAAACTGCAGCAGTCAGCTCAGAAGAACTATGTAAAGGTCCTAAGAAAGAGCTTCCAGACTAGTAAGAGGAGGCATGGGGCAGTGTCTGGTGGGACACCAAGTAATAAGTTAAACTATTCTAAAATGGTTTGACTACGTTCTAAGGTGGTCACCAGGACACTTTTGGCACCAAAACCCTTACAGTGTGCTGTAGTAGTTATGGTGTTGGAGTGTTTCTTCAAGATAAAAATATGGCCATACGCATATTATAATGATCAATATTATATCTGTGTACAAATTGTGTTTGAATATACAGTTCCAGTATCAGTGACTAATACATACCTCTCGACATTGACCTACCCTCAGCATCTCCATGCTATGCATGGAGGCATTGAAATTGCCCCATATAGATTCATTGTTTCAATGCATCTCTATGAGTAGATATTTATTGGTTCAGTGAGGCATTTTACCTCACATGTGCACATCTCCATAGACAGGGTGTCTTCACATATATTCCAGCACTATAGTGTGACACGATAATGTTTCTTTAAGTTTGATGAAGTTCCTGAACCGGCGTACATGTTGCTGACTGCAGGTACCCACTTTAGGCTTTTAAATGTGTTTATTTGTTTAAGGCTCTGAAGCAAGTACTGGCTACTTTTATCTATATGTTATGGTTTAGCTTTCGTTTGTCAGAGAATAAATGTTGACAATGATTTGACAAAGTTTGTTGTGAACACAAGCTGTTTATATCACAAGGTCACAACTAGTAATACATGTGTTTCAAGATTCATCAGAATGTAACACTTCTGCACTGCAGGCACAGTTCTGCAATTTATACTATTCTCTGTAAGATTTCTATACATCTACATTCAGGTTCCCGGAGCTGTACACTGGAATTAAGAGATTATGTTTAGGATAGAGTGAGTTGTCTAAAGGAACAATAACTTGTACTGAGAAAATATCCTTATCGTGCTATCCTTTGGCAATGGCATTTGATGTTAAATTACATATGAGACCTGGAGATTTGTATTTATGTCAGGGATATCATGCTCTTAATTCTTAAGGGATCAAGGACCATAATCTTGTAGCTTTTTTGATGTACAAAGGGCACCCTACTATGTGAATTTTCCAGTCAGTATGTGTCTTTAAAGGGAAACTGTAGGCACCCAGACCACTTCAGCTAATTGAAGTAGTTTGGGTGCTGTGTCCCTTTTGCACTTAGTACTGCAATGTAAAACACTGCAGTTCCAGAGAACTGCAATGTTTACATTGCAGCTCTAAGTCTGCCATCTGTGGCTATCTAACAGAAAGCCACTAGAGGGCTTCCGGAATCCAAACAAACTTTTGGTCCGTTATCTGACGCTAGACGTCCTCACGGACCTCCAGCGTCAGATTTTCCTCATAGGAAAGTATTGAATAATGCTTTCCTATGGGGAGGTCTAATACACGCGCGGATGCGCATTAGGTCTCCCCCGTCGACTGACGGCAGGGAGGAGCCTGGACGGAGCCTGACCCACCGCCGAGGGACATCAGCGCTGGATTCAGGTAAGTGGCTGAAGGGGTTTTAACCCCTCCAGACCCGCGGGAGAGGGGCACTCTAGGAGCCTATAATGCCAGGAAAACGGGTTTGTTTACCTGCACTATAGGATCCCTTTAAGTTGCAGCATCCTTAGATATAATATAAATGTTTGCAACAAGATTTTGATTTAGTCCTCTTGGGCCTTTTTAAGAAGGACCAGTTTAAATAGCAGAGGGAAATGTTAAATTATAAACTTAAAGAAACACTATAGTGTCAGTAATACAAACATGTATTACTGACAATACAGTTGTAAAAACACAGTTTAGGTTCATAGCCACCCTCTACTTACTTTAAAAAGGTGAGATTACTCACTTTTTTTCCAGCACTGCACTGGTCTCGCCATGGCTAACCCTGCTACACTCTGCCTCCTTGGCTGAGATCATCAAAGCTGACAATATCAGCCAATTCAATGCTTACCTAAAGAAAAGCATTGGGAGGCTAATGTGCAGGCGTGGCAAACCGCCGTGCTGCGCCAATCAGCATCTCCTCGCAGAAAAATATTGAATCAATGTATTTCTATGGGAATCTTTCATCTAAACGTCCGTGCTGCACACAGTTCTTCCTCTCCTGTAATTTACTATCACTATATCATAAAGTATATCATAAAGTCAATGTACAGGGTAAGGCACTGGAAGAATTTCCCCCAGTTGAAATTCTCAGATTTGCAATATTTAGCTGTGCTGATGTGAATGTTTGTAGTACAGGGTCTCCAGTTTCCGTAATAGGCTCTGCAATTTTTCTTACAGGCAGGTATACATTAAGTAGTTCCTGTCACTACGAGTCACAATGCAAAATCCAGTGTGAAATAGGTCCTTAACAAATTCATTCTGGAATAAGACAGTGGGGTCTTCATGTTTTTTCCTTCCATTTTTGATGACAGAGTATGATTTGTTTTTATTGAGCAGGGTCCGGAATTTCATGGCTTGTTCCATGTTATGGATGCTGTGTAGGTATGTACAGGGACCCTAGGTTGATTTATATCACTAACTGTGGGGGGAGGATTTAGCAGAGTGTTCTGAAAAGTGGTGTTTTTTTTTAAAAAATGTATGTATTTATGTTTGGCTTCTAATCTGCTCTAAAATGAAAAATAAAAGTATTTACTTTTCTGAGTGGCGGAATACAAATAAGGGAAACAGAAACCCTTTTTTTTTTGTGGAAATTGTGACTGCCAACAATCCCTGTGAGGTGGCAATAGGTGTGTAATCCTGTCCTGCAAACAACAAGTTTTGTTTCTCATCCTTACTGTTGCATCAGGGAGAAATCTGATCAGGTTCAAAAGCTCCCATATAAGAGGAATATGGGTATCCTCCACTCATTCTTCCCTGCAGAACATATGTATGTATGTATGGTTCCTAGAAGAATTGCTGAATAACAGAAAATACAGATTAAATTGTTTCAGCTTAATTAACCAGGACCCTACCATATTTCCGTGATGCAATACCTATAAAAAATGAACAAGGTTCAAATTCAAAAAAGAATGCTGCGAAGTGATTATTAATTGCTAAGCATAAAGTGTAAATTCTATTTTTAAATATAATGACAAGCCATTTACTATGTCGAATGACTGCATGCTTATTTGTTTATTTTCCCACAGTGGGAATTGCTGCCAAGTGTGACTTTAATCAAATGTGTTAATCTAATAAAAATAAATTAAACATGTATTACACAGATTACACAACATTCATAATTTGGACTATACATAATACCTGCCTGTTATCTAGCCATCCATCCAAACAACCTGACGATAGGTATCTCACTCTCTGCCTGTTTATTTAGTTAAATATATTTAACAGAATAATAATACATTTCACATTCAAACATATAACATGTATATAGGACTCATGAATTGATATTTTATTAGCACACTAAAAATCAAAAACATAACCTTTTTTAGATCAAATTACCTAACTCATAAAACTGAGCACTAGCAATACCAGATAAATGATATATCGATCAACATCTTCAAAATAAATACATCTTGAATTAGGAGTATCAATGTTCTATAATTATATAACAATCTCTGGTCATGGAGCAGACAAATGGGTGGTAGGCTGGAACCACAACCGAGAACACAAGGAACAAACGGTAGTTTAACCCCTTAAGGACCAAACTTCTGGAATAAAAGGGAATCATGACATGTCACACATGTCATGTGTCCTTAAGGGGTTAAATAAACACACCAAGCACAATAACCTCTACAGCACACTATAAAGTTAGGGGTCCCCCAATCCTCTAGCCATCCCATAAAATATGTACTTATCACCCCTCATCCTAATAACAGTGAAAAAGCGGCCAAGAAAAAAAACAAAACCTGTAGAAAAAAAACACTTATACATTATACATCAGAAGTCTTCTTTCTTGTAATTCTTTTTTTTTTCAGCCCACCCCAAAAAAGGCAAATAAAAATCCACAATACTTGCCGCCGCTAATTAAAATTAAAAAAAAACTGCTTAAACATGATAAAACCACGCTGGAACAAAAACAATACATCTTCAACTATGGATAGCACAACGCAGAATGAGTGTATCTAGGGCAGGCTTCCCCAAACTCTGGCCCTCCAGATGTTGCTGAACTACAATTCCCATGATTCTCAGCCTATCTATTTCATTCATAGAATCATGGGAGTTGTAGTTCAGCTTTGGGGAAGCCTGATCTTGGGGGAACGCCCTTTTACAGGCATCCCACACTATTATAGGTATTTCAAAGCATGTGAAAAATCCCCATGCATCTCAATATGTCCAAGAGCTCTCTGATTGGTTGGCTAGAAAACCAACCTATTAGAGTACTCTGACAGCCAAGTCTTACTTCTTTCGAGACTTGGCAAGAGTGCAAAGGTACATTCATGTCTGGAACTACACAAAAATAGCTTGGAATATAAGTAGTAAAGGTAAACTAGAACAATAACGGAGGAAGCCCCGGTTAAATTACAATGCTGATTGTTACTGTAAATCAAAACTTAATAACACAAGTATATAAGCCAAACAACACTAGAAGTAATAAATAGTCTTAGCTATAGCCCTCGAAGCTACAAAACAGCTAAACAGCTAAATAAAGGTTGTGTAATGAGTAAACTTATTTCATTGGCTTCCATCGATATTACTTCACCTTTAAAAGCATGCTTCACAATTTATAGTTATAAAAATTGTAACAGGCAATCAGTTTAGGGTTAAGTTGGCCCAAGTCCACCCAAAACATAACATCTGAACATTAATTGCCATATTATTAATTTACTACATCAGGATCGACTCACAGAAAGGTCTAAGCAATAAGGAAAAAATGATAGAACTACACGGGGTGCAGTAATTAAAGGGCCATATGTTATTTGGTCCGAGATGAATAGGTATAACCGGGTAATATTTATGTTTCAGCCGTAGCCTTAGTCTTTTACGTATTCTATTACCTGGTTATATTACCTGTTCGGAATAAACAAAATGCGGCTCTTCAATTGCACTGCAGCCATGTAGTTCTCCGATTTATTTCGTTACTCTTTAGTCATACTGTGGGGATTTGCTATTCCCCCTGATGGTGCTCTGGGGAAGTCTATGGGCTGTAAGGGCAGACCGAGCCCCATTCCCCACGTGCACATTCATACTACATTTCTTCAGAATCAGCTCAAGTAAGCAGTCAGTTCAATGGTGAGTATCCATAAAATCCCTGACTTGATTCGTTTCTTGATGGCTGATTGTCCAATAACCAGCCAACCACATAACCAGTCACCATGCCTGCTAATATTACTGTATTATGCAAGGACATGCAATATCTGACTACAAGGACACCCAGCCAGCACTCACGCTGGCTGGGCATTGTGAAAAGGACAACTCACAAAACAAGTGCCCTCTGTGTAACATGATGAACATTATCCCACAGAACAGAGATGGATGGACTTGGCACAACAGATGTCTCTGAACATTTCTCACAATTCTCAAATGTAATACTTGTTGAGCACCCTGGGAAATTTAATTCACAGACAGATGTCTATAAAAATGAACAAGGTTCAAATTCAAAAAAGAATGCTGTGAAGTGATTATTAATTGCTAATCATAGTGTAAATTCTATTTTCAAAATATATTGACAAGCCATTTACTATGTCGAATGACCATAATACCCAGAACCAAATTAGCTATCAATACCCTACAAAATCAGGGCAGGCATATCGTCTGCTCCAAGTGTTTAGAGCATGCTCTAACAGGCAGAATGCAAGATCCCTTGAACTGGGGGTAAACAAGTCCATTTTTATTTCAAGGAAATTTTCATACTTTGCAGCACAATCTGAGCTCAACCATTGTATATTGTGAACACCACATTTTTTGCACTAGTGCTGGTTTACTTTGGGTAATGGGTTTTTACCTATTTTTTTTTTCTTGCAACATTTTTATACATTTTAAAATGTAAGGGGAATTCTCACTTTAGCCTCCAGAACAACTTCAGCTTATTATTGTATTTGTTCTGGTGAGTAGAATCATTACCTTCAGGCTTTTTGCTGTAAACTCTGTATTTTCAGAGAAAATGCAGTGTTTACATTACAGCCTAGTGATAACTCCTCAGATGGCTGCTAGAGGTACTTTCTGGGGCAGTGCTGCACAGTGAGCAGCACTGCTATTCAGTGTCTCCACCCTCTGCATGCAGACACTGAACTTTCCTCACAGAGATGCATTGATTCAATGACTTGTGTTGGCTATGCCCCTGATCTGCCTACTTGACAGTCTCAGCCAATCCTAAGGGGAAGCACTGTGATTGGCTCAGACCACCACTTCTGATGATGTCAGCAGACACAGGCAGTTTCAGAGGCAGACAGGGGCAGAGCCCGCAGCTACTGACTTGAATACAAGTAAGATTTTACTATATTTAGGGAGGCAAGAGGGGACCAGGGGGGCTAGATGGTGGTTTTAACACTATAGAGTCAGGAATACATGTTTGCGTTCCTGACCCTATAGTGTTCCTTTAATATTATGCTTTTGTATCCTTAAATTCAAGAATCAATCATTTGTGAGGTGTGAAAAATAAAATTAAATGCAAAAATCTACACCTTGTTATCATGGATCTGTGTACCTCCATCTTAGGTCCCTGTCAATCATTCTTATAAACACTGCCCTTTGCACATGACAGTCAGTATCTAGAAAGCATCCATATAAGAGGAGAAATTAAACAACATTTCTATTTATTTTCTTTATTTGCCATGTTTGGTTGGCTTTGCCTGGGCTGAACTACATTATGGTGTCATTTGCTAAATCTTGACTATAAATTTAAAAGAAAATGATGCATCTCATGAAAAAAAATAAGTTAACCCAAGTTATGAGTGACTTTCAAGGTTTTACTCCATGCTGTAAATTCCAGAGAAGTTCCTCTTGAAAAGCAATGCGCATGTAAAATGTTCAAAATAGGAACTACTGAATGTGCAGATAGAATGTTTAGAATGTTCTACCCCAATACTTGTCCTCGTAGCCATTTGATACTGTGTATCTCTGACATATATAAGTGCATTTGTATCTAGTATACTATAGAAACCAGTCTCTAGAGATCACTCAGTTGCAAGTGCTTTGTTCACCTCCACTAAATTAAGTAGCAGACTGGAGTGTAAATGTGAGCATGTAAATACCCCATCAAATCAGTAAGAAGAAAATAATAGTCTCAGTTGGAAGTGACAGACCCCCTCAGACCCTCCCCCAAATGGGCCATGATACAGACACCAAGTCAAGTGACAGATATTTTCTTTTTTTGCTCAGCAGTAGCAAATCTAGTGACAGATGTTACTGCAAGTTACAGATCAATCACTAATTAGTGAGTTTACTGGCAGACTGCAAAGCAGGTGGTAACAATACACCCATAACACTATGGAATCAGATAGTAGCAATCTTTACATAATGACTTTAGTGTCAAATCTCCACGGCAGGTGAATGATCACTCTGTCACCATGTCACCACCGAGCAGGATGACCGCGGCTCAGCAGATAATCTATGTTACTAGTGTTTAAAAATGAAAATAATTTTCTGCTTTTTGAACAAAGCGCAGACTTTTCTATTTCTGGGAGAAGTCGCCTTTAGAACAGTAGTAATCGCCTCTCCAGCTGTTACATTTCCATAAATCTCTGCTAGACCTGATTTAGACAAAATTATGCTTTGTCTTGGGGAGACTTCTGAGGAAGAGTCCCCACCCCCCTCCACCCCTCCATAGCAACCTCAGCCCTTCCTTCTACCATGGAAAGGGAGAAGTCACTGTCTCTTAGAAAAAATTGGACCCGTGTGAAAAATAGAACATTGCACTGCCTGGAGGTTTTACATCCTGTTTCTTACACGGAACAAATGCAAAGTTTTATTTAGAATTAAAAACACTTTTCATTTGTAACCATTAACATTCTATAATAAATTATTGATCGGTGAGCCACAAACAGCGATGCCATGAATTACCCAACACTGGGCTTTGTGGCAGACTGCATTGATCTTAATTGCCCCATAACTGAGATTAGTGGCAGTCTGCAAAGCACTGACATAGCAGTCGGCTCACTCCTGATAGCTGACAGCATCTGCAATATATATCCAATGTGCTGCTACATCACTATGCATTCACATAGCTGTATAGGATGTAGCCAAAAGAGGACTATGCAACGCAGATCTAAAGCTACGTTTTTGTAGCTCAGCAGAAATTATCAGAGTAAAAGCCAAAAGTAAAATGTTATCAGTGAATGATAAATGTGTACCTTAGAATACATTATTGGGAAGAGCCCAGTCTATTAACCTTTCAATGATAAGCACATCATATATAGTATATAGGGATAAAATCCCAGAGTTAAAACCGTAGGCAATTATTGAGACAGCAGGATTCTGGAACTTTGCCAGTACCAGGAAATCCAGAAGAGTGGGCAGGTATGAAACAGACTGTAGTTCTATAAAGAGATATCATTAACTCTACCACTCAGATAGGGGGTTTAGTGACAGCCCGCAGAGTGTACAGTGAGTACACGCTGGTTCACACAAGTGCAAGTGACAGAATTCCTGAGATTACGGAGCGGAATTACTGAACATTGAGAGTTACTGAGGAGAATTAGAAAGAGTTATAAAGAATTTCGAGCAGAATCTTCGAGAGTACTGGGAATAACTAAACAGAATTACTGAGAGAACTGAACACTACCAACAGTATTGAGAATTACTGAGCAGTATTCTATCTAGAGCACTGAGAACCACTGAGAAATCGAAGTCTGGTAAAGTAAGAAGCACAAATTGGAGCAGGGGTGTTAAACTGCACCTGTCTTAAAAACTAGTCAGGTAACTGGCCGTCCTGTCTACCATATGCCAGTTTTTTTTGTGCAGGTGTACAATACACTTTTCAGCACGGCATCCTAGTAGGACATAAACAAAAATAGAGAGAGATTGATCAAGGACAAAAAAATTACCATCACTATGGAAACCAACATTATATATATATATACTAATTGTTTAATTTTAATAATGGTCTTGAATAAACCTGAGATATTTACATTCTTAATGAACATCTGTGATCTGTCTCAGAATTCATGAAGTTACTAAGCCACCTGATGAAGTGACCTAAGGGTGACAGCCATGTGTATGTTCACCTGCACTCAAGCAGGTCTTTATTGGCTGATCCTGAGATCTGATTGTGGCATCTATTGACCGTGACATTAAAGCATTACTGACTAACAGCTGATCTAACAATTAGTTTGCTTCACGGTTACTAACATATATAGAAATAGTAAGTTATTTGAAGGCAGGGAAATGTTCATCACGGGGAGCTATAAAATGAACACGTTTAATTCTGCATTGTAGCATGTAGCAATCAATTATTGCTTCTCTAAAAATAAAACTCATCATCCTCTGTCTTATAAATAAAAAGATAACTTGATGCTACCTGCTGATTAAAATGTATAGTTTGGTATAGTAATTTAGTTTATGTGTAAATTAGCACAATTAATGGAATCCGTACACAGTAAATATAATAACTAGTTGCCATTACGTTGAGATTTTGGTATTTCTCTTATTCTTATTATATGATCAATAAATTGCATCTTTCTCTCCCAGCTTAAGTTTCACACTGAAACCATAGGTATACAAGAGCCTTAAAGGACTAAAAGTGGACAGATCAAAACAAATGCAACTATGGCACACTCAGCTATTGTGGCCTATTTACAGCGGCCTATCTTTCGCAAACCATTAACAAGAACTGGGAGAAGATTTAAGAAGAGTCCAGTCACAGGATTTGCTACGTAACACAAAAAGTCCAAAGTTTACCTATATGAAATTGAAGGTTTATATTGGAAAATAGTCAACATCAATAATATGAATAATGCATCAGCATATTGAAATAGCAGTTTTCAAGCTCCCACAGGAGACTGTGGTATTGTAGCTACAAAGCAAAATTTCTGGTGGAAACAACTTAACTAAAAATAATTTCTCAACAGGATATGGTCAATATTTCTCCACCACAAGTTATGACATCAAGATTTATTCTGCATAGAATCCCATAGCATATTCAGGCGCTGTTTATATTTAATAGTACCACACATGGGCAAGATATAATAACGAACTTTATAGCAGCACTCCCCACACCTGGACACCTCTCACATACAGTAAAGCTTATAGTAGTATAACCCAGCCTGCCTAAAGGGTTACTCTTAGCATCATAACCATTATCGTACTGGCTATGGTACCAGGAGTGTCCTGGCTGGTTCCCCGGTAATGGGGCACACCATTTTGCAATGGTTTGCCCCTTACCTGGATCTACACCGGGATTTGATGCTCCCTGGTGGGCAAGTGGCACGCTTCTAGCTTCTGCGGAGCTGCAGAACCCGGAAGTCACAGTGGCCAACATTCATTGGCAAAGACCATCAGCTGACAGCTCTCAGCCAATGGCTGATATTGGCAACGTAAATTGCACAGATTTGGCATCCTGAAATCTGAAGACACCCGTATAACTCTGTGGGAGGTGGAGTTACATATCCGTCAGTTATGGGGTCTTTATATGGATGTGCAGCGAAACACTGTACATTCAGACTCCAGGAACTAGGACCACTTCGAATCACTGAAGTTGTCATGGTGCTTCAAGTTTCTCTTTAAAATGCTTTGTGAAAGTGTTTAAAAGTTAAAATAGTCTAGGAAAAGCATGCCAGCTCATCCTTCAGTACTCTATTGTGACAGTAAGCACACTATTAGAGGTATGAAGCATAGATTTACTAGATTTGCTTCTAGGAGTACAGATGATGGAGTCAATAAGAGCAAGCGTGTGAGCAACATGACATTACATGCATGTACAGTTGATGCAACACACCTAACATGTATATGATTTACACAATTTGAGGCACAATCACTCTGAAGGCATCTCACTGTGAAAATAATGAAAATTGGGACCTTTTTTTTCCATTTTATTATAATATATAAAAACAAATCCAGCCTGGACTGACCATAAATATCTATTTACTCTGAAAACACCCAAAAACTGTAAACAGCAATTCAGAGATTATATTAGTGATTTAATGAGAAACACGTGACTTTAATGCGTTTAGACCTAAATCTACAGTCTTTATTTTGTCCAGTGCAGTCCTGACGTTATCTGTTCTTTATCATATCAGCAGGGTTCAACGCATAAACCGATAGTAACACATTTACAATAAAATCAACGCTGGATGTAAACATAAGACAAAGACTAAGGTTCACATATACAGCAATTTAACTAACTAGTTCTACATATGAAGGAAAGAATCAATAAGAACGTAATCTTAGAAAGATTGTTTGTCTTTCACTTTATCAGTTTCCTTAACAAGTTTGATAAGATGATCAGTCCACACAGACATTCTTGATTGCCATTTGAGACATTTGAGCTCAGTGTACCTTGATATACTTAGCATAACAATGAATCTGTTATGGAACTTTATGTTACAATTAATTTATGCATATACAGTATATGATTACATATAGTATTGTACAGTACATTATATACTATATTATTATAGAGTACCGTATATGATATTCTATATTACTGTTACAGTGTATGCTATACTATATTATTATTACAGTATATGGTATACTATATTATACAGTATATGATATTCTATATTACTGTTACAATGTATGCTATACTATATTATTATTACAGTATATGGTATACTAGATTATACAGTATATGATATGCTATATTACTATTACAGTATTTGCTATACTATATTATTATTACATTATATACTATATTATTATTACAGTATATGATATGCTATATTACTATTACAGTATATGCTATACTACATGATGACACTTTATGAGATACTATATTATTATACAGTATGTGATATGGTATATTAGTATACAGTATGTGATATACTACATTATTATTAAACGGTTTATGATATGCTATATTAATATTCAGTATGTGATATGGTATATTAGTATACAGTATGTGATATACTATATTAGTATTACAGTATATGGTATACTATATTATACAGTATATGATATGCTATATTACTATTACAGTATATGTTATACTATTAGTATTACAGTATATGGTATACTATATTATTACACGGTTTATGATATACTATATTAATATTCAGTATGTGAAATACTACATTATTATTACAGTCTATGGTATACTACATGATGACACTGTTTATGATATAATGTATTATTATACAGTATGGTATATTAGTATACAGTATGTGATTTACCATATCATTATTACAGTATATGGTATACTTTAAGATAATACAGTATATGATATAGTATATTATAACTAAATGGCCAGTTGTGTAAATGTACACAGGTATTACAAATGTTATTCTAAAGGTAATGGACTAAATGTGGATTGGGGCTTCTTGGCACACTGCTGAAGTTTTATGAGTGCTTAGCTCCTTCTCATTGAGGTCCAACCATGATGTCAATGTATGGGTTTATATGCAGTACACAAGCTTGCTGTGTGTTAGTTTATACCAGTTACTTCTCCCCCCTCCACCCACCTTAATTTGCTTTCTCTTCATTTAACTATTGTATGTTGTTTTTTTTTTTTGTTGTTTTTTAATTCTCCAACCCATGACAGATTTAACACACCCTGGGATGGGTTTCTGCTGCTTCAGATTCTGCATTACAGCTATCTTAGTTTCACTGTGTTGATAAAGTGAGGAACTCCCGAAAGCTTGTCACTACAAATTACTGTTAGCCCAATAAAAAGGGATTATAAGATACTGCAATACTTCATTATTTTATATGTGGTCTGATCCGTGAGATTTTATGAGGTGAAACACCTTATGACAGGTTAACTGGAAAAGCATCTCTCCTAGATCTAACTGGACTCCAACTCCCACAAATCTCTTTTACTCCAAAAAGATAGATATAGGATATTAATTCAAACAACAACTGTAAAGTGAAGTGGACTATGTGACACCCCTGCATTATGATCCAAAGACATCTTTATTAGATACTTAGAACACTCTTATTACATATACACATTACAAGGCTAGTAACAATTCTACCTAACACAAAGTATATAAATGTGAAATAATATTGGATTAATAATGTCCTACTTTTAACTGATGGCTGCTGATTTATAAAGGCTACCACTTGATATGAAATATTTACATATAAATGAAGGGCAGTGCTACATCATGATAAATG
This sequence comes from Pelobates fuscus, assembly GCF_036172605.1. Lineage (NCBI taxonomy): Eukaryota > Metazoa > Chordata > Amphibia > Anura > Pelobatidae > Pelobates > Pelobates fuscus. Next base: position 87,150,575 of record NC_086325.1, on the reverse strand, counting down.
AATCAGCTCACATTTGTTAGGTAGAGACAATACAAGGTTTGCAACCCACTGAAATAAACAAATAACTTTGAATACTAAATAAAAAACAAACACACTTTTTTTTAATGTTTTAAATAAATACAATACATTGTTGGTTGTGTGTCTTATTGCATTGGTTAAGCCAATCTGACCATTGATCTTCAAGCAAAACTGCACATATGGGTAACTAAGGGGGGAAGGGAGAAAGCACAAGGATGGGTGGAACTAAATGAAGTGCCAGCATGATTTTATATATGAACCAGGAAAAAAAACGTTTCATCTGTAACAATGTATACAAAATACAGAATAAAATCAGCAGGGAAAATAAAATAATAATAAAACAATGGATTGAATCTCCTATCTGCAGAGGCTTATATAGCCCTGACTATCCAATTTAAATTTAAAAAAAAAATTGCTTTATTACATCAGGTTGATAACATAGAATTAAAGGGGAGGTTATTGTATATTGACAGCTTAACAAATGAGTCCCTGTCTAACCCTGGACAAAGACTGATATACATATGGAGGCCCATTACTGGGTTTTCCAGTTAAAAGAGCAGGTGTTTTCGCTGAATGCACAAAAGGCAAAGAGAATAATATATGCAAAGTGGATTTATCCCATGGACTGCAGAGAGTCTCTAGGCAGATGGCACGGACGGACTGCAAGCTCTTTCGGACAGGAGATTCCCATTACCCAATATCTCTGGCCATCTGCATGTTCTTGCATTACAATGCAAACAGCTCAGGTGATTGGCTTCAGTCAGCGAGCACAAAGTAATAATTCTAATATAAACATACGACAAACCTGCACCTTTTTTTATGTTTTAACCCTTCGACTGCCAAAGGCCAGTAAACCATGTCCACTGGCAGCGAAACCAAATCTGCACTTCAGATTTAAACACATTTGCAGTAATGTCTCTACGAATGTCACCGACATAGACCCGGGTGAAGTTAGTACAAGTGCAGTAGAGGGGGAAAAAAAATGCCAAATTAATCCAGAACTCAGTAACAAAATAGAATGGAAATATCTACTACTGACTTTATAAACCCAATACTCACGGCATTGTACCACGCATAACAAAAAGAGGATTCAACTAAACAGAGAACAGAGAACACAGCCTGAAACAGATGCAGACAGAATGATAGCTAGTGACACAGAAGGCAGGCGTGACAGTCTATATAAAAGATCATCGACAAAATCTTAACACTGATAAAATAAATATATCAAATGAACTGTCACAAGGATTGGCAGCAAAAGGGTTAAATCCAAGCTGTCATGAGAAAATGGCTCGAATGTAGCCCCAGCTAAAATTCTGCAGGTTGCGCCAATAAGAATAGCCCAGCACAGGCCATTCCCTGCCGCTGTTGAACCCACGACAGCATGGGCTGCAGCATGATAGTGTAGGAATAAAGGCATTACCTGGCACAGACCCTGGCATGCTTCATCTGCTGTGCCCCATTCACAGTGACAATTCCTAACGGAAGGGAAACCCCGGCTCAGTCCATCTGCAGAACCGCTGCCATCATTTATCCAGCTTCTGACCTCCAATGCTCACATTAGTGACTTGGATGCTTCAGCTGCCTCCTTGCTGTTCCCTAGCCCATGATGTCACCGTCTTTCTCCAGCCCTGATTGGCCGCCAGGCGGCTGATAATACTACTACTAATAGCATAGGAGGGCTGGGATAGGCAAATCTTTTGTTTCAAAGCAGGAAGTGCAGAGAAACCTTTAGAGCCAGAGAGGGAGGGAGCTAAAATAAATGTGATGCTTTCAGTAACACTAAGGCAAGCTGCACTGTGTGTGGCCAAAAGTGTGATTCCTTTAGGAGCTTGCACTGCAGCTGCAGGACATAACTAAATACATGTGTCCATTGTGAACCCACTAGCTCCTTTAGCAAAATACAAGACACTTCTTCAGCACGACCTCTTACTGCTTCACTCACAGGGCTTGCATTACTTCAACCGCTTTCTCTTTTGTGAACCAAATGATTAACCCATGCATGACAATGGAGCTTATTCGCTAAACTGAGTTATGAGTTAAAATAACAAACAAACAAAATGATCAAAAAAAAAAAAAATCGACTTTAGAGAATTTTCTAAGCGCCACTAAAACCCAAATGGTTTGTCTGCTTAAACTGGGGGGTGCAAGGGCATTCCTGGAACCATAACCACTACAGCATGTTGTTGTGGTTATGGCGCTTGGAGTGTTCTTTTAACCTATTTTCATATAGTACAGCGCTGCAGAATTTGTTGGCGCTTTATAAATAATAATAATAATAATAATAATATAGTAAACCATTGTTATAAAGAGGAAAATGTCAGTATACATACGTACATTTAGGATAGTCTCCCATGATAGATATGTTGCCAATAATCCCTGCGTAAGTATGGCATTTGTTGTTGAATGACATTTCACTCTGCATTAAGATGATGCTCAGTGCTGGATGTGATGGCTCTGCGTTCTGCACTATTATGGCATTCACAGTTGTACATAATGGGTGTCACTGGTGAACTGGAATAGCATTCAGGACTGGGCATTGTAGCTTTTTTTGGATGTGGTGCTAGGATGGTATACAAGGCAGGCCATAATGGCATTCAGCTGTGCACTCAAATGGGATTTGGTGCTGGACATAATGGTTTCCAGCTGTGTACTCTTACAGTATGCAGGCTGGGGCATATTGGCATTTAGTTGTGAACTAGGATGGACTTCCAAAACCCTAAAATTGAGAATGTCCTGCTGTAATCGGGACATTTGGGGAACTGCTTTCAGTGCTGGGCAAGATACTATTCAGCTCTGGATTAAGACTCAGCATGCAGTCATCCAGTTCTATGTCCCTCTGTTCTCGTGTCAGTAGTGGTGGGGTGTTCTGCCATCCTATACCCCGGTCTACCTAGTACCCAAAACTGTATCAACCTCAGGCCTTCATACCATTCCTGCCTCCTCATTGTTCTTTGGCATGTTTTCCTTATTACGTGACCCTTTTTGATTATTGCTTGACTCAGACACTTTGGAATCTGAATTTCTTTCTCTTAATACCATCTTTGAGTTTCCTTGTCAGATTTTGTCATTTTGTCCTTCATAAAGCCTGGATCTGCCCCTACCACTATGGTGTACGCACACTTTTCCCTCCTTGCACCTTGGTTTACAAATCATCTTATTGTCTGAATCATGTACTACATTCTCATTTTGCCTTCAATATACCTTTTCTTTCAATGTATAATCTTTATTAGAATTGTTTCAAGAAGTACAACAATGAAATAGAATGAACTCAAAACTCACATATGGCAAATATATAGCTGATAAACATTTTTTCATATTATTATGTACTATATGCCAGTATGCATCAAAAATAATAAAAAAAAAACATTAAGAGTTCAAATCCAAAGAAGGGTGGTAGAGGTAGAAGGAAAGCAGTAATAGGAACTTCAATAGCTTGTTGGGGGTTTAAGGGGTATAAATGTGTTGGTTCTCATAGAATACATCCCAGTCAGACCAGAATTTCTTAAATTTCAACAATGTGTTTAGGTTTATGTGAGCCATCTCCTCGTAAGTGTTCAATGTTTGTATTACTAGATGTATAGTTGGAGGAGTACGAGGTTTGCATTGTCTAGCTATACAGTTCTTGGCTGCAGTGAGAATGTGGAGGATTAAAGATTGTCTTGGACTTCTCAGAGCTAATATATCTAGCAGGAAGCATTTGGGGTTTTTAAGGAAGCTGAATGGATATGATCTTGCTAATGAAAGAGTGCCCTTCTGACCAAAATGTCCCGATGGATATGCAATCTCAGAAGGGTTAAGGATCCTTTAGTGGTCCATGTTTAATATAGATCTGAGGAGTTAGGATAGATATGGGCTAGGTGTTCTGGTGTCAAGTGCCAGCTGAACCATAGCAAATCATAGCTTGTTTCCAAATGTTTCGACAAGACTTCTCACATAGATGATAACTGCCTTCACTTGGTTGCAAAGGTGCAAATCGGGTGTATGGAGTTTCAGGGATGTGAGATTTGCGAAAAAGAGATAGGGACAGGGAGACAGTATTTTAGATTTGCAGTGCAGTGTAGTAGTGCAGCCGCACCACCACATCTCTTGGGACATCTCCTGCCAGATTCCAAGACTTGGGGAGATGATGTGCTTAGTCTATGAGCCACTCAGATTCAGGAAGAGCTGGCAAAATGGCTCTAAATGTGGACAACAAGTACTGTGGCAACTCATCTGCTATGACCGATTCTGGTACGTTGCGCATCCTAATGTTGTTTCTGCAGACGTGATCTTCTGAATCTGTGCATTTGGAGATTGACCCTTGCATGTTCAGCAGCAATTGAAGTCAGCATGTCCACAACTTCGTTGTGTGTTTCACACATTTCATCTAGGATGGCTTCCACTCAGTCACTGCGATCTGCTAGGGCCTAGAGTTTGCAATGGAGATCTGCCATGACAGCTTTGAAATCAACCATCAGGATTGTCCCAAGGTCTTGGAGCATGCCATAGATCTTCGTCTCTGACGCAGGGTAAGTTTCAGAGAGCTGATTCCGAGGTGGTGTGTGAAAGTTGCGACAGCACCACCGGGAATCTGCCTGCTTGCATCCCCTGGTTTCTGTCTCAATGTGAGAGTCCAGGTGGATATAGTGTTTCTGCCATCTTACTGTGCGTGGAGGGAGACATCAGAGGGGCTATCCTGTGGTAAAGTAGGTATTTTTTATGCAAACATTAGCTCTGTAGCTCGAGCTGTGACCTGTACTGAGTCTGGGGCACTCAAAGTGTGCGTCCTCCCACTATTAAGCTCTGGCCTTCGATATGCCTTTTACCACTATTTCCTTATGCAATATCTGTAATTTCACCAGATATGGCATGAACAACGAACTCTACTCGTTGACTGCCCTACATAACTGTGGAGTGCCAATTACTGTCCTATATATTACTGCAATGCAACGTCACTGTTCTATGCCTCCTGTGTCTATGCAATCCTCATTATTAGCTTTTTGTGACATTCAGTATGATTTGCAACAGTGACTGAGATTTAACAAGACACTTTTTTTCATTGCCTTTGGTTAAACATGCAGAAACTACATGGGGTCTGTGTTTTTTTACAACAGATTACATATAACTTTTTGGCTAATATTTATGAGGATATGTAAGAGAATACTTGCCATTTTAAAACTGCACTGTGTCGTGCTTAGATTTACACAATTCGAAAACTCAATCCAGGTAAATAAAAATGTCAGAATGAAGTTTCTTGGTGATGGTGAAATAAACTGTCACACAGAGACATGTTATCAGGAAGTGCTGGACTATCTTTTCAGTATGAGTATCAAATAACACCAATAACACCTCAACACTGTGATAACACCTTGTCAAAGGGGTCTTTATAGCATTGGGGAATACAATGATGCTACAGCAAGCAGTTTATTTGTGGACCGGGTTTATCAAATATAATATGTATCTACTTCGGTAATGACCCACTAAGATCACATAAGGACCTATTTTGGTTAGGGATTACTAATATAAGTAAAGCATTAAAATATATGCACATATTGTTAATTTCATCAGTGTAAAGGAATACTATAGGCATCAAAACAAGTTTAAAGGGACACTCCAGGCACCAAAACAACTTAATCAAAATTCAGTTTTTATGGTGCCAGGAGACCCCTGGAGGCACTCTTACCTCAAGGGATTAAACCGTTTGCGAACGGTTTAACACCAAAGTTGCCTCCAGCGGCGATGTCCACTCCCCCCCCCCAGGGCGGCATCCGGCTTCAGGAAGCGCAGGTGCCTGCTGGACAGGGGCGACGCTGATTGGCTAAGAAAAGTTTAATTAAAAATTTATGGGAAGCAAATATATAATATAAGTTTCTTGCATGTGAAATCACAGACATTTCGGCTTCTACAATAAGCTCTGCCCAGAAATTGAAACAATCAGTAACTTAGTGCTGTAACAATGAGGTAATAACATATATCGCTCAGGCTGTAGAAAGCTGACAGTAAAATGTCAACTACCAGAAGTCCTTGTTGCACAGCCTCCTGATGAGATCGCATATAATTTTATTGATAGTAGGAAGTAGTGGACCCTCTAGTTACATATTTGAGGAGATGGGCTGAAAATTGAAATGGGGTTTGCAAATTGTTGCGCAATGCGCATAGTGAGACACCTGTGTACCATAACCTTTGCAGGAAGCATAAAGAGTGTCACTTTAAAACCTGGCGAAACCCAAATTATTTTATTTTATTTTTAAGGCGGTGATTACAACTAATCTGAGCTAGATATGCATCCTATAAAATATACCAGATAATGTTCTATTTAACCCCTTAAGGACACATGACGTGTGAGGCATGTCAAGATTCCCTTTTATTCCAGAAGTTTGGTCCTTAAGGGGTTAAACTGGGCAATTCAAACACTTATTAGAAGATTGTTGATGGAAAACACATTCCATGGGGTTCCATTGGGAGTCTATGGTTTCAGTACAATTTGTAAACTGCTTTTTAATAAGCACATCTCTTTGAAATGTAAGAGTCTGTTATTGCTAGTATAGGTGAGTGCTTTGTAATAGGATAGCCTTGTCTACTCATTTACTAGATGTGCTAGAGCTCTGCTATATCACTAACCTCCCCCCCCCCCCCCCAACAAAAAAAAAAAAGGTAACATGCTATTGATGGCTAGTTTTGGAAAGCCACCATGTCCCTATCTAACTTGCTGAGAATTGTGGATATGGTTAATAAGGTCCTTGGTTAAAAATGAACAAAAGAGGAGATCTAACAGAGTATTGCAGACAGATTGTGCCTTTTTGGGTTAAATATATTAAATCATTTTTTTTTGTTAGGGTTTTTTTGCGTGTGTGTGTGTGTGTGTGTGTGTGTGTCTCTAAGTGGTAATTTCTGAACGTATGCCATTGTTCACACTAATGCAACATATTTATCAACTATGTCTGAGGTTTATCAAAAGAAGAATACAGGTTTGTCACAATGCTGCCATTCATGCACATTAGCTGACCAATGCTTAGCATGAGAAAGCACTGCATTGGCTGAGATCATCAAGTTTGATGATGTCAGTCAAGGAGGCTGAGGGAGAGCCAACCGAAAGGACACCCGGTGGTGCTGGGAAAAGGTGAGTAAAATCCAGGTGCCAGCCACCTAAATAGCGCTATTAGAATTATAATGTCAGATACACACTTGTGTATTCTTGACACTTTAGTGTCCCTTTAAAAGTTTTTTTTCACATTTGTGTAATATCCTCAGATATAAATATTGTCAGCACTTAAAAGTTAAGTATTTTCAGTTAATAAGTATGTTTTTGATATTTAAATAAAATCTGACTTTTTTTCTAGCCAAAGTTGAGCTAAGATTAAAACCTAAATCCTAATATCACAGTTTGATCATCCATCTGCTGCTGGATTAGAAATACTTGAACTAAGCATGATGGGTGTCCTGTTCTAAGAGTGTTTGAATGTCATTGGTCTGCCTGGTCTAATTCAATATATGATGCAGAGTACATTCACAGGTACGTTTCACACAGAATATGTGGCCTAATTTCCATTACAAGGCAAAAAGCTTATAACAACACATGCTATGTAGGGCTGGAATCATAATAACAAAGGCTTGTAAAATATGGTGTCTGTAGCCCTTGAAGATGCCTTCTGGTGACTCTACCATTGAGACAGATTCTAGTGTGTGTCAGAGGTCCTGGCTGATTACATATTAGGAGTGATTGGTTGTAATTGGGATCAGGGTCAACAGGCTAAGGGATAGAATCTATGAATTGATATTGCAAGGCTAAATTACAAGTACCATCACTGAATAAATAAATCAATAACACATCATTAATAAACATTAAATATTAATCAGAAAATAAAAAAACAGATGATATCTTATTTTAGAGAAATCTGTTTATCTATCAATCTACCCCTATGTCAGTTTGTCTTTTGTATCCAGGAATCTCACTCTGTCTGTCAGTTGACAAACCATTTTCACTATATCATTGTCCACACAGATTTCTGGGATTTAATTATGTAACATGTTATCTTATGACTTTCCTCTGAGTGAGGAAGAGGCCCTCAGCTATTTTTATTCCTAAATAAAGACTCGCCTAGAAAAGCAATTTGATTGCCCTGCAGGAAATATTAATTTTGCACAGGTGCACACGGCAGTATGGAATAATCCCCGCTGCACACCAACCCTCAAATTAATTCACTGGAAAAATTGCTGGCAAGTTGGTGGTTGACAATAGGACGTCGGCTATGAAAAATGATCCAAGATTTCTCAATCACTGTATTCCCTGTAACAAAGCTCTGAGTAGTGTAAACTGCTGCCTTATAATGGGATTTTATGCTGCAACATGCAGGAGGCTATATTACTGCAGCCTTGACCAGGGTTCTTATACTTAGACAGAAGATGTACACTGTACGGTTAATGTACAATAAACAACAATATTGCAAAGAACACGAACAAACAGTTTGATGACATTAACAATGCTGGCACTGAAAGGTGTAGGTGTTTAAGTGAAGCACATTATGACATATTTTACTTTATCTCTGACACAAATATGTTCACTTGACATTCAAAGTAACAAGACATGCAAGATCACCCAATGCAGAGGCGTAGCACAGTTTAAACAATAGGGGGGCAGTGAACACTCATAAAAGGTGTTACCATACCTTGCACAGCGCTCCCAAACTAACATCATCACAACACTAATGATATATAACAACCTTTACATCAATCAGTGGAAGCACAAAAGTATATTCTATGTATGTTTTAAAGGGGCACTCGAGTGGTAAGTACCCAAAATGGATTAACCAGCATTCTCAAAAACATGTCACTTTTACAGAATAAGCCTAAGGGAGCAAGTTCTTCCCCTGAAACGTCAAAGTACACCACAACGTTTACTGGTCAGTCTTCAGTTATGGTCAAAGGATATATTTGTTCAATCTCCTGTGGCTACCAAACGTGGTAATAAAAGTAATATTGGGTCAGGTGACATTGAACCCCTAATAATAGGGTATATGTCATAAGGGAGCTCAATAAGAATAGGGTTCCTAATCCCCTAGACATTAAGTGTGTATATGAAAAAAGTCACCCCCTTTTCACTAGCTAACTCTTCTCTTAAATTCAATTATTATCAAAAAAAAAACAAGAGTGTCATCCCCTGCCTTTAATAAAAAAAATCCTGAACAGTAAAATATACAAGTTAAAATAATTTTATAATATGACTAAAAGCTTTTTTTTTTTTTTTTTTTAATATTCCTTAAAAAATATATAATATAACATATAATATAACCATCACACTCACTTCTCTGACACACACAAGAAATCTGTGACTATCTGGTGTTATATTACTGTGATTCCTATCAACCCCACCTTTAGTGGATAACAAATCCCACTAGCCTAAGCCACTAACCCACTGAAGATAAAGGAATTTACATTCCAACAGCAGCCAGCATGTATGACTATGTTGTAAAGTGTTGCTATATTTGCATTATAGATAACAATTTTGTTGACAGTTCTTTTTACTATTCATATTGTGATAACAAAACAATACCAGACAATTATATATATATTTTTATACCCAGAATTAATATTGGGTGCTATCAGTTTTATCTGAAAGATAGTGTTATCTTTCTATGATTTGTAAGGTATATTATAGTAGGACATCATTCACAGATAATTCATAACCATCTTCATCCACTCTATAATGAATTGATGTTCTTGAAATGGCAATGATTGGGTTAACATCATGACTAAAACTGCTGCTCTCTTGTGACATGAAAAAAAATTAAAAGGGAAGACAACTGCAAACGAAGTATTAAATCCATGGGACCGGCTGGAATATGATGTCATAGTTTCTCATCGGGCCTGTGATTGGCCGAGCAGCTCAGCATCTGCTGAGAGCTGAAGGCTGCCTATTTGCCTGGGGTACAGACCTTTCACAGCGGCTTTGAATCATGGATGGTTGTCGTGACAACCGGAGTAGTGTCAGCTCCTGATAACAGAATAATGAGGTTGTCAGATAGAGAGCACTACTGCATCCAGGCCTTAAAGGGTGTGTAATTATTAATACATCTTAGAAGGCGCTGCTTTCAAAGAAGCTAAATCCATATATAATGCATTCTTCCCACAAAAGCAACTGTGAAGGGATAGCAGAACAAGCTAATATCCCCATGCATCTGCATAGGCAGTTTATGGCCTGTTACAGGCACAAATAAATTAATGACACAAACAAAATATAACTGGAAAAAATATCAAAATATATATATTCTACAAATTAACTAAACACTTGGAATTATCCTCCTGACTCTTTACCTGTGAGGTAAAGAGTTTTAACTATAAAAATAAATTCTAGCAATATTTGACTGCATTTTCTCAGCGTTGTAAATCTAAAGGGTAATTTATACGCAGACCCCTAGTTCTGTGTGCCTCTGAAAGAGCTTGCATTGTTATAACTACAGTCCTAACAAACATGAATGTGATGTGACAGGTGTACTGTAATAGAGGTCTGTGTGTATAGGAATATATTTGCTACTGAGTGCTAATACACTTTGTAAACAAACCCTTGTAAAGCATTAATATTCATTATTCCCATAGAATATAACAAGCACGCCAGGATTGACTGACAGTCTTTAGTTTTAGAAAGTTTGCTGGATA